>NC_133666.1:586556685-587156685 GCF_037893015.1 Macrotis lagotis
GCATTTTGGACTCAATGAGCAGCTCTATGTCTAAAATCTTAAGACATATATAATCTTCTCTTTGAAACTCAGTGAAGATACAGAATTTGGAATCAGTACCTGCCCTCAAGAAGCTTATAGTCTAACTAGAAAGATTATATGCATATGTATGTATCTATAGATATGTATATAATACAGCAAATAGACATTATATCATTTATACATAGACATTATATCAAATATACTTTAAATATATATGTCTTCTGAATTAGACTTTAAGTTCCATGAGGGTAGGCATCATACCTTTTGCTCCTTTTCATACTAATAGCCACTAATGCTTTGTACACAATAGAAACTCAATGCATTTTTGTGAAACTGATTGCAACTCTTTAAAAGACTTTCTTTCAGTGAGTGACATTAGATGAAACTTTGAAAAATGAATATAGAGTCTTGTAGTAGATGAAATTCTGGACTGGGACTTAGGTTCAAATTTTATCTCTGACATTTTCTGGCTGTGTGAAGGGGCAAGTCACTTAGTCATTATAAGTCTCAATTTCTAGTAAAATGGGGATGATAGTGCTCAGTACCTATAGTACTTCAGGAAAATTTGTAAGGCTTAAATGAAGTATTGTATGAAAGGTGTTATATAGCCTTAAAGTGCTCTATAATTATGAGATATATTTATAAAAGTTGCTAAGAATAAGTTTACCTGTATGAGTCGTACAGGATTTTGCATAATGTCTTCTCCTCCAAAAAGATAGAGTCTTTGGTCTTTCACAGCTACTGCAGGGTGAAGGACAGCTACAGGCATGCTGGCCATGGTTTCCCAGACATTATAGATACTATTGTACCTCTCCATGGAACTCATTATCTCCTGTTTTTCTCCAATTCCTCCAATGGAGAAGATGTAGTTCTTATAGGCTGTACTTCTGTGGGAATATCGCGCCACCAGCATGGGTTCCCCTAGCCTCCATTGATTGAGTTTCAGGGAGAAGATGTAAACATTGGGGCTGACTTTCTGCTTCCCTAACCCAACAGACATGCCCCCCAGCACAAAGGCACTACTGTGCAAAGTGACAGTGGAAGCTTTGTAAAGACGAGCTGGGAGCTTGGCAAGGCACTGCCATTGGCCGGTCTTCTCATGGTATAGCAGAACTTCCCTGGTGGTTTGCTGATTGTCCTTTCTACCTCCCAAGATGATGAGAAAATCCTGGTGAGAATGTCTCCGAGGGACATGCCACAGTGGCTTGAGGTCTGGACTGCTAGTGCCATACAAGGAAAATACTTGTCTTCTCATCACTTCCAGGACAGCTTGGCATGCTGGTGAAGACTGAAGAAGGGAATCATTAACAATGAAATGGAAGAAGAAGGTTGGATGGACGTATTGAAGACGGACTTTCTTGAATAGTTCTTGGATATATTCTTTCCGGGCCTGGAGGTCATGCCTAATCCAGACCATTAAGGTTTCAAACACCTCTTCTTCCTCACCCCAGAGCTCATCATCCCCCAGGTAGTCACTCAGTTCTAAGGGACATAGCTCCTTTAGGTCTTCTGATAAGGCAACTTCTGGGAAACACCTTAGGGCCATTGATCTGGCTTTCTGTTTGAGGCTCTCACAACTCAAAGTGTCAGAGAGTCTGATCATGCTGAGGCAGTTGTTAGGGGTCAGCTGCTTCTGAAGATACAATGAACAGGCTTCAAAAAGTCTGAGATACTGCAACATGGATGCAGCCTCCATCAAGTGCAGCACATTCTCTGCCGTGATGTGAATCTCCCCAGTGTATACATATAGGACAATCTCATATAAAGTATTGGCCTCAATGCCTAGCAGATCAACTTTGGCCTGAGCACTCTCTCTGAAGTTGCTACAGAACATTGCCTGGAAGTAAGGGCTGCTGGAGGCCAGGACATTTTTGTGACAGGGGACTTCATAGTTCCCAACACATATAGTCACATCAGTCAGGATCCTTTTTTGTCTTAAGACATTTAGCTGCCTCAAAAGATCAGAGGAGAAGTCCTCATCTTTGAAAAGCAGACTGTCTGGTGACACCCCATCCATCTTAAAGCAAAGACAAGAGTCAATGGGTGGTAACAAAGTCAAGCCTTGCTAGCTTGCCTAGGGATGTTCAATTGTAAGATGAATCAAGACAAACCCTCTGTCTGTCTCAATCTCTTGAATCTTGTATGAATTCAGTCTGAATATTGATTAACAAAGATGGGGAAATAAATGTCATACTACATTTAATTCCTGAAATTTACTGATTTGTTTTGTTTTCTCTTGTTTGCTTGCTATTATTGTAGCCAAAGTGAACAAATCAATGAAAATATGGATGCTGGGGTCTTCTGCTAATCTGGCAAAAAAAATGGACAAGTTGTAATTTATTTGACTATGCATGGGTGACATGTTAACCTAAAATTTCTCAGATTCACAGAACATGAAAGTTGGAAGAAAACTTATAGCCTCTGTTAACTCCCTCATTTGACAGAGGTGGAAACTGAGGCTTTGGGAGAGAAAATTGATTTGCCCAAAGTCACACCTATTATAAGTAACAGAAACCTAAGACTTGAATACAGATCTCTTGACTCCAAAGCTTAGTCATCTTTCCATTGCCTCACAAATAAGGTAACAGTTAATTTCATTTTGCACACTAGAAATAGTTGGGTTTTTTTTTTCATGGTTTTCAACAGATTTGTCATCCAGTAAATGCATGCATCTCCTCCTGGGACTTAGTCATTCCCCAAACATGTAATGCTGGCAACTCTGCCCTCCGGTAACAGATAGACTAACTCCAGAAAATGAGTGAGAACCTTGCTTTTTTTTTAAACCATGACTTCTCCCCTTTCCCCCACCCCTACCTTCTCTTTGGTTGATGTGATTAAAAAAAAAGACTGAGCAAGTTTCTGGCCTGGCTTTGTTTTGATGACAACCAAGAGCTTCTACCTGCAGGGTAATCGAATGATCGAGATATTTACCTTCTGCTCTTTTTGCTCCCGGCATCCACTGAGTCCGGAGCCGTTTATGTTCCCTTGAGATTTTCCATCATTAGGACACAAGTGAAATTGTAAACCCAGGACTCTCCTTCAGCTGGCAAGTGATTTATACATGGCAATCTCAGGATTTGTTTATTCTGACGTTCTTTTCTCTGCCTTCTGGAGCTTTGTGAAAGAACCATCGGGCAGAGAGACATTGTATACATTCCATGCCTAAGAATAGTGGCATATGTACTTTCCACTCTTCTCACATGTGACTTTCCAGTTGCCTTCTGCAACGAGCCCAGCAGGACTGACCCGAGCTGCGCATGCCCATGGGATGTTTTGCTGGCTGGTGTTTGCATCCATAAAAATAGAGCCCAAGATGAGGCTTCTCTTTTATGCCAGACCTTGCTGCCCCCTTGGAGTAGCCCGATGCCCTTCTCCTGAAAGTGCCTGGGAATTGGAGGTCTGTAAACAGGCTTCAGGGCTTAGAATCACTGGCTTCCTCCAAGCTCAGGTGCACCCTGAACTGGAGGCCTTTCTCCCTTTCTCCATCTGCTCTCTCACTGGAAATTACTTTGTGAAGACTTTACATCTTCTTGTTTATAGGTATCTCCTAGCATCTCAGTAGAATGTATGCTCTCTGAGGGGAAGGACCATTTTGTTTCCACTTTTATATCCCTTAGTGCTGAAAAAAATTTATATGAAAGAATTTAATGCCAAATGTACCATGGACTGCCATTCCCTTAAATGTTCCTTGTCATGTCAGAATTTTAGTAATGTCCTTTCATTCCTACTTTAAGGATATTTACTCTTGAGTAGGTTGAGGTGAACTACCTGAGATCTTGCCATGGCAGAGAACCGGCTTGAGCTGAATTTGCTGTCCTTGCCCCTTTCCATAGGGATTCCTGGCTTGGAGGGCAAAACAGAATGAAGTGGCTTTCTTTGCCCAGATTGCCAAGGGCTAATGGGGTCTCATGACCAGGCCTTCCTACCTCACATCTCCTCCCTCTCCTCCTAAAACTACAAAAACTTTCTCATGAGTCTGGGAAATCTACTGGGCATCCCCCAGGATGGCAGGTTTGCTACCCTGTGGTCTCATTAAGGATGCTTTATTCCTCAGATCACGGTTTTTATTTCAGGTCATGACTCTTAGCTGCTTGATATTTAGTTGTTGAATTCAACCTCCAATGCTGGTTAGTTAAGTCTTTGCCTTGAACATATTTGATTGTGGAGAGCAGATGACAGAGCACTAGATGAGTATTTTCCAAAGAGTTGGAAGGTCCTGGTGGTACTGGCTTTGAGATCCCTTATGACTTTTTGGGTACTTTTAGGCATAATGAGTGAAGATGCTTAGTTTGGTTTTTATTAAGCATTCTTAATGTACTAAAGGGCAGTGAGGTAGTATAGTGGATAGAGATCAAGCCTGGACTCAAGAAGACACGAGTTCAAATTTGGCCTAGCTATGTGACTCTGGACAAGTCACTTTAGCCTATTTGCTTCAATTTCTGGCTATCTTTGCCAAGAAAACCCCAAGTGGGGTCACAAAAAATCTTGACATGACTGAAGTGATTGAGCAACAACATTTAGAGTATATTTATATAGTATGTTATGGTTCACAACTTATTTCTATCTTGTGAGGTTGGTAGTAATGTAAATTTTATTACAGTATAGTTTACAAAGTGCTTTCCTCAGAAGTCAAGATTATCCCCATTTATAGAAGAGGAAATTGAGACTCAAGAAAGATTTGCTCAAAGTACAAAAAAAAAAAAAGTTAAGAGTCAAACCCAGGTCTTCTCATCTCAATTTTATAGGTATTTTTATTATTCCAAAGTGCCTTTGAAAAATTTTACATACTTGCTTCTTGTATCTTTTGCTTTTGTTGGAGAGTCTGGAGAGGGAGACAGTGAGGAAAAGAAATTGGAGAAAAAAAATTTAAGTGAGGGACTCCAAAATTTAAGGGACTCCAAACAACTACAGGGACAATATACTCAGAGTGCTATATCTATTCTATTATTAATATTATCTTCATGGATTATACTGAACTGTAACCCCAAGGACAACTGAAGACTTTTCCCAGAGCTTGCCAGTGTTGACAGCACATTAGGGTATGTAGAAACTGCTGAGCTGATCACTTTTGTTAGAAAGTGGTTTCATATATGATCCTTTCTTTTGTTCTTTTGATCATGTTTAAGTTCATAATGAATAAGACAATTAAGTTAAACTGGGAATCAACCAGATGCAACAAGCTTTCTCCCAGACCACTCCATACTGGTACCACTAGTCAGTTCATTGTGGGAACTGATAGTTGGTTTCCTGCTTTATATCCAATTTAATTTGCCGAAGTTGAAGGTAGTTTTTCAGGCTACTTACCCTGGTTGTGTTTTGTGAAGCTTGTGACTCATGTACACAAAAGGTTTTAATAGCATATAGATCCTTAATTGGATCTATGGGAACATGGTATTAAAACAATATGAAATTTCTATAGGAAGATGGCATAAATGACCAATTGCTTGACCAATGTGACTGAAATTTCGCCACTATATAATGTTCAGCTAAAATGTGATTTGGTTTAGATTACTTAAAGCTGACATGTCTTATTTAAACTCATTTTTAACTCAATTCATTTAAACTCACAGACCTGGAAGGGACGTTGCTGTGTCATCTAGTACCATCCTGACAAAGGATCTTGGCCTTGGATTTGCAACTTGGGTGGGCAGTTTCCCTAGTCCCTCTTTGTGCCTGGAGAAGAGTTTGATATACACAGCAGTAGAAGGCTCTCCTGGGACATGGAGATAAGATGATCATATTCAATGACTTTAATGCCCATTGCCTGAAATGCAGGTCAAACTCCCAATCTAATACTATTTTTATCAAGAACAGAGGGTTAAATGCTTAGCCCAAACATCAGAGGACCAAAATTGAAATAAGGTCTCTCACTTCTCATATCATTGCTCTAGGACTTGGCACATTAAAAAAAGCAACTTCATTTCTGTTGAAGAATGAAATGCCTTCATCTTTCACCTTCAGTGAAGAGAAGATGTAAATTTGGGTTTGGCCCCGAGAGGGATAGGAATTCTTTTGGAGTAAATTTGTAGCAAGTGCCCCTAACCAGGCATGTCGTCTTGCATTCTTCTCACCAGGTCTTTTGAAATCCAGTTCTAGCTTCCAACCAGGTCTGGAAGGGTATCCAGTCACACTGACCAGCTGTAACAAATCCTTTGGAAACAAAGGCTTCATGCCGCTGGCGAACCCATGTGGTGCTTTGCTGCTCAACACTTAGATGTCAGAAAAGATACAAAGATGACTTGGTGTTTACTTCTTGGCATCTTTTAATAATCTCTTCTCCCCCTGCCTTTACCAATTTATTCAACCATTTGTGCCTGGGCACACAGACTCCCCATGTACACTCCCTCCCCAAACCCAAAAAGCTTCTCAAGTCACCTAGATGTAATCAAGCAGCTCACATTTGTCCAGAGAAAATAGCTCCCCCATAGGACTTTGTAATGTCTGTTTTAGTTTCTGTCATGAAGACTTTTTAGCTTCAGGTCTGTGGGGGCGGGGGGAGCCTGAAAGGATGGCAGTAGTATTTCTGGCTAACCAGTCTCCAGTCTTGGTATTATTTTACATGCTTTACAGAATTGATTGGGTCTCGGTTCTTTCCTTCTTCCTTCTGGGTGGTGGGGAGGAGAACTCTTCACTCTGACCATCAGTATCTTGGGAGTTCACATCACTCCCATCTCCATGCCCCACTTCAAATTGCTGGTTCCTCATCAGGCCTGGCCTTCTGCTTACTTTGGCTGGGTTACTAATGGAATAAGGCCCTTTTTCCTTTGCCCATGGCAAATGCTACCCTTTTTGTACCCCTCTGTTCTAAGCCCAGATCCACCACTGCCTGGCTTCAGGATCTTGGGCAAGTCTGTTTCTTTGGACCTCAGGATCTGCTTCTATAAAATCAGGGTTTGGGGCTGGTCTGGGAGGACTCTTTCTGCCTTAATGTTCTCTGGTTCAGTAATTCAGCAGTACACTTCCTCAGGCTTGGCATTTGGGAAGGAATGCTGCCAGAAGCTGGGACTTAGTGATTATGGTCTCCTCAGAGCTGTTTGAGCCCTGAAACATGAGGCAAAGAAAAACCAGCTAGCCAAGTTGGCAGCTGCTCCTTTTTATTGTTTTGCCCTTTTAAGTAAATTCAGAGAGACTTTTTCCCCCCTTCACAGAGTTTTTGAGGATGAGCTGATTGACATTCATGAGGCAGTAGTATTAGGCTATAATTTTTTTTCTACCTAGTTCATGTGTTGAGCCAAGAGGCTCCACTACTGGTCCAGGTCAGCAGCAGGTTTGACTGCCCCAAAGAAGAAAAAAAACAAACTTGTAACCCTTGTCCTCTGGATAGTCCTTTTTCCTTTCTCCTCTTCCTCCACCCTGGCTGAGTCACTGGGATTCTCTTATAAGCTGTCACCAGGATGAAACAATGCTGTAGAGATTCACTGAGGAGATTTACTTCAAGAAGTTATACAAAAGCATTTCAGAGGCACTTGTGGAGGCTTTGCCTTCTGATGCCTTCTGAAAAGGGGAAACATGTTTTGGGTATAGCTTTGGCTATACCCAATGAGCTGCAGGAGCAAAACACAGGGCCATTTTAGTAAGCCAGATCCTAGATAGTTGGGGGGAAGTGCGAAGAGACTTTGGCTCTTATAAATTTGTTTTTGTGGGTATGTTGTATTTGTAGTCTATTTGTCCTGATTTGTAATGAATTGAACAAGGACTTTGTCCTCAAAACAACAACAGAGAGGGTCCATGGTACTTGCATCTTAAGGGTTATCTTGGTTATCTTCAGGGAGATAAGATGCAAGGTGTCTTACTAGGCTAGTACAGATTTCTATAGTCCTAATGATCACACACTCCCCCCCGCCCAGTCTTTTACTTTAATAAATCTTCATTTCTAAATAGAGAAGCAAGGATGGCAGAGGGGATGGGGATATGTGTAGTTGATAGTTGGACTAACAGAATGGTCTGGCCTCTCTTCCTGTGCCTGACCTCATATATCATTTATGCCACAGATCAGCTTTCTCAGCCCTAGATCAAACTGGGGGAGGGAAGTTAGACATAGAGTGGGTACAAACCAATAATATGATCAAGGTTACTTTCTTACCCTTCTTTCAGTACAAGTGGTCACTAATAATGATAGTACTGAGCATTGAACTCTATTCTCCTCCTCAGGGCCTCAGGAATCTGGCTTACTATCATTCCCTGATAATAAGATAAGCACTAGGGAGGAAAGTTAACTCCCTCAGTCCACTAAAAGTGTTTTTCAAGTCAAACTACACTGTTGACTGGTAAAATATAAAAATATTCCACTGAGGACTTTTGGGTAGCATCAGTCTGACAGTACCTGGGATGAGGCGGGGGGGGGGGGGGGTGGTGGAGACAGAAAATCAAAAGAAAGGAGAACAACAATAAGACTGGGTTGTTTAATGTTTTAAGAAGAGTAGTTATTAAAAGTAATAAAAGTTTTTGTGGACTGATAAAAATTGCCTTGAATCAGCATTTGGAAACACCACACTAGAAATGCCCTTTTTTTCAGTGGTGCTTCCTGAGATTGGACTAAGAGAGCAAGTACTTCAGTATAGTGGAGTGTGAATGTGTTGGAGTGTAACACCTTAGAGCATGGTCAGTTAAATCAAATGTATATCTGATGCTGTGTTAAGTCTGAACATTTTCAGAGATGCACAGGTTTTTTTTTTTAGTGGTGTCAATGGAATATGGATAGACACATAAAAAATCCACATACTTTCTTGGAAAGGGCACAAAAGAGATGTATTGAGAATCAATCTCAGATTGCACCTCGAAAAATACCTCTGATATAAGGACACATGCACAATTTTTCACAGTGCCTCTCTAAGTGCCCATCTAAGGCAATTCTGGAACCCTCTGAATATAACCTATCCCATTCCCCTTCTTCACCAAAGAGTCCTTAGTTCTTCTCAAATAATTAAGCATCAGAGAAGAGTTTTATTTATCCCTACAAACATGCATTGGAAATATTAATTCTGTCAACAGAGGACCTCAAAACTAATTCCAATTCTCATACTTTCTGCTTTTTATTACTTTAGGCAGGTCATTTAAACTCCTGTTTTTTTCATTTGCAAAAGGAGAGAGTTATACCAGAAAACCTAATGGATTTCTTTCTACCTAGAGATCAATGATCTTCTAATCCTTTAAAAACCTAAAAAAAAACCCATGTTTCCCCTTTTCAGAAGGCATCAAGCAACTTTATCCTCTGGTAGGAGGACAAGATCTCTACAGCCTTCATTACTTAAGGGTACCAAAAAAAGAGCAAAATCCACAAGGTTTGTGCCTCCTCAGCATAGATCACTACAGCTCTATTTTTTTCCTGGGGAGCAGAGTTGCCTGCTGTAAAAATCCTTCTCACTCTGCTTTGACTCCCTAATTTGTTGCTGTCATTGAGTTTTCATTTTCTTTACCTCATTCTTGAATCTTTAGGACTATTTATTCGACCCAGTCCAAATCAATAACCTGTCACACAGTTGTCATTTACCATCATTTCCAAAGGTAGACAGCTGAAAATTCTCATTGACTGAATTTTCCAGTTAGTTGCTCATTTCAAGACTTCTGCATGAAATTCTTCAGTGGTTCCCCAGTTAGTTACTGAATTTCCTTTGACTGACTCAAATGGGTCTTCACCTTATTCTTCCCTTATATCCTATTTTTATATAATTATATCCATATATATGTATATATGTATATAATTATATATATATATATATATATATATATATATATGTACTATCACATTCATCTTCTCCACCTACTCTATGTTCCAACCAAACCGGACTATTGACTATTTTGTCCCTTTTGGAATATTCTTTCAAAGATACTGGACTGGTTTGCCATGTCCTCTTCTAGCTCCTTTTACAGTTGAGAAAATGGAGGCAAACAGGATTAAGCGAGTTGTTCAGGGTCATACAGCAAGTGGTCTTCAGGTCTTGTGCTCTTGTCAGTGTGCCATCTGAGGCTCCTTGAACCAAAATGAATGAATCTATACCTCCATGTTAACTCATTTTAATGATGAGTAGACATTGACTATGATCCCAGGGAGCAGAAGCTAAATGATCACTTGTTGAAGACTTATATAAAGTATTCCTGCTCAGATACAGGTCAGATCTTTTAGTCTAGATCCCTTATTTTATAGATGATGATTATGATAATTGGCATTTATAAAGTGCCTTAAGATATCCAAAGTACTTGATAAACCTTGCCTTATTCAGTACTCATTAAAATACTGTCAGATATGTGTTATAGCTATTATTAATGGGACCCAAATGGGGTCACAAAGAGCCTGATACAACTGAAATGATTGCATAACAAAAGAACTAAATGCAAGAGTCACTGATTAAAGGCTCAGATCTAGAACAAATACTTTTTTATATATAATAGACTCTACTCATATGGAAAAATTTACTGCAAGAAACATAAATAAGTTGATAGACTATAGATTTACAAAATAATCATTCACAGAAATATTAATTTTATAGAGGAAATAGGCTTGTAGAAGTGAAGTGACTTGTCCATGATCATACTTTCAATAAAGTTTAAGAGGCAGAATTTAAAACTACTGATGGTTCCAGGTGCATTATAGGAAAACCAAGAACCTGAGATGTGGGATGCCCCATAAAGGGTCAGTGAGAAATAGCAAAGCAAGTAACCAGAACATAGGGTTCCAGGTCTAGAAACCCCCAGGGCTGGGCAAACTCAGGAACCAAGTAGACATATCCCTCTCCCTGTCTTATCCCCAATCATCTATTGGCATGTCTTTCTCTCTCCCTCCCCCAAAGAACAAGAAAGCAGGAAAGGAGAAGGCAGAAGAAACTCTGTGGGTTTGGTAATCCCCCTTCCTAGGGCCATCTGCCAAAGCCCCTGGGACTTCTTGGTAAGGAAGTGGGGAGTCCCCTGGGTTTGCTTTCCCTCCCAAAAGACAGGCAAGCACAGGTTGTGGCATTTAAACTATGAGCCCAACAGTCAGGAAGTAGATCTATTTAAACATTCTACACAACACCTAGTGCATTGTCAGTTTTCCAAAGGTATTAAGTAATAGTAATAGTGATAATTAGAAGCAAGAACTTACAACCCACCTGGGAGATAGATTCATTATTCCTACTGTCATCTCAGTCATTTACTCCGACCCTGAGGGCCTGAAGGAGAGCTTTGTCTCTCTCCAGTTCACAACCTGGTGGAAAAGTGAGTCATTCCAACTATAGACAGACTCACATGTGGGATCCTAGAGAGGGCAACTGTTGGTTGGCAACAGAGTTCTCAAACATCGCTGAACTGTGCTCCATAATGTAATGGTAAGGAGACAGAAATAAGAGCTTAGGAAATGAAAATGATAATGATGCTCTTACTATTTGCCTCTGTGGCTCAGTGGCCTTTGGCAGGTCACCTAAGAGGCTGCCTTGCAGGGGTAGCTAAAGAGGCACTAGATAGCTCTGTGACCTTGGGCAAGTCACTTAGCCATTGTCTTTCTCAGTTTCCTCATCTGTAAAATGGAGTTAATAGCACCTCCCTCCCTGAACCATTGTGAGGCTTAAACAAAGTTGAATTTGTAAGGTGTATAAGGCAGTGTCTGACATAGAGTAGGTGCTTAATACCTGTTTCCCTCCTGGCTAGAAGGAGTTTTCTCACCAGAGAGAGCTTCAGTGAAATTATGCCAGACCCTATCATCATCAACCATCATCATCATCATCATCATCATCATCTTGATAGTTTATAAAATTCTGTCCTCACAATGAAGCAGGTTGTGCATCTATTTAACTGAGATTCAGAGAAGTGACACATTTCTGTTACATGACAAAGCCTTAAACCAGGACTTTTGTCTTCAGATTCAGTTTTCATTTCAAATTTTTAGCTGAGTAGTATAAATAAACTTGAACACTAGTCCTATTTAAGGGGGGGTGTACCAGCTATATAGTGAAATTTGGGGGTCAGAAAAGCTCCTGCTTGACTAAACATGTCTGCTGACCATGCCAAGTCCTACCTACCCTTCTAATGGGTTTGAAATTCCTATCACTGGAGTTGCTAATGAGTCAGACAACAAGGAATGGGGGGGGGGTAATGGGGTTACATTATTTCCAGAAGTCTGCTAATGGAAGGTCATTATTTATCTGCATCTATTTATTTACCTGGTGATGCTTTTCTTAAATCTCACTCTAGCATGGGTTTATAAGGTTACCTAGTATTGGCATCTGAAGAAGAGAAAGGTGGGCAAGATAAGTTTAAACTCTAGTGAAAATTTCTCTCATATATTACCTTTATTTTGAATATATCTTTTGTTTTTGTTGCTTAGTCATTTCAGTCATTTCTCATCCTCCTCTCTGGTCACACTGATCTCTCTCATTCCACTCACCTTCACCTGCAGGAAAGATTCCCATGCAGAAGATAAGTTCAGGGATGCTGAAAGCAAAAGTGAACAAGGAAATGAGTCTGGAGTCAGGAGGTCTTCAGGAATTTGCCCTGTGGATGGACAGAAAGGAAGCACAAGATCTTGGAGCAGTGGGTCACTTGTTTCTCATGCAGACTTTGTTTATAGAATCTTTTTTTTTAAATTATAAAATCTTGAAAGAGAATGTCAATATGATATTTGGAAGGTTCTCCCACTCCTGATTAGATCTTATCTCTCTACCAATAAGGCAAAAGGAATATAGGAAGCCAGGATCATCTGGGACTGAGAATGCTTAGGGCTGCACTGTTAGATTATTTTCATGTTTACAATCTGGGTAGCTTTTGAATTCTGGGAAGGGCATGATGAATATATGATACTCCGACTGAATCATGACTAGAACTCTGACCTTTCTTAGGGGAATGTGGCAAAGTGGTCAATACAGATGAAGAGGTATCAGGAGTTAAGAAATCTTTTCTTGGCTTTGGGTTAGACTCACTCCCCAAATATGGATTGAGCCACTTAGTTCTTTTGTAATTCAAGTTTCTTTGATCATAGTATGAAGATGAGAACACTGACCTTTCTCAATCATAAGCGCCACACTAGCAGGGAAAAACAATGGAACTTTAAGCAATAGATTGAAAATAAGGGGCTATGAATATCTGTTCATCTGCTCGTTAGTTCATTACATCAAAAAAGTCCTCAATGAGTAACTTTTATATGCCCATCTCTGATGGATACTGAGGATACAGAATAATTAAAAAGAACGATCCCCTTATTGACCAAAATTTCCAATCTAGTCTGGGAATGAATCAGGTAGTCTCCAGGTTCTGACACTTAATAGCCATACAACTCTAAGGGAAATCACAGTATCACAGATTTGGGACTGAAGAGAGAAGACCTCAGAGGTCATCTAATCTAATTTATTCCTTTTACAAAGGAAGAAATTGAAGTCCAGAGAGGCTAAATGAATTTCCTCATGTTGATGATAATGATGATGATGATGTTTATACTTTGTTCTCCATGAAGACAATAAATACCTCAAGTTAAGATGGTAGCAAAGACAACATTCAAAAGGAGATTCTCTGACTCCAAATCCAGGTTACTTTGAACAGAACCAGGCTTCCTACTTCCTGAATCTTAGTTTCTTCACCTGAAAAGCTAAGGTCTTGGACAGCTGATGGAAGCCAATATTGTTCTCATCCAGCCACTGCTTCTATAAAGTAACAAAACTGATCTTTCTATGGCATTTTAAAGTTTGCAAAATATCTTACATAAGTTATCTCATTAGATCAACCAAACTTTCTTTTTAATTATAAAACAAAATATAAAAATGTAAATAATTCCTATATATGATGAAGGATAATTCTTTTGGTTTGTGATGCTTGTCCTTCGATCTCAAAGAAGAGACCATGACATCATATAATACCATGGCAAGCACATAGATTGGATTTGAGTGAGGGGGGTGCTGTGCTAAGTCACCAGTCTCACTTTCTCCTTCAGTGCCATCTGGGTCCAGTGGCCAGATAAGAATCGGGATGACTAGCGATGACCCTGAATGTGAGGAAATCAGGATTAAGTGACACATCTAAATTAGTAAATCATACATCTAAGATGGGATTTGAACTCCTGTCCTCCTGATTCCAAGGCCAGTTCTCTATTCTACCACCTAGCTACCCTTGTAAAGGGGTTCTTTTCAAAGTCACCAGCTTCACTTTCTCCTCCAGAGCCATCTTGGGTCCAGTGGCCAGATATGTAACACAACGACTAGAGACAGTCCTTAGTGTGAGGCAATCAGGGTTAACGAATTTGCCTAAGGTCACACAACTAATAAGTATCAAGAGTCTGAGGCCAAATTTGAACTTGGGTCCTCTTGACTCCAGGACCAGTGATCTATCCACCTAGCTGTCCCTCATTGGTTTGAAATTATGATCAAGAACATCATTGAAAAAGAGCAAAATGACTATGTTGTTAACTAAGGACAAGAACCTATCAAATGTAAAACATAATACTCGTCAGTGGCAAAGTAGATGGGACATTCTACTTGAAATTAGAAAGGCCTGAATTCAAATTCAGCTTCAAACACATGCAAACTAGGCAAGTCACATAAACTGTCTCAATTTCTTCTTCAGCAGAATGGAGATAGTAATCCTACCTTCCTCCTAGGGTGGTTGTAGTATTCAAATGAGAAAATATATGTAAGATATTTGGTAAAACTTAAAGTACCATATAAATGCTAACTACTATTATTATTAGGAAGCCAAATGCCCTTTCTTTCCCAGTTCTAATTACCAAGCATGAAATCTATAAAACAGGGTCAGTTTTTTTTGGGGGGGGTATGTGGAGGATTCTCAAATATAGTTGAATTGGTACTCACCAAACATTTTTTTGCACCTAAAATGTTATGTCTCTAGCCTTCAGATACTCATCTGATTATCCCTAGTTCCTTAGGCTATATCTCCCATAGTACTAATGTCCTTATTTACTATCTTTTCATGAAATGACTTGGCCCAGATGAGAGGCTTAACTCTAACTTACCCTGTGGTTGCCACATCATCCAGTCTCTTGGTTATTTCTTCTGCAATACAGTTTCTCCACAGTAACTGAACCTGGCTGATATTATTTACATCGGCTGTGGAGTGGTAGCCTGGTGTCTCCTCTGCTATTCCTCCCCCCCACAGCTGACCTGGCTCCTCTCTACCCTCTGCTTTTCTGAAATGAGGGGTTGGTCAATCTTAACTGAAATAGAATCTTCAATGTTTAGAATTCTTCTCCCTCCTCTCCCTCCCCCCCTCCCCTACTCCAAATCCAGCCTCTTCACCCCCTTTGATTCTTTCTTGGAACTCATATTTATCTGAAATGTCTCGTGCATCATTCCATTGCCCTTGCCTTCGCAGGCCAGCATCCACTCCAATGGTCTTGGGCTGGTTATGCAACGTGACCACTGATGAAATTGAACATCTGCTCAATTATTTATGCCCCTCTTTCTGAGTGGTCTAATTATAAAAGAATTAGGAGAGCACAAGCCTAGGACACCTGACCTGACCTGTTCCATCCAGCCTGGTTTCTTGGAGCTAAATGAGGGCACTCAAAGCAACTGCCAGGCTCTAAGTCACAGAATTCTTTCTGAGAAGAGCTCAAGGCACAGTTTGCTCATGGGTTTTTGCTCCAGGAACCCTGACTCACCTCGTTGCCTACTCCCTCATCTTCTTCTCCAAACCTTTGTAAGGGAAAGGGAACAGGCATTATTTAACACTTGCTGTGACTGGACAACAGCACAATAAAATGGGCCAGTTAGTTGGGGGCAGCTGGGTGGTTCAGTAGGTGGAGCTTTGGTCCTAGAGTGAGGAAGTCCAACTTTGGACTTTTACAAGTTGTGCAACCCTGGACAAATCACTGAGTCTCTGTCTGCCTTGGTCCACTACAGAAGGAATGGCAAACCCCTCCAGTATTCTTGCCAAGGAAACCTCTTGGAGAGCATTGCTGTGCTGTGGCCCCTAGGGGTCCAGGGATATTTCTGCCTAGAGCCTGGGTGCCAAACCCAAATGTGAAGAATCCTTGGCTTTGTCAGTCTGGAGGACTCCCCTCCATCAGTTCAGACTGAAGCCCTGCATTGATCTATGGCTTTATATTATATTATTATTATTATATAGATTATTATTCACCTTTGGGGAAAAAACACGTTTTATCTCTATTTAAGAATAGAGTAAAAAGCCAATACTTATTTTTGACTCAGGACTAAATTGATGATTGTTGCTCTTCTCATCTTTTGAGAAGGGCAGCTAGGAGACACAGTAGAGAGAGAGGCTGGACCTAGAGTCAGGACCTCCTGAGATCAAATCCAGGCTCGGACACCTACTAGCTAGGTGTGATCTTGGGCACTTATCCTCTGATTGTTTCAATTTCCACATTTGTAAAGCAGGTAATAATAATAATAATAATAATAATAATAATAATAATAATAATAATAATAATATAACTTTCTGCCTCCCAGGGTGGTTGCAAGGGTCAAATGAAATAATTGTATAGTGCTTCATACAGTATTAGCATATAGTAAGAGCTATATAAGTGTTAGTTTTTTTTTGCTTAATAGTTTCATAAGTATAAAGTATAGCTAAGGAGAGAATTGAATTAAAGTACACATCAATAGAGGACTTTCTCACATCACAAGTATTTTTCTTATATCCTGGCAAGTTGATATTATAAATAGAACTTTCAGATAGGAAAAATGAGGCCCAGAGAGTAATTACTTAAGTGATTTTTTTCCCTTATCTGCACTAGAGGCAAGTAGATGACAAAATGGGTTGGGAACTAGACCTGGAGTAAGAAGATCTGAGTTCAAATCCAGCCTCAAACATTTACTAGCTGTGTAACCCTAGAGAGATCATTTAATCTTTGCTTGGTTAGGAGTCTTCCAGATGGCTCAGTGGATAAAGTGTTGGGTCTGGAGTCAGGAAGATGAGTTCAAATCCAAATTCAGACACTAGTTGTGTGACCTTGAGCAAAATTCATTAAACCTCTGTTTCAGTTTCCTAACCTGAAAATGAGGATAATAGTAATACCTACCTCTCAAAGTTGTTTTGAAGTCAAAAGGAGAAAATATTCATAAAATGCCTTGCAAACCTTAAAGAAATATGTGATAATAATATCATTATTAGATTTGAAACCAAGCCTCCTACCAGTATTCTTTCTTCTAGTCTATACTGAGGGGGTTGAACTAAATGACCTTTGAGAACAATAAGTCTGTGCTGCACTACTCTTTCTGCAGAAGGCAATACTAATAATCAACCAGCAAACATTTATTAAGCTCCTACTGTATGCTATATACACTGGAAATTTAAAGACAACAGTGAAAGGGACCTGAACGTCAGGGAGCTTACTTTCAATTGGCATATAGGCAAGCCTATAGAATAAGCATACAGGAAAGCACCTATAGGAAATAGCATACACACTTGTAGGAATAATGAATGGACTTAATTCATATGTGATTTAATTCATCATACATATATTTATATATATTCACTTATATACATATATTTATATATAAACACACAATATGTATGTATATGGACAAATGTATATAGATATTATAGATTATATACAGTTAATAAATATTTGTATATCCATATATACATAGAAAATATGAAATAATTTGATGGGGAGGCATTCATGAAGGGGCATAATTAAAAACTCTTGTTGGGGGTGAAGTTTGAGCTAAACTTTGAAGGGAGGGAGGATTTCTAAGAGGCAGCTGGTAGTTTAGTTCTGGAGTTCCTGGAGACAGGAAGACTTGAGTTCAAATTCAACCTCAGACACTTGCTAGCTGTGTGACCTTGGACAAGTCACTTAAACTCACTTTGCCTCAGTTTATGTAACTGTAAAATAAGGATAATAATAGCACCTACCTCCCAGGTTATTGTGAGGATTAAATGAGATATTTGTAAAAAAAAAAATGCTGGCAGATATGTTCTTTTTTCAGTTGTTTCCAGCTCTTCATGATCCATTTTGGGGGGTTTTCTTGGCAGAGGACACTGGAGTGATTTAGTCATTTCCTTCTCCAGCTCATTTTACAGATGAGGAAACTGAGGCAAGCAAGGTTAAGTGACTTGCCTTACATCTAGTAAGAGTTAGGCCAGATTTGAAAACAGCTCTTTCTGCCTCCAGGCTCAGCACTCTATCCACTGTGCCACCTTCCAAATTGCTTCCCTTCCCTTTCCCTTTCTAAGGGACAGAGATAAGGAGTCATGGGACTATCTCTGTAAGGTCCAGTTTGGCTGAGTACATCAATAAAAAGCCTTTGAGTCAGGTTTTGAGAGAAGACATGACACAATGATCTTGTCACTCTGCCAGCCAACAGATTAGGCACCCTTCTGGGATTGCACCTGTGCGTAAACAAACACTTCTTTCTTAATGCTTATACTGGAAAAAAATAAAGTTAGCTTCTTTCCAGTATAGATCTGATTCAAACCAGAGAGAGCAGGAAGAGCTCTTTGCTCAGGGACTTCTTTTCTAGTTTTAAATGTTCCTCTGATGAGATAGCGAAACCGCAATATGCTCATTGCCTCAATTTCCCCAGACACACATTAAGCTTTATCAGACTTTCCTCTTTTTCTTCCTACCCAGGTGATCTCAGGATTTGCTGAAAGCCCTTTGAGATCCTTGAAAGCCAGATACCCTAAGAACAAAGAGGGAATGATAGAAACTGGTTCAGTCACACCTTTTGGCACAGATCACTATCACCAACTAGGAGAATCAGCTTCAAAAGACAAATGATGCCACAATACCACCCACGTGTAGACTGGCAGGGACCTGAGAACCAGAGCAAGTCTGCCAGGTGTCCAGTCAGGAAGAGGTCAGTCCTCTGCTCTGGTCCCTGGGACTGGCCCAGAAACGGAGTCAATGGTACATTGGGGCAGAGTCAGCTTTGCCATGTTTGGATTGACACGTTTTTTTCCCTCCCCATATCCACCCCTCCTTTAAACTTTCTTCTCACTGCTTGCTATCGAGGAGTCTCAATTTTTGAGATGTTGACATCTCTTGAGTCCGGCCTCTTTCTAGTCCTCTGACCTGATGATGGCAAGTGTGTTCTTCTTCCCCCCCCCCCCCCCCCCAGCTCTGATCCTCCAAGGAAAGGCGAGCGACAGGAGGGGCTCCAACTGGAGATCCCATCTTGAACCTGGGGAACCATGCAGATCTGGAAACATCTTCCTTGTTGGCTCTGGGGGATGAATACCATTTCCTGGTTTTCAGGCGCCCTTGTTAATGTGCCTTATCTGGTTCAAAGCAGGAGGGTTGGGCTGGGGGGTTCACTTGAGAAATTTTTATTGGCTATAAACTGGTTTGGGACATAGTTTGCTCTGCTGTATGTAGGAGTGTTTTATATTAGACTCTAAAGAGGCCATGAGATCTTTAACTCAAACTCTGTACTCCTGGGCTAGACACTGAATTTATTAAATTCTCTTTGGGCCATGAAAGGTTGAATTTCCTCCGGGGTTGCCATGTTCCTGGGGCTTTGACATTCAGCTCTGACAGGAGAGGGAGGTTTGTCTGAAGACAACTAGCATTTCTTTTCCCAATGTTTCTTTGCTTTTGGCCCCATCATTCTTCTCACTTGATCAGCAACAGTCTTTGCTATTAGGAAGACTTATTTATAGGGTATATGATATATTGTCCTTTTTCTCTGTTGTCTCTTTTTATAACCTGAATTTTCCAAAACACTTTCAAAAAATCTTCTGTGAATAGATAGACAAACTATGATTATAAAATAATGTGACCAAGCTTGGCACCAAAAAGAGATAAGGGAAGATAACTACCCCCTCCAGAAGTGGGAACTTTAGGCAAAGAATACTGCAAATTAATGTCAGACTTTTTAATGCTTAGTTTCATTGAATCTTGAATGTTTTTCTGTCCTTCCTTCCTTCCCTCCCTCCCTTCTTTCTTTTTCTTTTCTTCCTTCCTTCCTTCTCTCCTTCCTTTTTCTTCCTTCCTTCCTTCATTCCTTCCTTCTTTCCTTCCTTCTTTTCCTTCCTCTCCTTCCTTCCTTCCCTATCCTTCCTTCCTTTCCTTCCTTCCTTCCTTTCCTTCCCTCCCTCCCTCCCTCCCTCCTTCTTCTTTCTTTCTTTCTTTCTTTCTCTTTCTTTCTTTCTTTCTTTCTTTCTTTCTTTCTTTCTTTCTTTCTTTCTTTCTTTCTTTCTTTCCTTCTTTCTTTTCTTTTCTTCCTTTCTTTATATTGATAATCCCACCATCATATGGGTTTGAGTCAAATAACTGTGAGGGGGCAGTGAATAGAGCACTGACTCTGTAGTCAGGAGAACCTGAGTTCAAATCTGAACTCAGACATTTAACACTTACTTAGCTGTGTTGTCCCTGGGCAAATCACTTAATCACATTGCCTTGCAAAAAACATTAAAAATATTTTAAGAAAAATCTAGGTTGGATGGAACATAGAATGTGGAAAAGGGAATAATGTGAATTAATACTGCAAAGTTAGATTTGAGTTAGGTCATTGGAGAGCCCTTAGACTGAGGAATATATGTGTGTGTGTGGGTATATATATATTATATATAATATATATCTATAATATATATAATATATATATGTTTATACTTTGAGGGTAATAGGGAGGCACGGAAAATTTTAGGCAAGGGGAGTGACCATCAGTCAGTCATCAAGCATATATTAAGTACTTTCTGTGTCAGACAAGCACTGGAAATACAAGGGACAAAGAATGAAATAAACTCTACAGAGCTATGCTTTAGCCAGAATATTTTGGCAGCTGTGGAAAAGATTAATCAGATAAGGAAGAACAATCAGAAAGACCAATTAGGAAGGAACATTAGTAGGTGTTATAGGTTATTATTGACCCTTGTTAGATGACCTTATGTTTGCATTTCCCAAGCATATTTGAATTTTATGAGTCTTACATCTTACCTTCAACATGAGACAAGAGCTCTTTGTAAATATCAGTGACAGAAAAGCATAATATTTAACTTAAGCAAACTACAGTCCTCTTTGAGAGAGAGTTTTGGAGCAATTTGACATTGCAGAGTTATACAATGTTAGAAGAAATTCATTGAGCTTGGAACCAGGAAAATCTGTCCTTACATTTGTTGGTTGTTGACTGTAGGCAAGTCACTTCTCTGGACTTCATTTATAAATGGTGAATGTTAATGCTCTCACAACTCTATGAGTTTTTTTATGAATTATTAAGTTTAAAAACAATGTGTGTATATTTATATAGATGAAGAGAGTCAGTGCAACTAGGTGACACAGTGGATAGAGTACTGGACTTGGTATCAGAAAGCCTGAATTCAAATTCTACCTCAGATACTTATGTGCTGTATGAACTTGGGCATTTCCTTCAGATAATTTCATCATCTATTGAAATGGGAATAGTAACAATTCCTACCTCACAGGGCTGTTGTGAGAATCAAATGAGCTAACATAGATAAAGCACTTTGTAAAGCAAAAAAATATTATATAATATTAGCTATTATTATAATAGTAGTTAGAGAAGTTAGAAAAGACCTCTGGAGCCAGGAAGACTTAGATTTGAGGTTTGTGACTAACAGAAACTTTCTTTGTGACCTGGACGAGTTGCTTAACTTCTTAATGCTCTAGGTAAATCTTGTAGACTCATGTTGCTGAGAATGTGGGGATCTGCATCAGGAGAGGGAGTTTCCTCATCTAAAAAATCTCCTGATAGATGAGAAGTAACATGATATAACCAATAGAAAATTGACCTCCATGCAAGGGACATCAGGTTAAAGTAGAGCTTTTGCCTTATACTGACTTTGTG
This sequence comes from Macrotis lagotis, assembly GCF_037893015.1. NCBI lineage: Eukaryota > Metazoa > Chordata > Mammalia > Peramelemorphia > Peramelidae > Macrotis > Macrotis lagotis. The sequence goes on from NC_133666.1 coordinate 586,578,393, forward strand.
GACCCTGAGGAGGTTATTGGATCACTTATCTTCCCAGATAACTCTGAGATTCAAAAGAAAATGCATTCTGCATTAGTGGAGGGAAGTCCTCACTAGAAAACTGCTTATACCCCCTAAATTCCAGTCTGGTTGAAATACATATATGCTTATACATTTATACACACACATCATATATACATATGTTTATATACACGTGTGGTTATATATGGATCTATATACATGTATATATGTGCATTAACTTTATACACAAAGTATACATACATACATACATACATATTGTTAGGACCTTGGGGATCATTTGACTCATACCCTTTGTATCACAGAGAAGATAAACTTGGCTAAGGTTGCAGAGCTCATGTCTGTGTAGGCTGTATATGCAGCTGATTGAATTAGTTCCGATAAGTTTGTGTAAAGTCTAGCGGAGTGAAAGTAGATAGAGGGCTTGCCTTAGATTGAGAGCATGTGAGTTCAAGTCTTAGCTTTGACACGTATTAGTTATGAGCCCAAGGGCCTGTCACTCCATAGTGTCCAAGGTGAATCTCTTAAGTTAGAAGGAAGTTACTGATTTGCATTAGTTGAGAGAGTTTTGATAAGTTTCTCTTGTGAATGAGCCGATGAGAGACAAATTACAGATCCAGATCCCTTCTCCTTCCTCCACCGAGAGAGGAGTATAAGCAGAAAGAAAAGAAATGAATCTGCTTACTGTCAAATCCACGTAGACAATAAACATTCAATCCGATCCGAATCCCACCCCTCTAAAACACAAACGACTTTGTGAATGTATATACATTTTTATTATAAACACATCGCTTCTCATTAGCTTCTGGTTTTGCACTCTGCTGTGGAACTCTGTAAACATTTTGTGACATGTTAAGGAGGAAAAAAAGGGGAGAGAGAGAGAGCGAGAAGGAAAAGCAGAGACTATTTATGTTGGGGCGTTTCGTCGAGGATTAATTACAGGAGCCGGTTTAGGAGGACCCCCTCCCCCTAAGCCCGCTGGCCCGGCTGCGGCAAAACTGGGCTCGGGGAAGAGACTCGGCTGCTCCTCGGCCTCCCCTGCCTGTCTCAGGTTGCGGAAAGTGATAAAGGTGGCTGTTCCCTGTGTTCTTGCTGCTTCAGACTAGGCTCAGTGTAGGAGAGCCAAGAGCAGCTTCCTGAAGTCCCCGGACGTGTCCGAGCGAACCATGTCGGAGAGAGATTTTTGGTACTTCTCTTGGAACTTTTCTTTTATTGCTTGGAGATCGACCTGTTAGGAGAGAAGACAAGTGCTTGGCTGTCTTGGCAGGGCTGGAAGGAATCAGCTCCCCTTTGATCCAGAAGCAGCCTTTAGTCAGGATCTCTTTCAGTTTAAACGTGATCTCCTGCCTTGAGACTCAGAAACTGGGGGGCTCGAGTAACTTGTCTTCTTCCCTTCCTGCACAGGTTTGGAAGGAGGGGAGGGAGAGAGGGGAGAGGGAGAGAGGACAGAGAGCAGAGATAGCCAGTCAGAGATAAGGACAGGGAATCAGAGACAGAGAGAAAGATAGAGGACACAAAGAGTTGAGAAAGAGACAGAGAGATGCTTTGGTTCCCAGGGCCAGCAGCATGAAACTGCTATCAAATCAACTGAGGACAAATTCACTTCTCATATTAACACTTTGATTGAGAGCTCAATCTTGGTAGGAAAAATTGAAAATTTTGGTAGGAAAAAAATAGTTGAATGTTTGTTTTTCATTATCCTTTTCCTTTGGCATTCCTAGGTATTACTTGACTTTTTCCTCTTTATCCCAATATTACTTAAAGAAGTCCTTTCTATTATTGTTAGAATTTATTGTGAACCAACCTCAACCAGACCACATCCTTCCTAACACCTCTCAGAACTTTGCCACATTTCATACTCATCTTCATTTACTTGCTCTGACTTTTTTTTCTTTTTTCTCTTTTTTCAATTTTTGACTGAAACTATGTCATTGGTATAGAGAATTCCAAGTGAGTAAAGTCTACCGATGAAGATTGGCAGATTGGCATCTGCTTGGTCATTTAGAATCTTAGAGAATTGCTTTAGCAACCTGAGACGCTGAAAGACTGGCTCAGAGTCACAGAACCAGGGCGAATTAAGAGATGAGAGATGAATCCAGATTTTCCTAACTTTGAAGACAACCTAAATCCACTACAAAATTCTGCCTTTACATGTTACTTAAAAACTAAACTTGGTCAATGACTTGTTCAAGCACACCAGCTTCTTTGGATATCTTACCCACCTTCTTTCTTCACATCAGAATTAATTTTTTATAGATTTTATTAATTATATATATAATTAATTATAGTGATTTATTCTTGAGAACCCCTTTTTCTTGAACCCATTTCCTTTCTAGGGTCTCAATTCATGGCTGTGAGTGATGTCACTTTTGTAAACTCTTCAAAATAAATTATCTTCAAGTTTAGGACATCAGTTTGATTCTGACCAGAATTTCTCTTGTTATCTGTAACAAATTCCTCGATGACATGATGATTGCCTCTTAAGATTCCCTTGATTTTGACTTTACCAACAGAGACAGATTGATTCCTTCTTACTGCTTAGAATTGGGCTTGGAATGATATAACTTCATGTTACTCTCTCAAATTAAATTTAAAAAGATTAGAGTAGTAGTAAGATATGTCAAGAATTGATTATCTGCTGTGCTGTGCTATGCTGTGCTGTGGCAGAATGAAATCCTGGGGGTTGAGGTTTCCCATGCAGATATTGCATTTATTGTGCTTTCATTATTCAATATTTCTAGATGTTCTAGTGCGCTACTGCAGTGTTTCTCAAACCTTCTAATCTCAGGACTCCTTTATATTCCTAAAAACTATTGAGGATCCCACAAAAATTTTTAGTTAAATGGATTGGATTTGTTCATATTTATTGAATTAAAAATTAAAAAGTCAGTGCTGTTGTAAAAATAGTTTTGAACTCACAGACCTCCTGAAATGGTTTTGAGGATCCAGAGAAGTCCTTGGATCACACTTTGAGAACCACTGGCAAATGGTATACTCCTACCACTGTATTTCCTATGATCCTCAGGAAAATGTTCTGAACATATTTCATCACTCCATTTTCTTGATTGACAATGTTCATGGGTTTCTCTTTCTATTTGATTACAACTGGGAGGAATGTTAAAGATCCCCATCATTTTATTTTATTTATTATTTGAAGCCTAGAGAGTTAGAATGATGTCCCAATATTAGTCAATATTGTCCTTCCAGTGAGCTCTGCTCTCCCAATCCCATTGGATTAAGTTGTAACCTTCCATTATTACTCATAAGATGCATTCCATTGAATGAAAGGCAGCTAGGTGGCACAGTGGTTAGAGCACTAGCCTTGGAGTCAGAAGGACAGAAGTTTGAATCCAGCCCCACACACTTGACTGATGAGCAATGTGATCTTGGGCAAATCACCTAACCCTGATTGCCTCTCATCCAGGACCATTTCCAGTCATCCTGATTCATATCTGGTCACTGGATCTAGATGGCTCTGGAGGAGAAAGTGTGAGGCTGTTGACTTAGCACAGCCCCCTCCCTCAGATACAGTTCATGTACTTGTCATGGAATCATCTCCCTGATGTTGTGGTCTTCTTCAAAAATGGACAAACATTATCCCACTGAACATCAACTATACTTAGGAAAGGAGTTTAATGAATGGCTCTTTGTTTCTGGGAAGTCAAGTCCCTGAAAGGAGGAAAGAAAGAGATGCAAGAAGAAAGAAAAGAAGAAAAGGAAAGAAGGAGGGGAAGAAAAAGAATGGAGAGAGCGAAAAAAGAAAACAGGAAAAAAAGAAAAAAGAGAGAAAAGAGACAGGGAAAGAGAGGGGAAAATGATAAAAGAGGAGGAGAGGGAAGAATCATTCCAAGAATAGAAATAAAGAAGACATAACTTTCTTGTTGCTAATTTCTATTTAAATCTGGTACCAGATGTTTTATATTATTTGTCAAAAGCCTGTGGATCAAAATTACTCCCCTCTTTTGACAGCTTTTTGAGAGACAATTTATGTAAATCCTAAGTATTCCTTTTTTTAACCCCCTTTTACATCCCCTACAAGATTTATCCTATTACAGTTAAAAATGAAATGCTGCCTTTAATAGAACTTCTATTGGGGCAGCTAGGTGGCACAGTGGACAGAGCATGGGGTCTAGAATCAGGAGGACCTGAGTTCAAATACAACCTCAGGTACATAATAATAGCCTTAGTTATGCGACCTTTGACAAGTAACTTAATCCAATTGCCTTAAATAAAAAAAAATTTAAAAAATAACTTCTTTCTATAGACCTTAAGAAACTTTCCCAAATGGCAAATAACTAATCCACCTGCCTTAGCAAGGTTAATGCTATTGTTCCAGGATGGGAAAGGCCCAAAGAAGCTATCTCAAAGTGACTCCACAGTGTATACTTCCTGTAAGACTCTTCACATTTTTAAGGAAATTTTGTTTTGAACAAAGTCTTGCAGTCTCTTAAAATAATCTTTTTGTTGTTGTAGTTGTTCAGTTCTGTCCAACTCTTTGAGACCCCATGGATCCTAGCATATCAGGTCTTCATATTTTCCACTATCTACTACAAAAGAAACCAAATAATATAGAGCTAATTAAGAAGAGAATCTTAGGGGCAGCTAGGTGGCACAGTGGATAGAGCACCGGCCCTGGAGTCAGGAGTATCTGAGTTCAAATCTGGCCTCAGACACTTAATAATTACCTAGCTGTGCAGCAAGTCACTAAACCCCATTGCCTTGCAAAAACTAAAAAAAAATCTTGTCTCCTCAAATCTAACTTAATTTGCTTCTAATAATATTACCCAGCATTTGAGGCAATACCCTATAAGATGTGCCATTCTAAAGTTGATTTTCCCACTTACTTATAGAGGATTGATTCCATTTTCACTTTTTAAAAAATAAAATTTTGTTTCAAAATTCACTTGTCTGTAATTTTGCTGAAATGATTTAAGAAATGGGTACTGTATCATACTCAAGATTAAGAGAAAGAAACACAAGTTGGTGCTTATCACTGTTGTGTTTCTTCTGTATTTGGGATCTGGTGCTCAGAGGAGGTTTAAAGATATTTTTCATTATTAGTCTTGTTTTCAAATTTTGCTTTCTACTCTTTTCAAACTTTCCTATTTTATCTAATTATGCATAATGGATAATAGAGACACCTTGGAGTAGTAGGTAGAGCACAAGGCTTAGAATCTGAAAGACCTGAGTTCAACTGGGGCCTTATTCACTTACTTCTGGGTCTGTGTAAATTCCATAGGACTTGAACATAACTGGTGTGGCTCTGCTCTGCATTTTTAGAATTCACAACTGCAGTTTCTGAAAATGGGGGAAATTCTAGATCCTTTGACAATTGGCATATGCATAAATGGAACTAAAATAAAACTATATGTGGTAAAAACAAACTGATATAAATGGATGGTTGTTATTTTAGATGTGCTCTGCCAAGGCAGAAATGACAAGTATTTATACATATTGTTAGGTTCATTATTTTGTATTAATAAGCCAATTTTCAGTGATGTGAATGATATTTACTAAGCTTCAGTGCTTCTCCATATTTACTAAACACATAGACTGTGTATAAATTACAGAGACAGTAAATTATCACAGAATGACAGAATTTTAGAGTTGGAACTATTTGGACCAATCCACATCTGTTTCCAACAAAGGATCATGTAGTCATTGTTTGAAGATCCTGTAAGATGGGAACCTACTCTCCCCTAAGGTAAATATTCCAATTAGGTTAGTTTCAAGATAGAGATGGGCTGGCAGCCATGGGCTTATCTAGTGATACAAAGGTTTTCTTTGCATTCCACCTACATCTACTACTTTGCAGACCTGACAAGTACTATTTGAAAAACATGGTCTTAGAGCATGGGCTATGAAATTTGACTCCTAGTCCTAAGCTCCTAAGGCTAATTGTCTTTTCCATATCTTCATTCTTTTGCCCACCAGTATGTCTGCAGATTACCACGGGAAAGGCTGCAGGCTCTGAGCAGCGGAAAGAGACTAAGGCTGGGAGGTAGGTGACATAGTGCTGCCCCTCTGCTATGACACCCCTCCTGGGTTCCTGTCTGACCTTGCCTGTGGTGGAAACAAGGACACCTGTACTTTTGTCACCACCCTCAGGAGCAACAGATACCTGTACTTGCTTGAACTTGAATTCCTTTTAATTGTGTGTCACAAAAATAGAAGCAATGTTTTAGGTTTTTGTCTTTTTCATAAAGGGGAGGGGGAGGGGGAGGAGGAGGGGAGAAGAAGAAGAAGAAGAGGAAGAAGAAGAAGAAGAAGAGGAAGAAGAAAGAAAAGAAAGAAGTGGGGTCAAAGAGATGTTCTCTTCAAATTTTCCCTCTTACACATATTGGCTGGTCCTCAACAAATCATTTCAAGTTTTTCTAAATTTCAGAGAAAATTCCAACTGGTCTTAGGAGAGAGAATTTCTTGTATAGAAAATTCCATACAATTGAAATAACAGGTCCATTTCCTATTTTTGTACCAAATATAAAATAAGGTATAGAAATGATTACCATAGGAAATATGTGTGAAAATGATAGATAATAATAATAATAATAACAAAATAATAACTAGTTTTTATATAGCTCTTTAAAGTTTGCAGAATACTTTACAAATATTAATTTATTTTATCCTCACAACAATTCTGAGAAGCTTCATTACCCCATTTTGCAGATGAAGAAACTGAGGCAGATTGAAGTTAAGTGACTTTACCAGGGTCACATAGATAGCAAGGGGCTATGGTACGATTTGAATTCTGGATGTCCAGATTCCAAGTTCGGCACTCTATTCACTGCACTACCTCAGGCAAGGACTTCTATCTCATTTACTTTTTCTGTTATAACCCCTCACACACTACCTTTCCCATAGAAACAAACAAATTAAAAAATAACATAAAACTTGTTTTGATGATGCTTATGTTAAAAGTCATAGACTGCCTCCTTAAAAGAAGGTCTGCTTTCTTACTTACCTCAGCCCTGGTTACAATGATTCGGATTAAAGTCCCTTCATCAGTCCCAGCTCCCTTCATGGATTTGTACAGGCATTCAGCAAAGTAGCCTTGACAATCTTGGGCACATTTCACTGGGCAAGACCAAGGGAAATGAAAAATGAGCCATTTTTAGATCCACAAGCTTACTCAAAAAGTTGAAGCAACTGGAAAAGAGTTGGGTTGTCAAAGGAAGTTGCCAGGCAACAACTGCTTTTGAATCACTGCTTGGGTGGTGGTGGTGATTGCGGGGAGGAGGGGTTAATTCTAACTTGTCAGAAGTGGGATCTGAAGAAGGTCCTTTGAACAAGGGCCTCCCATTCAATCAATGGTGACCTTTGGTTTTTTTTTTTTTTTTGAGTGACCTGAAGGGGAAGGAGATTTCATAAAACCAGCCTTGGTCTTTTAGATCAGAGTGGAAAAGACTTCATGGTCAGAAAACAATTCTTCATAGTCTGAGTTCTCCACCAAAGTCTTCATATCAGAGAAGGCTACCTCTTCCTGGAATGTAGATAGCCCTAAGCTCCCAGAGGCAATGGTAGCTAAGCACATACTTTGGCAGATCCTACCAATTTGAAAAAGGCTCCTCAATGAACTGCACCCCTGTTGTCTGAAGACTACACTAGGTAAGGCCAGGGAAGTCCATAAACAGAGAACAGATTACCAATCGATGAATTTTTTTTCAGTCATAGAAAAATCACTTGTGTCTTGTCAGCATCTTAAACTCAACATATCTAAAAACATCACATATTTCTTACCTCCAAATGTCCCTCTCTTATGAGCTTCCTTATTTCTGTTAAGAGCACCTGTCATCAAGACCCACTATCTCAGTCATCATTGACTATTCACTCTTCCTCGCTCCTCCTCTTAACAACTAAGTAGCACAGTGGATTGAATGCCAGGAAGACTCATCTTTATGAGTTCAAATCTGCCCTCAGATATTTATTAGTTGTGTGACTCTGGGCAAGACACTTCATCTTGTTTGCCTCAGTTTCATCATCTGTAAAATGAGTTGGAGAAGGAAATGACAAAGCACTCCAGTATCTTTGCCAAGAAAACCCCAAATGGGGTCACATAGTCAGACACCACCAAGCAAGCACCCTTGCTCCTATATCTGATCAGATGATAAGTATTGTCAGTTCTATTTCCACAGCATTCCTTATGTCCATCTTCTTTCTCTAATCATGTGGCCACTGCCCCTACCCCACTTCCCTCAAGTTCTGACCCCTCATCACTGTTCTCCTGTTTAGTCTCTCTATCTTCCATAGGCAATCTGTATAGGACAAAAGATAATCTTCTTGACATTTAAAGCCCTGCATAATCTGGTACTGGTTTGCCTTTGAGGTCTGATGGCATATAACTCCCTGTCTTGTACTCTTGATTCTGTCCAAACTGATCCATTTCCTATTTTCTGGACAAAACGTTCCATTACCCACTTCCTTGCCTTTGTACAATTTGTTCCGTCTTGCCTGAATTACATCTTTTATTCTTCCCTATCTTCCTTGGAGGTTCCGCTCCATGAAGATTGCCCTAATCTCCTCCTCATAGAACCCCTATCCTAACTGCCAACATTTCCCCCTGAAATTATCTTATGTTTATGTGATGCTAATGTTGTTCAGTCATTTCAGTTGACCTCATTTTGGAATTTTCTTGGCAAGAATTCATTCCTTCTCTGACTCATTTTACAGAAGAGGAAACTGAAGCAAATAGAGTTAAATGACTGGTCCAGAGTCCCTTAGCTATTAAGTGTCTGAGGCCAGATTTAAAGGCAGGAAGATAAGTCTTCGGTATTCCAAACTAAGTGCTGTATCCATTGCACCACTAACTCTCCCATGTATTTGGATATGGTTATTTCTTTTTCTCTAGGGCAGAGATTTTTGCTCAATGCCTATCACATGGTAAGGGTTTTATGAATTCTCTTAGAATGAATTTTTGAAGATAGCTTATTAAGACATGGGGGGGCATCTAGGTGGCACAGTGGATAGAGCACTAGCTTTGAAGTCCAGAGGACCTGAGTTCAAATTTGGCCTCAGACACTTAATAATTGCCTAGCTGTGTAACCTTGGGCAAGTCACTTAAACCCATTGCCTTAGAAAAATCTAAAAAACAAAACAAAAAATTGGAAAAAAAACCCCAAATAAACCGAAACAAAGACATAGAGGGGTTGTGATCTGTTTCATTAGAGGGACTATCCTCTCTGATGAAATCACAGCTCTTTGGAGTATGGCAGTACACGTAAGTTATATCTCTTAGGCTGCAGTTGTGTTCCAGATGGAAATCATGATGAGTACATAAGAACCTTCTCAAAACAATAAAAGTTCATATTCTTGGATACAAATAAATTGTCTGCAGTCTTTGCTTCATAAGCTGAACAATATTCCTTATTTTTTCCTTTTAGGTCTTATTTTCTAATTCTTAGATCATCTTTATGGTTTTTCTCTGAATCTTCTCCAAGTTTCTTTTAATTTGTGGTGCTCAGAAATGGACTTTTGTGAACAAATTTGTCCAATGCTTAGTAAATATCATTCTTTCTACCATCTTCTAACAAGTGCTTTCTTTAGAATGACACAGCATTACTTTGCTAAGTTCACCACATGATTCTCTATTCTCATTCTTTGGTATTCAGGCAAATTTATCTTTTTTTCTGTTTGTTCATCTTAAAGTTGTCCTTGTTGAACTTTTCCAACTGAATCCCAGAATCTCAGAGTTGTAAGGAAAATCATAGGCCCAGTCTCAGAACTACCAGAATAAGGTACCCTTCTTTAGTGGCTATCCAAATTTTATTACAAGGCCTCCAGGGGGAGGAAATCCCTCTCACTAGGGGCAACTCATTAAAATTTTGGATAGTTTTAACTGTTGAGAAGTTTTTTTTTTCCTTTTTTTCAAGATTGAATCTATCCCTCTGCTACTTTTATCCATTGGCCCCAATTTTGATCTCTGGGTCTTCCACTTGCTAGTTCTTCAAAAAGGGGGAAGAAAATCAGGAAAGACTCATGTTTATGAGTTCAAAGCTAGCCTCTGACACTAACTAGTTATGGGACACTGGGAAAGTCACTTAGTCCTGTTTGCCTCAGTTTCTTCATCTGTAAACTGAACTGGAGAAGGAAATGACAAACTATTCCAGTATCTTTACCAAGAAAATCCCAAATGGGAACCTGAAAAGTATGACACAACTCAAAAATGATTGAACAGCAATGACAAATCATTATATTAACCCTGTGTTTTCCTTTCTCCAGTTTAACACCTTCAGTACCTTCACCTAATCTTCTAGAAATATGATTATCAAGTTGTTTTTATCATTCTACTTTTTCTTCTCCCTGTACTCTTCTTCATCTTATTAGTAGTCCTAAAGTGGCATTCCAAAATGACTGAATATCTAATTAAATGCTCACAATGTAGTCTGACCAGGACAGAGTATCACCAAACTGTGTCACCTCTACAAAAGGAGAATCTTGCTTCTAAGACTAGCTTCATAGATTATCCACACTTAGCAATCTGAGAGAAAGATGGCCAGTTAGGTTTTCCTATGACTTTAAAAGGGGCAGAATGAGGATAGAAAACTATTTCCTCCCCTGAATTCTTTGTTGTTAGACTGTGGGGTAGACTATGGGCTGCAGAAGTTTCCATGGTAAAAGTAAAATACATAGTCCAATTCCACCTTTTTCCACCAATTAAAGATGAGTTCTTGATCCTTTCTTGAAAAAAAATATTGATTCTGGGGGGAAATAAGAAGCCAGAATTGAGGGTGACTGATTTGGGGGCTGCTATATCTGAGGTTCTAAGAGGATCAAACAATTTAAGTCAATGGCCCCCACTAATTTTCACACAGTGGAAATCTATACTCCATATTTACTTAGTTATTTCTTCTTGCATTTCTTCTTCCTCCAGCTATTTGAAGAAATGTGCTCTTTTTTTTAAGGCTTTTGCAAGGCAAACGGGGTTAAGTGGCTTGCCCAAGGCCACACAGCTAGGTAATTATTAAGTGTCTGAGACCAGATTTGAACACAGGTACTCCTGACTCCAAGGGCTGGTGCTTTATCCACTGCGCCACCTAGCCGCCCCATGTGCTCTTTTTTTAAAGAGAATTTTCTTCAAATAGGTTCTCATTATGGTCAATGACAGTAGGGACTCAGTAGTCTTGATAAGAAAGACTTTCCAGGCTCTGTAAATAATTTGATTTTGCAGAAAGTAAAAGGAAGAGTCAGTTGGCTAGGGTGCAAATCTCTTCAATGGCTCCTCAGCTTTCAGAAGTTGGAGGGATTAGAAAGGAGGAAGGGCATCAGTCAACAAGATTGCCAATGTCTGGGAGCCATTGTTATACCTCACAGTAGTAAGCTAGAATACTTCACCACTGTAACTCCTTCAATCAGATATCTACTAAGAATGAATAAAGACCTATAGCTACACAGATTTTTATTGTTTCTTCTGGGGGAAATTTTTTTTTAATACTTGGAGGAAGCATGAACTTGAAGTGAGCTTGAAGTTATTTCAAGTTTTCCCTTGGATAGTTATTATTCAGCTATATCTGCCTCTTCATGATACCAATTGGAGTTTTCCCTGGAGTGGTTTTCCTTTTCTTTCTCCAGTTTATTATACAGATGAGGAAACTAAGGCAAAGGGGGTAAAGTGACTAGCCTAGGGTCACAAAGCTAATAATAAGTGTCTGAGGTTAGATTTGAATTCAGATCTTTCTGACTCCAGATCCAGTCCTGTGCTATCAAGCAGCTTCATATAAAGTACTTTGTAAATCTTAAAGTATTAAACAAGTGTTAGTTATTAATCATCAATTTTGCTGCCATTTGGGAGCCCAAGTCTTCATTTTTCTCTTCTAGTATAGAAATCTGAAACAATGATGTCAAATGTTTAGGAATAAGTGAAGGTTTCTGGTGAGGGAGGAAGGGTTTGTTAGGTCATGAAGAACCCCAGATCCTATTTGAAGAATCCTTCTTTAAGCCCAAAGCACAGTCTTTGTGCAAGAGCTTATGTGTTTATTCAGAATGAGTCATGAGTAACACTAGGGACATTCATGCCAACACAGATCATGGCAGAGGTTCCACTAATCTGAATGCAAAACTGGTGTGGATGAAACAATCAATTACTGCTATTATTTTTGGGGAAAAAAGAAATGTTTGGCAATTTGAGAACATTTTTTAACTTCCAGGGTTGTTTTTTAATTTTTTTCATATTATCCTCCTTCTTCTGGGAATATTCCTTTTAGTTCCCTTTGGTATGGTGCCCTGGACTCTCTACTGTTGGATGGTGGACAATGGACAATGCCTTCACTCTAGTAGGTCTTGCAAAAAAGGGCTTCTGCCAAGGCAAGCTCCTCTTGTCCCATCTCTGCTATTTCCTGCCTATCGGCAAAGAGTGGAGAGTGAGTACCCTGGTGTTTTCCTGGCAAGTTTATAAATCAGGGCTCCCCTCCCCCTTCTCACAGTAGATTTTTTTTCAAAGAGAGCTCTTTTTCTTTCAAAATGCTAAGGGAAACAAAATAGAGTGCAGTATCCCTTGATCTATTTGTAGCTTATTGCTTGGATTCCATTTATCATTACCTTTGGTCTCACTAATAAATCCATTATGATTCAATTAAATTAGTAGGTTTCAGACATGTGCTGTTAAATAACAATTATGTTAGTGGTGGGGGGACTCTTCCAACTTGATGTTACCTAGAGTTAAATAGGCCTTCTTCAAGTCTCCAGATGTTTCTTCTTCAATGGCCTCTTCGATATCCTTGCCGATTAACTAAAGATAAAATCAAAATGCTGTTGTTATTAGAAGTTTTGTTTTTGCAAAGAGGGTGCTAACCTCCTGGCTAATAGCAGTCACTGAGCCCTGGCAGATTGAGACTCAGCAGTTTAGTTTGACCCTGTCCGTGTTGTTCCTTGCCAAGTCTCTTGTTGCTGAGAATTTAGTTCAAAATATGAGTCCTAATGGATTTTGCCCTTACAAAGTCAATTTAGTTTCCTGTGCCTCAGTTTCTTCATCTATAAGGCACAAAGATTGGATTTATATCAAGATAAATAGCAAAATCTGAGACAAAATTTGGTTCAACAATTGAAGAACACAAATGGAGAAATAACAGAAATATATAATAGGTGTCTGTGAAGCATCTAAGTTTTAAGTCAAGAGGGGCTATTACTAGGAAGATTTAGCTTTAAAATGTGTGAATTTAGGACTCTTAAATAGAAATATAATATCTGAATCAAGGGAAGTGGCAATTCTACTATATTCTGTTATGATCAGAGCACATGTGCACCATCATGTACACCACAATGTATGACATTTCTGAAAATATGATGTTATATTAAAACATGTCTGGAGGCTGACCAGGATGGTAAAAGAGGGGATGAACCACGAATCCTTTGAAAGATTGCACTTTACAAATTGATAAAGATGACACAAAATGGAAACAATCCATTTTGGAGGAACTATGTAAATATAGATTCACTAATTCATCGTTGGCAGGGCTGTAAATTGCTTCAAATGCTCTGGATGATAATTTGGAATTATTTAAACCAAGTGACTAAGTTGGTCATGCATTATGTCTCAGCTATCCCACTCATGAGTACGTAGCCAAAGGAATTTAAAGACAAAAAAAAGGTTGCAATATGTACGAAATCATTTTTAGCAGTACCTTTTTTTGGGATCAAGGGACTGGATAAATGATAAAAGAAATCACATATGTGAAAGTGATTGAATATTAGAGTGCAGTAAGAAATGATAGAGATTGAGGAATTCAGAGAAACTTCAGAAGGTTGCATGAACCGATGCAGAGTAAAATCAGCAGAACCAAAAGAATAGCATACAAAATGACTACAACAATGTAAATAAAATATCCCTAAAAGTAATTGATGATTGAGCAAATAGCAAAAAAAATGGCTCTGGAGAAAAGAGAATGAAATATTTATCATCAGAGAGGAGGAGGGCTATTATGGCAGAATGTTGCATGCCTTGTCAGACTCAGTCATATATTGATTGTTTTTGCTGAACTGCTTTTCTTTGTTACAAGAGAGGGTTCAACTCTAGAAGTATAAGGAGAAAGAATGTTGATGGATGTAGCCAGATGGCTGTGATATAAGAAAAAGGAGACTCAGTAGGAGAAGGATTATTATTTTTAAGTATCTGACATGATTATTTGCTGATTAAGTATAAAGAATATGGATTAAACATAAAAATGTGTCTTGCATACATTTTTCTGACAATGGTTAAAAAATTTACTAACACACTTTTGCACTTAATCTTGCCTCAGTCTCCTCAACTGCAAAGTGAGCAGAACAATACTCCAAGGACCCATCTCCTAGGCTGGGTGAGGGTAACATGAGATAGTGTAGACTAAACATTCTGAAGACTTTTAAAAGCTCTATATATGTGGGCTAGTAGCCAGCAAACTGAAGTAAATTTGAGTACTTTAAGGTCTACCAAAAACCTTTTCTTCCTCAGGAATAGGGTAAGGATAGGGCAGGGTTAGAACAGATCACTGAGAAAAGAGATCATAGCTAACATGACCCCTTTCTCATTTTTTTCCCCTATCCAGATTTGGTATTTCTTCTGTGGGTGGAATTTCAATATAGACATGTCTTTCACTGGGGCAGACCCACAATGTAGGGTCTTAAAGAATTCTAGGAGCACAGAGAGGTCACATTACTTGCTCAAGGTCACACAGCCAGCATGCCTCCAAGGCAAGATCTGAAACCAGATCTTTCTAATGTCAGGGGCAGCCTTTCATCCACTGAGCCAAGGCTGCCTCCCTTTCTTGAGTCTGGTGAACGTCCAAACCATTCTACAGTCTTCATTGGCCAGGGTATCTTCCTGCAGCACTACATTACACATTAGGATTCTATTCAAATATTTATAGACTCTGAAGTTTAGTGTAAATTGTGATTAGCTTAACACAAATACTGCCTGGGCCAAGCACAGGGCAGGCAAATAAAGGGAAAGGCAAATTTTGTTCTGCGTTTGGTGGAACATATTTGGAAATCAGAAATATTGAAAGCCATTCCTTGGGAAGAAAGTATATAACACTGAACTTGATGAATAACTGTATTAGACTCTATAAATAACTGGGGTCTTAGGATAAACACCAGTGGGCTTTATGTAGTATGTTTGTAACATTCATACATAAATATAAAATACCCTACAGGAAACAATGACTTGATGAAGGGAGAGGGATATGGTGCAGAGTCATGGAAGTTTGGCTTCCAATCAGGAAGACCTAAGCTCTAATTCAGTCTTGGAGAGTAACTAGTTGTATAACCTTGGGCAAATCACTTATCTTGTTAGTTCTTAACTTCCTCATCTGTAAAATGAGATCAATGGGACTTTATGACTTTTAAGGATATAAGCATGTATATAGTGCCTACTCTTGGCCAGGTCCTAAGTTAAGGGGAATCCTATTATTACTCCCATTTTACAGTTGAGGAAACCGAGGCAGACTTCAAATGACTTGTCCAGGCTCACATAGCTAGTATATGTGTATATGTCTGAAGTTGGATTTGAATTCCAAATTCCTGACTCCAGGATATTCCTGAATCTAGGTCCTCTTTCCACTGAGTCATCAATCAGTTCTCTCTAAGCTACCTTCTAACTTTAAATCTATCATCCTGCACTATATAATCCCAAGAACTAGGTTCAAGTTGCCTTTCTGATACATATTAGTTCTGTGACCATGAGCAAAACACCTTTTCCCTTTGTCCCAGGTGAGTCTCTAGGCCTATAAATTATAGATAGTGCTACATATTTGTGGAGGGAGTTTTCACACTGGGAGTTCTCTATGTCAAAGAAACGTCAAATTCAGAACCCCTAAAAATAGTATGTGTAAAGACCACAAAATTAAGTTGTTCATCAGCTAGTAAGAATAATGGCATAATGGGTAGAATGCTGGACTGAGAGGAAGTTGAAGTTTGTTACCAGCTGGGTGACCCTGGGTAAGTCACTTAAACCTCTGTTTGCCTCATTTTTCTTAACTGTAAAAATGGGGATAATAAGAGCATCTATCTCCCAGGGTTGTTGTGAGAATCAAATGAGATACTATTTGTAAAAATCACTTAGCACTTCTCTGGTGGGAAGTAGATGCCATATAAAAGCTTATTCCCCTTCTCCCCTCTCCCAAATTGACTCCAGTTATAGTATTGGAGACTTGATTAGAAGATGATATGGGAGATACTATCTCCCCAGAACCCCTGAATCCACTAAAGATTCTTGTCAAGGGCTCTCTCAGCCCTTCTCTAGCTTTGGAAGGCTTTGGGGGTGCAATATTCCTTGTCCAAGTGCTCCAATTGGCTGTGCCTGTGTCTCAGCACTTAGTTTGATAACATTTCATATTTTGTCTCTCTTCCCCTTTTTGAATAATGGACACTTTTTGCCAAAACAAAGATTGCTAGTAGGCTTTTGTTTTCTTTTTTATACCTAGTTACTTGGGGTTTCCCACCCATGCAGAAAAACCACTGTGTAAAAATCCCTTAAATTAAATTACTGACCCCAGTTGGGGGGAATATTTTAACCATGAAGCTCATTTTTCTTTTTTGACCCAGACCTATAATTTTTTCCTGACTCCAAGGCAGGCTGCTCTCCATGACACCATTCTGCATCTCCAGGTTGACTTATGCACCCCAGAATATGTGATTTAGAGGCAATGAGAATACAAATTAATGTTTCTGAATTTTATAAAAGACTTTCCTCCTAATCATTTTGTGCATGAGTTCATCCATCTAAGTATCCATCTTTATTTCCATCTCTTTATCCATCTCTCTATCCATCTATCCATCTCTGTATCATCTATGCTATTCTATCTGTCTGTCTGTCTGTCTATCTATCTATCCATCTATCTATCCTTCTGTCCATCTGTCCATCTGTCTATTGTCCATCATTAATAATCATTTATTAAGCACTAATATCAAGCATTGTGGGATACTAGGGATACAAAGATAAAACAAAACTCTTCCTCTGAAGCTTTTAATTTTATCAATGGAAACAACATGCACCCAAACAGGTAAATTCAAATACATACAAAAGAATACTGAACTTGGAATTAAGAAAACCTAAGTTCAAATCTGTCCTCAGACACTTACCAGTTAGGCAAGTCACTTAACCCTATGAACCTCAGTTTTCTCATAAAAAAAAATGATCTGGAGAAGGAAATGGAAAACCACCCGCAGGATCTTTGTCAAGAAAACCCCATATGGGTCATGAAGGATCAGATACCACTGAACAACAACAACAACAATTTTAGGAAGGAGGTACTGGCAGCTGGAGAGACCAAGGATAGCACTTGAAGTGATTTTTTTTTTTTAGGTTTTTGCAAGGTAATGAGATTAAGTGACTTGCCCAAGGTCACACAACTTGGTAATTATTAAGTGTCTGAGGTCACATTTGAACTCAGGTCTTCCTGAATCTATTCACTGTGCCATGTAGCTGCCCCTTGAAATGAGTTTTGAAGGAAGTTTTTAAAGGGGTCTAAGAAGAGGGAGTGAGGAGAGAGCATCCTAGGTATGGTACCAGCCTGTGCAAAGACACAGAAGAGAGATGCTCCATCTTCCATGTCCATGCTTTTGTCTTGGGATCCTGGCCTTCTCCATCTTTACCTCTCCAAGTCTTTAACTTTCTTCAAGACTCAGCTCAAGGGCTATCTTTTGCATGAAACCTTTCTATTCCCCAGAGCTGCTAAAGTCTTTCCCTCTAAGGTTTCTTTGGATCTTTTTTTGTTTATGTTTTATATATATATATATATATATATATATATATATATATATGTATATATATACATATATATATAGATAGGTAGATAATATAGATAGATGATAGACAGATATAGAGATAAGGATATAGATATAGGCAGATAGATAGATAGATAGATAAATAGATAGATAGATGATAGATAGATAGATGTATTTCCCCTTTTATAATGTAAGCACCTTGAGGGCAGCAGTTGTCTTCTTTTATCTTTATATCCACAATATTCAGCATGGTGTCTGGCACATAACTGACCTTTGATAAATGTTTTATTGGTTGTGATTGGAGATAATATATCATATGTGAGATAAAGCAAGGAGGTCAGTCTGACTGGTGAGTAATATGTAAGAAGTTTGAAAAGATAGACTGAAACCAGTTTGTTAAAGTTCATGAAGGCCAAAAAGAAGAACTGCATATGATTCTAGGGGCCCTAGAAAATTACAGAATTGGGAGAGTGACTTTCCTAAAGGCCTGTGTCCTAGAAATATTGCTTCTGCAGGAGGTGGAGGATATCTTGGAAGGGAAACTAATTAGGAAGCCTTTATAATAGAGTAGGTTGGAGGTGATGAGAGGCTGAACTGAGGTGGTGACTGTAAGTAGGGAGGAGGTAAAGAGAGGTTGTGTAGGTAGAATTGATAAAATTTGGCAGAATGAATATATGAGGGAGTCAAGGATGATACTGTGATTGTGAATTTGGAAGGATGGTAGTGCCCTTGACAGAAATAGGGAAATTCAAAAGAAGAGGTGGGCTTGGGGGAGGGGACCAAAATGAGTTTTCTATTGAATATGGTAAGTTTAAGAGCATGGGTCATCACTTTAAAATGATCACTAGGCAGTGATGTGGGTCAGGAGATCTGATGAAATAATTATTAGTATGCTGGAAATATTCTAGGAATAATTTCTAGAGAAATGATTGCTGAACCCATGGGAGCTAATGAGATAGCTAGGAAAAAGCAAAGAGAGCAGAGAAAAGGTCTCAGAACAGAGCCTTGGGCAGTACATGCAGTTATAGAGATAGGGGTAACCCAGGAAAATAGGCAGAAGGAAGGGTCAAAATAGAAAACAGGAGTGGAATGGTGCCAGAAATACCCATAGAGAGCTTACAGGAGAAAAGAGTGGTCAACAGTGTCCAATACTGCAGAAAAATCAAGAAAGTATCAAATATTAATGCCACCTTCATTTTTTATAGATGAGGAAACTGAGGTACTAAATGACTTGTCCTTTGCCACAAAGCTACTGATGGCATCTTGTACCTAGATCTTGGGAATACAAATCCATCACTCTTTCTATTATTCTGCCCTACATTGGTATGATTTATACTGCAGGATATGTACAGTAAGTGACAAAAGCAAGATGCCAAGATCATTGCAAGATTTACAGAGCAAGGGGAAGAGGTATTGATAATTTTTTTTAGGTTTTTGCAAGGCAAGTGGGGTTAAGAGGCTTGCCTAAGGCCGCACAGCTAGGTAATTATTAAGTGCCTGAGGTTGGATTTGAACCCAGGTACTCCTGACTCCAGGGCTGGTACTTTATCCACTGAGCCACCTAGCTGCCCCTAGGTACTGATAATTTTTTAAAAATGATAAAGATGAAAATAGAACCAATTGAAGGGTTTTTTTGCATCTAAGAATATGGGCTAATTTGAAGTTGATTCATAAAGGAAATCAACATACATTGCTGTATTGTTTTAATTGTAGGGTCCAAAGTATGATTTTCTAAAAAAATTTTTGTTATAAATTTAATAATCATGAACAAAGCAAATAATCAAATAAATAAACCACATAAGGAATAAAAAAGCTTATCTAAAAACCCTTGGCATTTAAACAGGGTAGAACAAATGAATTAATAAATAATAAAAAATTGTTTTTTTCTTGTCCCTTTCCAAAACTGTCTAAATTTCCCTTTTCTTCTTCCTTCCCTCCCTCTTTTCCTTCCTTCCTTCCTTCCTTCCTTCCTTCCTTCCTTCCTTCCTTCCTTCCTTCCTTCCTTTCTTCTTCCTTCCTTCCTTCCCCTCCCCAGATTGACTGGTATTATGAAAGGACTAATAAAAGCTAAAGAGAGAACTCAGGCTGGAGAATCTTGAAGTTTTCATCCACTTTCAGGCACTTGCTGTGTGGTCCTGATAAGTTACAGATGGTCCTAATTTTAAAAAAAATTCCTAATTTATCAAATGAGGACAATAATACCTTTCCCCTCTACCTCACAGAGTAATTAAAAGGATTAAAGGAGATAATAGAAATGAAGGAACTTTAAATAAAATTAAAAGTTCAATGTGAAAAAAATCCATTGTGGGACAGAAAGAGCACTGGACTGAGTCAGAGTCTAGCTTGGGTTCATATGCCAGCTCTGTGGCTTGCTCCTTGTGTGACCTTGGTCAAGCCATTTCCCCTTGTGGGCTATAGCTCTTCATCATTGAAATGAGGGGCTTGGATTAAATGATTTCCAAAGTCCTTTCTAGCTCCAAGTTTGTGATTCTAGTCTCCTATGATATAATACTTGCAAATCCCAGTTGGCAAAAGTAGCAAGGGTGATGGTGGTGATAGCAATGGTGGTAAGAAAAATCAGAGTTACAGAAGTCTGGAGACCAGACTAACCCTAATTAATTCTAACTCTGCCTGGAGAATCTGCCAGGCTCACTTTTAGACCTCAGTTTTGTCATTTGGAAAATGAAGTGGTTAAACTAAATCCTTTAAATCACTTCCAGCTCTAAATTTTCTGATTCTAAACCTAGCTTGACTTGTAATACTGGACCACTCACTAAAGTCTCAGTTTCCCCATTTGTGAAATGAGTCTGATGGACTAGATCACCTCTAAGATTTTGTCCAGTTCTAAACTTAAGTAGAGACTGCTTTCAATGTGAGCACATTCTCCTGCAGTTATAGAGATAGGGGTAACCCAGGTGTGTAATTTGTAGTCTTTGAGAGTTCCCTGGGGACACCGAGAAGCTAGGGATTTGCTTGTGATTGCACAGTCAGTAAGGGTCAGGATTTAAACCCAAGTCTTTTTACCAACAAAACCAGTTCTCTGAAACCATGAGGTACCTTAAACTAGGAAGATGCTAGATGTTATATCTATAACAATTTCATTAAATTACAACCTTTCAGGGATACTTCTCTGGGGTATTGGGGAGATAATCATCATCTATTCACATTTGAAATTGAGATCATCATAATAGTGATAGCTTATTTTTCCATATGCTTGACAATGCTTCCTCATAATAATCCTGTAGTGTAGGTAAGAAGAGCACCCTTAGCCTCATTTTTTTTAGATGTGAAATCTGTACCTCAGTGATGAGATTTACTCAGCAAGGGTCACAAATCTAATAAAAGCTAGGACTCAAACTACAACAGACTCAGTAATACTTCTATTCCTCCACAGTTATGTTGACCTATGCCCCCAAGACCCCAAGGATAGTATTGTAAAGTGTTAAGGAAGAAAAATCGCCCAATTTCTAGATTTCTGGTTTTGTCTTAATTCTCAATTATAAGTGCTAAAGTAATTGTGGTAGTACCAAGTCACTTACAATTTGATAGGCTTGGAAAGTGGCCCTCAATTGCTTGTAGTTTCTCTTTGCCAGTATCTCATTGAAAGCTGATTCATCTGTGCCCCAACGACCTTCCCCTGCCTTAAAAGGTCAAAGATCAGCATTTTGTTAAAAATCCTCTTGAAAAAGACTGAAAGTGCTGTTTTTTTAATACCAAATATCACTTAAAAGAAATTATATTCATAGACTTGAGATGCTTCACTTATGAACTTTAAACTTCTAATAGAGGTGAATAAAGGCATGATATAAATGGAGAATAATTATCATTTACTATATTTAAAATGAAAAGTCTATTCATAAATGAGCATATTTTAATTTAAAGATGAGCACATTTTCATTTCTCAGATAATATAATTACTTCCTAAGTAATTAGAAACACTTCTCCAATACAATGAGAATAATATTAAGTGGTAAATCAAAAAAAGGAAAAAATAATTCAGAGAATTATTGGCACATTTTCACACTTACATCATAGAAATCTTTTGCATCCTGACCGGCTAGATCTTTATCAATAGTCTCGCCTTCATCTCGGTCAGCCTATAGAAAGAGAAACTCTATCAATTACAGTTGCTGAGTGACTCTGGGAAATCAAAGAAAAAGTAAGAGAACTGGGGAATTTTCTCTGATCTGGTGGGAAGGTCTGATCCTAAATCCCATCTAATTGAAGTTTATAATCTCTGTAGGGATTGCCACAACTATTGCTCTTTGCTGCCATCTATTGGGCACTATGATAATAGAAAGTATTAAGTAAAATTGTTGGTTTCTCTGTCTTTTTCTCTCTGTCTCTGTCTTTTTCTGTCTGTCTCTGTCTCTCTGTCTCTCTGTCTCTCTGTCTCTCTGTCTGTCTGTCTCTGTCTCTGTCTCTCTTCTCTCATAGAACTCAGGGATAGTTTCTTAACATTGCATTACTTAGGGTCTTGAGGAGACCAATTTGTCCATCCTCTTGCCAATGTAAACCTCTATTTAAAATGTCTCTAGTCAGAGAGCACAGAGAGGAAGGAAGGCTCTCTGAAGGACTGACCTGACTTCTCTTTGCATCAGCTTGTGTCTTTTCTTTCTTGTTCTCTTCTGCTAGTCCCACCACAGAGAGATGGGCCATTTTGGGGGGGGGGATGGGGTTCCATCATAAAACAAAGGGAATACATAAAGCCTGCAAGGACATGATGTATCAGATGTGATGTGAATCAATGGACTGTCTATTTGGTTGGATGTCCAGTAAAGAGGACTGTGTGTTCCCACAGTCCTGTGTTGGGACCTTGAACAGCTGACTGTTGTTGTCAGAGAATTTTTGATTCAGTTTTTATTTGACAGTCAATAGATGAATCTGGTTCCTTCCTTGGTTAAATCCTGGTAAAGGAAGTTCAATGCCATGCACTTTTCTAATCCCCTCAATTTTGCCACCTCCTGGCACTTCCCCTGAGTTGCTCATGGCTTCCTCATCTCTATTACTGCCCTCTGTCCTGCTTGGCTATTTAACCTTAACTCATTCTCCAAAATGTTGCTCTGAAATGTTTCAAGGAGGCCACCATGTGGAAGGTTTTTGTCTGAAATTAAAGGTGGCAAGTTCTGGGCCCACCTATTATTTCCCTAAATAGACTATTCCCTCCAAAGATTCAGTATAACTCATTCATGCCTATTCATCCTGTCCAATTCTCCCCCATGTCATTCCATAAGTTTACCAAAGGGAGTCCATCTCCCATTCAGGGAGCCATCTGTATAGTCTCTTCACATTAGGTGGACAGCAAAGGGTAGTGTGGTTATCCATTTGTTATCCCTCCCTCTCAATATGTGATTAGCCCATCATTTCAACAGCTGACATTTACTAATCTTATAATCATGGACAAATCACTTAACTCTGGGTCTTAGGCTTAAGACTTACCTATTAATTTGTTATGTATATTGTCGCCTTCAGTATTTGAAATCCTAGAACTGAAGAATCACAAAAGATCCCTTTGCGTTTAAGATTCCCAAAAATCATTTGAGAGAAGAAAATGTTGTAACCAAGGAATTAACTAGCTGAACCTTTTTTTTTTAAAGTTCCTTATCCCTCAAATACTTCTTTTCTTGCAATTTTCACCAAAGAACCTTGATGACTAGAGGTAGTTGTTTTTTAAGTTGTGTCTGACTCTTTGTGACCTTGTAGACCATAGAACATCAACACTGTCTAGGGGGTTTTGTTGGCAAAGATACTGAAGTGATTTGCTATTGTTCTCTCCAGGGGATTAAGGCAAACAGATGGTAAGTGACTTGCTCAGGGTCACACAGCCATTAAGAGTTTGAATTAGGATTTGAACTCAGGTCTTTCTGAGTTCACCTAGCACTCTATCCACTGAGCCTCCTATAGAAACCCCAATATAAAATAAGAGAGTAAAATCTCTGTTCTCTTACCTGCAACAAGGACACAAGAATCTTTTTAAAGCTTCCACTTGTGTCGCCTCTGACATCATCTTCAAGGTTACTGTTGAATACTATTAGAAAAGGAAAAAGAGGGACCAGATTTACTCTC
This sequence comes from Macrotis lagotis, assembly GCF_037893015.1. Lineage (NCBI taxonomy): Eukaryota > Metazoa > Chordata > Mammalia > Peramelemorphia > Peramelidae > Macrotis > Macrotis lagotis. Next base: position 586,602,168 of record NC_133666.1, read on the forward strand.
CCCGGTAGACTGTGAAAAAGACCATTTCTTCTCCAGACTAGGTAGGATTTATAGAAAATGACACTCACGCCTTTGGTATGCCTCTTTTATGGCTTTGATTTCCTAGAGAGAGGGAATAAAAATAAATATACCAACATCAGGTTAGTGTGCAATGGACTCTAAAGAGAGACAGATACAGAGAGAAAAGAGACATGCCTTCCTTCACTAGGCTACTTGATGCTGATATTACTATTTAACAATTAGAAGTTCATACTTTTGTAATTTAAATGGACCTATCCACCCCCTTCATTTGTCAGATGAGAAAATTGAGGCCTAGAAGAGTTAAGTGACTTCCCCAAAGACAAATAGATCATAAGTGACCATTAATTGAAATTTCATTTGTAAAGCACTTTATAAACCTTAAAGTATTATATAAAAATTAACTATTCTTCTTTTTGGTATTCCAAATCAGGTGCTCTGACTCCAAATCCAGAACTGTCTTTTTATTTTTTACTGTGCTGTGATGCCTATCTGGAATTCAGATTTTTGGGCAAATCACTTTGCAAATAGCTTAAAAGGTAGATTTCTACTTCACCCTCAACATTTTTATGCAGGTAAAATCTGGTTAAAATAACCCCGAGCGCAACATTGCAGGAAGAAGGCAAGGGTGAAAGCATGACCAGTTGGAACTGGTTGTTTTGTCTTGGTGAGGGGAAGGAGTGAGAGATTTACTTGCTTACAAATTATATTTGCTAATGATTTTCTATTATATTCATGATGTTTCCTCTCATCTTCCTTTTCCTCTTCACTTTTTAGTTTCTTCTTCCTCATTGTCCTTTTCTTCCTGACTTCCCAGGTTTGCAGAATTTCAAGAATGACTCTGCCCCAATCACTTTGCTCTTCATCAGATCAATTGGGCTAAAAATAAGGAAATGACCTAGAATTTGAAATAAACTGGGCCAGACCTAAACTATGACTAAATAAGACTTCTGGTGGATAGAGAATCAACCTGGGAGCCAGGAGGATTGGGTTCAAATCAGCCTCTAACCCAGACTGGCTATATGAAGATGAATAAATAGCCTAAGTGCTCTAGGCCAGGATCTTCAAATTCAAATAGAATCAGGTCTCTGCAGGCAGCACTGATGATTTTAAAAAATCTCAAATTAACATTGTTTTGTCTCATTTTTATTTATTGTGTTAACCATTTCTCAATTACATTTTAATGTGGTTTGGAGTATTTGACTCTGCTCTAGGAAATTCTCTAAGCTTATAAATTGCAGATATGGTGCCAACTTGTATTTAAAGAGACCATTTTCCCATCCAGAAGAGTTTCCCATATTACTGGAATCATAGGTCTCGTCCCCATTCTAAATACTAATGACTATTAATTATTGGTCATACATTAATAATGGCCCAACTCTTTGGTTTCTATTCCTCCTGATTCCTAGATGCCTGTGATTCTTGCAAACCTGAAAAAGGCACAAGAAAATCAGTGCAGACTTTTGAATGGATGTCTGTGTTACATCTGACCTTTGGGTCACATCTGAGCACACTAAACATTTTGCAGAAGAAAAGAAGTACTGGTTATTAAGAAATAATCGTGGTGTGAAGAATAAGGCATCAACAAAATCTTGAAAGATGAAACAGGAACACCTTGTTGATGCAGTTGATAGAGCACTGGCCCTGGAGTTAGGAGGATCTGAACTTCAAATCCAACCTCAGAGTCTTCCTAGCTGTATGACCCTTGGGTAAGCCACTTAATTCCAGTTGCCTTCAAAGGAAAACAAATGAAACTAAAAATCAGAGCTGAAAAATTTTCTTTTTAAGTTGGAAAAGAGTTTGCAACTGCGGAATATGGATGTTGGTGAAACCTTATTTATGATCACATATCTTGGGGAAGGACTTCCAAAGCTATGTATCTCTCATGTCTATTTTATTATATTAATATTAATAACAATAATATTACTCTCATCTATATGGTACTTCAAGGTTTAGAAGAAATCTTCCTCACAATCCTGGGAGCTAGATAACACAAGGATTTTCACTAATATTTTGCACCTAAAGAAATTGAGGTTGTTATAGTTGAAAGGGCAAAGCAGCAGGAAACAGAGGACTGGAGTTCAAAGGTGGGCTCTCTTCCTAACTACATGCATGAAGTTGCATGTCATTTAATCACGACCAGCTTCAGTTTCCCCTTTATAAAATGAGGGGATTAGGCCAGCTGATTTCTAAGCCTAAACCACCCTAGAACTGCAAATCAAGATCCTTTGATCTGACCACAGTCACACAGCTTTAATATATCAGTAAGTAAAGAGATCAGGATAGTTTGATTCCAAGAACAGGGCTCTTCCTGCTACAACCCAACTCATTCATGATATTCAGATAGACCTGTGATTTCATCTGTGTGGACATGCCCCTTAGAGGCTACCACATATCAAGCCTCTCTTCACCTACTCATTTTGTTTAACTCCTCCCTTCCTTCCATTTTTCACCAGGCTTGTGATTTTACTGGCATAGGAAACTTCTAATGAGAACATTCTCTTTACCAGTGAAAGTTGACACCTTTTTTGTAACTCATTTTGTATTATCTGGGAACCCTGGGAAGTTAAAGAGCTTGTTTACTTGTTTTGGTATTCCCTCTTGGGGATACCAGTATAACACCCAGATATTTTTCTATTTTTTCTCATTTGTTCCACAAAGCTGGTATTGTCAGATAGCATACCATATCTTATAAGTACATATTGAAATTAAGGGAAAAGTTAAGACAAGAGATACTAAAATGTATCCTTGTATTCTTATTGATTTTAAGGTGGGACAATAGTGGCCTTAACCCAAAGATTCAAGAGACTTAATCATTTGATGGAACAATCTCCAAAAAAGTGCAGGCTGTCAGTCACTAGAGGGAGTGTCTGCTCTCACATAAATCCTCTATAATAGGGACTTCTGCTTTATCAGGCCATTTACTATTACAAAATAATAGTGATAATCCTTGTGTTATCTATCTTACAGGGTTGTGAGGAAGATGCTTTCTAAACCTTGAAGTACCATATAGATCAGAATTATCCTTATTATTATTATTGTTATTATCATTATTAATAATATAATAAAATGGCCATGAGAGATGCATACATACATTTTGTAAGGAAAAAAAGCTCTGGATTTTTCCAATCCTTAATTTAGAAGCAGAAGAAAAGATTTGTGTAGTAATAATATAGTTTTACTTTCCTCATAACAATTGAATCAACTAGAGAGGGTATAAATATTATTAGTCTCATATTATAGATGAAGAAACTGAGGTTTAAAGAGGTTAAGCCAATGATCATACTCTTGATAAATTATAGTGTCAAGACTCAAATTCATGTCTGAATTACATCTATGACCTTAGGCAAGTCACTTCTCTCTGGACTTCAGTTTCCTCAACTGTAAAATGAGGGAGTTGGACTAAATGACCTCTCTTCCATCTCTAAATCTATGTTTCTAGGATCCAGTCTTGTCTTCTGACTCCAAGTCCAGTGTCATTTCTACTACACCAATGCCTCATTAATAAAAGGAAACTACCAAATGAAGCATTTAGGTTTTCAAATCAGAATATTATATACAAAAACAGAATCTTAGAGTTGGAAGCAATAACCAGAGCTCATTTTGTCCAGTTTCTTATTCCATAAATAAATCTCCCATATCCTCTACAACAATGGTCATCTAGTCTAGATGTCACCATTACTTCAAGTAAACTTGAAGGATTTGAACATAGAGATTTACAACCCAAAATAGTGAAGTGATGAGGGCCCACCAAAAGTTTTCCATAAAGAGGAGTTTCTGACTTTTTTGCTGTGCTCTGCAGAATCTCAGGTTGTTTACAAACTCAGAGGTCACTAGATCCAACCCTCACTGAACAGGAATCTACAGAATCAGGGTAGATAGAAGTTTCAAAGGAGTCAATTTAGTCTGATGTTGGTAAAACCTTCCTAGTATTACTACTCTTCCAAAGTGGGAATGATCTTCCTAGAGAGTTAGGGGGTTCTCTCTTCCTTGGAGATCTTTAAGCAGAGCCTTGATGGCCACTTGTAATATGTTATGGTAGGGATTTTTTTCATACACAGGTTGGACTAGGTGACTGCAGCAAAGGTGCAATGGATGACTGATGACAGCCAATTGTTAAATTTTCAGTGTTAGCATTTGCACCACAGAAATTGGCAAATAAATTAAGGCTTGCTTTGTAATTTTATTATTATATTCTAGACTTAAGAAAACGTTAATCATGAAGATTAAACTAAAATTTGTGTCTTATGAATTTTCACCCCCCCCCCCGTTGTTAAACATTTATTTGTTTACTTATTCTTCTCTGAAGAACCTTCTAACTCTTAAATTCTCTGTATCATGATTTTGTTATTTATCATGTAAAGTGGGGTATAATAACATGGGGCCAATCCATTGGAAAGATTCGCTTCTTTCCAGACTTTGTCCAGAGTCCCTTTCATTGTGGGAGTCCCCTCTCCTAAGGCAAGTTCTATATCTCTAGGAGAGAATATTTTCATCTTTTCCCTTAGTAGAGTCTTTGAGAAAAGTCACGTGACTGTGGTTCTTACCTTATTGGTTCTGGTGCAGAGAATCTCAATCAGCACAGATTCATCGGTCCCAAGGCCTTTCATGGCTTTATGTAGTTCTCGGGCACTGTATTCATTTGGGAGATCCAGAAGGGCTAAAGCTGTCTTCTCAAAATTCCCACTGAGCTCACTCTTCAGTACCTCTTCAAGGTCCTACAAATACATACAAGATCATTGTATGAGGGACACGTTCATCCATTTTCCTTTAAATGTTCTCCTTTAAACATTGACAAGAAGGTAAAGGTGATCTCAAGGTCTACAGGCAATCTCTCATGAATACATGAACCAAACCCTAAAGGAGGATATTACAGACATGAAAGCTATTGATCTTTGTAAGATCATAGATATAAAACCAGCATGAACCCTATTGTCGAATACCCTCCTTTTGTAGACTGAGACTCTGAAAGTTTAAAGGACTTGCCTAAGGTCACACAAGTGGTAAGCATCAGAAGGCAGGATTTGAATGCAAGACCTTTGATCCCAGAGGCAGTGCTTTTTCCACCATAGCACACAATCCAGAGATGTCGTCTGGGAACAGTCTAAGTGAAATTTCCCAAAGTCCTCCAGTTAATTAAAAAGACTCCAAGTCCAAGACTTTTTACTCTACCACATTTAATCTTTATAAGACTTTAATACAAAGTTAAAAAAAAAAGACCAAGTAAGTGATATGAAAGATAAAAGACAAAATACTCCATGAGTTCAAAGAAATAAGGCATTATCTTAGCCTCTGTCAGGAGGAGGAGGTAAGGAGTTGGGGGGGCAGCATTTAAAAAAAAAGCTATGTGAAGTAGGTAGGGTTTGATTGGGACCTTGTTGCATGTGTATACATATACCTGAAGTTAGGGGTTGAGGAGGGAATGATATTCTAGGTAGAGGGACACGTAAAAGTAAAGACACAAAGACAGGAAAGCACAAGGATTGTTTTGGTAATGGCATTATTTAGTTTGCCTGGAATAAAGGAAATGCAAAAATAAAGAAGTTACAGGTTGGGGTCAAATCACTGAGGTCCTTGAACATCATGAGAAGTAACATCTCTGGAGAAAAGTAAAGGAGAAAGAAGAAAAATAACAGAGCAGACATGAGAATTGACAAAGTCACAGCAGTCTGGGACTCTTTATTGTAGGGGCAAAGAGACTTACACACTTCCATTGCTCTTGAAGGTATCATTTTATTATGATAACATACCATTTCACACCATAATAGATCATATTTATATAGCTCTCTCTATTTTTGTCTATTGAATTCCTACCTTAAAATTCTATCTCAAATCCTAAATGTGAGGCAGTATAATGGAAAGAATATTAGATCTGAAGTCAGAGAGGGATGAGAAGATCCATTATATTTAGTTCCATGTACAGAAACTGGTTCACTTGCAAATTGTTGATCCATCTGCAAATTGGCAGCTGGAACTTGCCAGCTTTTAAAGGGGAAAAAAACTCCTCTATTCCAGGTTTTGTAAAAATGAAGTCAATATTTTAAAAACTCTAAAAGAGTTTAAAAACAGTCAAGTCCAAAACAACAGTAGCCACAGCAAGTTACTAAAATAATTGAACAGTTTTAAGAAATCAATAGTCTGTTAAAACAATTTCATTATTTTTCAATATTCTGAATATGTAAGAGTGAAAAAGCTTAAGAATGAAAGAATGTCAAAGAACAAGTGTTCATTAAGCCAGTCACTATGTTCAGTTTTAAGGAAGATAAAAAATTTAGATAAAATGATCTATGCTTTGTGGGAAATGAGTCTAATAGGAGTGTGTGTGTGTGTGTGTGTCTAAGTGAATACCATACAAATTGTGCTATACATCTTGAGATTACCTTGCCATATGTGGTCTTGTATTTGTTCTTTATTTGTTGTCTCTGGTCTATTGTTCTGCTGGACAAGACTTCAATGATGGCAGTTTCATCAGTTCCTAAGATACAAAAAAAGAAGCCTAAATGGATAAGAAAGGGGTTTTATTTTGACCAAGAGGAGAAAATCAGCACAAGCTGCTTCTTTCTCATTCAAATGTATAGTAGAACCCAGATTGAACTCAAAACTTGGCTTTCCTGTAGTTGATTTGCATTGACTCAAAAAATTGCATTTCCATCTCTATCCTTCAACAAAAATTTATTGTGCATCTTTACTGTGTAATGTGAGGGAGTTGGACCCACAGACTACTTCCATCTCTAATAGCTCGCTTTTAAGCACAAGTATTATTGTCATTATTTTATAGATAATTAGACTGAGGTGAAATGATTTGCTTAGGGGTCATAACTAGGAGGTGTCAGAGCCAAGTTTTGAAACCAGGTTTCTTAACTCTAAGTTACTTTTCTCAATTCTAAGATGCTGTGCTCAAGCTATAGGCCCCACCTAGTTAAAGACTAGTACCAGTATAAGGCCAAGGCCAGAACCAGTCCTACATTTACATAGAATAGATAGATGTCGATGTAGCATGGTTTGAAAGATGCTGAAATGTCTCCCTCCCCAAAATGTATCCCTTATTGCCTCTGCTATGGACACTGAAATTTATACCATTAGTACCATATTGTTTTCAGAGCTAAAAGGAGGACAGTCATCAAAGTCAATGCTTTCACTTACTAGATGAATATATTGAGATCAAGAGAGATTAATTAATTTTCTCAAGGTCACACAATGGCAGAACCAGGTCTTAAATATTGAATAATTAAATATTCCTTGTATTATATGGGATATAATACAAACTTATTTTCAGATGAATTTAAGGCTTTATAAAATATGAGAACATTATTTGGAGTCTCCAGTCCAAATCATGTTCAATTAAGGGTCATAACTATAGCCATGGCCCAACCCTCTGTGGCCTGTGGGTATTTTCTGTTGGAAGAGGGCTCTGGTATGACTGATCTTTGGGCCTTTTGCCTTTCTCTCTACTTTTCTTCACAAAAATTTGCTGGCAAAGCTTCCTGAGGATCATAGTAACTCTGTAGGACAAAAGTTTGAATCAATTCTGCATTTAACTCATTAGCTACCATCATTGTGGAATACTAGTTATTAGGTAGAACTTAACTGGCTAAAGAAAGCAAGGCTCTGAAGGAATCAGACACTGGAGAGATGTGTTCTGATGGAAAGACTGAGGTCAATAAAAGTCTGGGATGTATCAGAAGGAAGCTCTAATGAGTTAGCAAGGAACTCAACTTAGTCCCCTGCCCAGGGAAGAGGAGGTAAGGAAAGAAGAAGATCCATTTAATGAAAATATGCATCATCCTTTTGATGTGCCAAGAATTCTGAATAAGGAACCAAGACCCTGACTTCTAGTTTCTAATATAAATAATCAAATGACTTAGGCAAGTCACTTGTATACTTCAGTTTCTGTCTTTGTAGAAAGGTATTATCTTTCCAATTACTCAGGCTTGCAACCTTGATGTCAACCTTGACTCCTCATTCCCACTCAGCCCACATATCTGTAGCCACATTTTGTCATTTCTACCTTTATTTCATCATTCATATATGTCTCCTTCTTTCCACTCCCACAGCCATCACCCCAGTTCAGGACCTCATCATCTTTCATCTGGCTGATTACAATAATCTATTTATTTTCTTCAGTCAAGGATCAAATACAAAATCTTCTGTTGGCTCAAACCTTTCATAACCTACTTTCTCTAAACTACCACAACTAGTTTTCTCATACCTTACTTCTTTTGGTCAAAGAAATCTTCTTAAAGAAATGATCTGATCATATTATCCCCTATTCGTAAATTCCACTGGCTCCCTATAACCTCCAGAATCACATATAAAATTATTTGTTTGACTTTTAATGCTTTTCAAAATCTTGTCACTTTCCTCTGGTACTTTGTTGTTGTTGTTTAATCGTGTCCAACTCTTTGTTACCTCCATTTTCTTGGCAAAAATATCAGTGTAGTTTGCCATTTCTTTCTCCATCTCATTTTACAGATGAGGAAATTGAGGCAAACAGGGTGAAGTTATTTGCCCAGGGTGACACAGCAAAAGAATCTGAGGCAAGATTTGAACTCAGAAAGATGAGTCGTCCTGACTCTAGGTCTAGTGCTTTATCGACTATGTCTCCTAGCTAAACTGGCCTCCTATGTGACATTCTCCCAACTCTGGTCTTATCAATGACTTATTCACATGTCTAGAATACTTTTTCTTCTCATCTTTTCTTCCTTTATTTCTTAAATTTCTTCAAAACACTGCTCAAATCCTACTTTTTTTTCAGGAGACCTCCTGTATGTATCTTGTATGAACATAATTATTTGTATTTTATCTCCTCCATTAGAATGTGAGCCCCTTGAAGACAGGGATGATGTTTTTGCCTTCTTTGTTTCTTCAACTCAAAAAAAAAGAGTATCTGATATAGAGTAAAGTCAATAAATGTCCATTGACTGACAGATTGACTTTATGAACTTACTATCCAGAACTACTCTTCCATACATCTACTTAGCATCTGAATCCTCTGTCAGAAAATACTCATTTAAAGAGGAAATATAAGACTCACTAATCTTCATACTGTATGAGGTTTGGAGCTATGAATGGAGCTATGAAAATATCTGTAATAAATGGAACGGCCTTCATAGCTGAGGTTCAGTCCCTTCTCTATGAGTATTTTCCTGCCCTCTAAAAGTGCTTCTGGGAAGTTGTCCCTTGATGACCAGTCCTTGTCAGTCTTCCGAGAGAATCCAGAATCTCTAGAGAGCCTTCTTAGTCTAGGTGAAGAATGAAAATCCTTCTTTAATTCAATAGACACAATGGAGTAAGAAACAAAACTTTGCTGGGAAATTATGAGGGGAAGGAGAATTCAACACAAGAAGGTTCAAATGTCAAGATGGTCTGGGTTTTGGAGACACCTATATACGGATATACGAATATTCCTATATATGTAATAAATACATACATACTCACATATATTTGTTTGTTCCATTCTAACCCTTTGCAATTAAGAGAAGAGGTTTTGTTTTTCATGTCTGGGAGGGGGAAGTTGGAAGACAGTTGGAAAAGGTGGGAGCATAACCAGTGGGGGTAGCTATTTCAGAAACTCTATGATGTGAACCTATAGGGAATATTCAAGAAATACAGTCTGGAGTTTAGCTGTGAATGTTGTCCCCTTTCTGACTAGATGCTTCTTTATAGATATTTCTGTAGACCTCTGAGGTTCGGTGATGGGATTTCTAGGTACAATCAATGAATTATGGGCCTTAAAACTGAAATGGCTCTTAGAGGACAAGCCATTATTTTAGAGATTAGGGGACCCAGGCTCAGAGATTGTAAGGGACCTGTTCAAGCAGAGCTAGGACTCTAGCACAGATCCTCTGATGACCAAGCCAGTGCCTGTTTCATGACAGCACTATCCTAATAGTAAATTCTGATCCTACAGTCAGTCCCTTACATGAGTAACCTATAAAAATGATGCTCCAAAAATAGCCAGTTAGATGAGGAAAGAATTTGGCCCATGAATATACATTTAGAAAAATAACACCATAGTTTCCAGAATTTCCTTTTTGAATATCAATAACAATTTTTTTAAAATAACAAACCTGTTTGGAAATGACTTAGAACCTACCTGCGAGGGGCAGCTAGGTGGTACAGTGGATAGAGCATTGGTCCTGGAGTCAGCAGGATCTGTGTTCAAATTTGACCTCAGACACTTAATGATTGCCTGGCTGTGTGACCTTTAACCCCATTGCCTTAAATAAATAGTTTTTTTAAATAAAAAAAGAAACTGCCTGCAGGGAATCTGGAAACAGGTGACTTCTATGATATGATGCTTCTGATTTTCTCAAAGAAGTTATCTCTACTTCCCAGGCAAGAGGAAGATTTATTAAACAGTGACCTCATTTTACATTTCATGATGTGCGTGTCATACATAAGTAGTCCTTGCTTTGGAACAGGTTTCTATAAACATTTACAATGGTTTGAAGTTCTGTGACCAGTCACCAGACAGTGGTTCTTAGAAACTTAAAAAAAAAAGAAAAAATAAAAACCCCAAATCTTGATTGGACATTGAGGAATAATGACATAGTATGGCTCAAAACTTAAGTGATGACTTACCCCTTGAACTGCCAGAGGTTTTTACTCATGGTGTAGCTCTGAGAAGTTCACTTGGGGAAAAAATTGAGAAGGGATAGGGAGGAAATTGGCCAACTCTTCAATAGGATGGAGGTCATTGAGTTTGAAGGAAGCAAAAGGGATCAATGTGTCCTTAAGACCACTGAAATCAGCTGTGGTTGTTTGGTCTTTGTTTCAAGTACTAAAAATTGTGGTTAGCCACAAACAATTACCTTCTATTCAGCTCAACTTACAGTCCAAGCCTCAGCACTGGATGGATGACAAAATGGTACATCCTGTTTCTATTTCCAAACCACCACTGGGGCCTTTAGCTTCCTCTTCTGTAAAATGGGGTTATTGAAAAGATGAGAGAAATGATCTATGGGAAACATTTGAGCTTTTTTAATAAGACTAATTTTGTACATGAACATACATATAGCTATATGGATCCAAAATGTAGATACATCTGTCTCTCTCTGTCTGTCTCTGTCTCTCTCCTCTCTCTCCCTTTCTCTCTCTGAACTTTCTCTGTCTCTCTCTGTCTCTGTCTCTCTCTGTCTCTGTCTCTCTGTCTCTCTCTCTCTCTCTCTGTCTGTCTCTCTCTCTCTCTCTCTCTCTCTCTGTCTCTCTCTGTCTCTCTCTGTCTCTGTCTCTCTCTCTCTCTCTCTGTCTCTCTCTCTCTCTCTCTCTCTCTCTCTCTCTCTCTCTCTCTGATACTTGAGAAACACTAATTGGTATAGATAGAACATTGGACCTGGATTCAAGAAGACCTGAGTTCAACTCCTGCCTGTGTGATCCTGGGTAAGTCACTCAATCTTTGTTTACCTCCATTTCTAGTTCTGTAAAATGGAAATAATAACAGCAAAATAATCTTTCAGAATTACCATGAGGAACAAATGAGATCATTGTAAAGTCTTAGCACAATGCCTAGCACATAGTAAATGCTAGTCACATTATTGTTGTTATTGTTATAATAATAATAATAATAATTTTGTATACACACAGATAAATGCAGCCTATCATTTCATCGATGTGGTGAGGTTCCAATGTGGCAGCTCACTGCTTGGGCAGATGTGTGATTAGTCTGTGATTTCAATTCTTCAATGGTCTTCTTGGGCTCTGTGACCTTAATCGAGTTTTTTCTGTTGTCCCATGGCCAGCATGTACTGTTACTTCTCCTACTTATAACATCTTGTATTTGCATTATACTTTACAAAGTTTTTTTGTACCTTTGATTTCATTTGGTTCTTAAGATCCTAGAGAATTCCTAGTACAAGTCTCATTTATTTTATAAATGGGGAAAAAAAGCTAAGTAGTTTGCCCACAACAAATGAGAGGAAGAGCTGGGAATCCTGACCAAATCCAGAGCTATCCATAGCACACCTCCTGTATTTTCCTTCTTGCTTTTTGGTTTGTCCTTAATAATGGATACTAAGTTTTGTTAGTATGTGTGTTTCCTAAACTGAAGGTTGGTTTGGGGATACTGGATTTGAGAAACAGAGAATCTTTTTTTTTTAAACCTAAGAGTTTGTAACAGGGACCACAATGAATGGTTAGATATCAGACTTGTGACCTGGTTAGTCTTACTGTATAGAGAGCCTCTGTTAACTTAGAACTCTGATTAATGCAATGTCAAGCCTCAATTTCAGAAGACTGAAGATGAAACATGGTATTTAATTTCCAAAAGAGGGGGAATGGACTCAGGGTGGAGAATGAGATATGTTTTTTGGACATGGTCAATGAGGGGGATATTCTTTGCTTGACTATATTTGTTACAAGGGCTTTTTTTTCTTTTTGATTTGAAGAGGAAAGGGAAAGGGAAAGAAAAGAAATGCTTATTAATTTAAAATAATAGTATTTAAAAAATTTTAATACTCTCTTAAAATTCATTTAAAAAAATCAACCCTGGGAGGTTCATCACATTTGTTATTGTTACATCATCTAAAGTTTAAGTCATATGCTAGAAGGGACTTGGAGATCACCTAGTCTGATATCTGTATTTTACATGAGGGTAAATGACTTGCCCACAGAAGGTTATATAATATATAATAATTATATATCTATTATCATATAATAAATTCAGGATCTGAATCCAAGTTGCTTCCAAGTTCTATGGATTTTCACCATAGCGTGTTTTAATGTGCTGACACTATGAGTACATTAGTCACTCAGTGGAAAAAGTATATATTAAACACCTACTGTTTGTGTGGCTCTGAGGATTCAAAGGACAAAAACCAGAGTCTGTTTATGTTTTATATTAGTTTGCCACCTAGAGGTAGTTAAGTGATCAAGTATAGTGGTATTAAACTCAAACACAAATAAGGGCCAGCTAACTGTACATAAGGATCTTGTGGGTCTCATGGTGACAATTTTAAAATATAATGATAGTTATGATTTTATTGTATTTTTACTTATTTTGTTAAATATTTTCCAATTGCATTTTAGTCTTGTTCAAGTCTCATTCTGAAGGTTTGTGGGCTGCATATCTGATACCTCTAGTTTATGGGTTAGAGAAATGGAGCTGTAGTCAGAAAGATTTGATTCAAAATCCAGCCTCAGACATTTTTATATCTGTGAATCTGAAAGAGTATTCAAGTATAAAATGGGGTACCTATGTCTCAAGTGATGCAGCTAGGTGGTAATAGAGTGCCATACCTGGAGTTAGGAAGACTCATTTTCCTGAATTCAAATCTGGTCTCAGATACTTACTAGGTGTGTGACCTTGGGCAAGTCACTTAACCCAACTTGATTCAGTTTCCTGACCTAAAAAATGAACTGGAAAAGGAAATGATAAACCCTTCTGTATCTATGCCAAGAAATGCTAAATAGGGTCTTGAAGAATTAGAAATGACTGAACAACAGTCTCTCAGGAGTATTGTGAAGACAAATTAGATCATATTGTAAAATGCAAATTTTAAAGTAGTTTACAAAGGTTAATTCTTATTATTCTAATGTTATGTTAATAATAACAATAATTATTATTTGCCATAACTTAGAAATTAATAAGATTGAGGGATGGGGCACAGGACAAAGAACCTGGGGAAAGATCCAGAGTATGAAGGTCAAATGTTGGGAGTATGTCTTAGGACAATACTGGAGCTTGAGAGTAGAACATGCTCAGTGGCTAAGGGGACAAGGATGATGGAATGGGATACTGGGAGGTATATGGACACATTTTTTCTGTTTTAAAATTGTGACTTGATCAGTCTGGTGACATGACTTTGTCTCCTCGATAAAGCCTGAATACAGGGAGTTCACAGCTCCAAGAGCTCATTCTCAACAGTCTGGAGGGAATTCTGGCTTAAATACAACTACTTAAAAATGAAAAAAAAAGCACACAGAAGGAAGATCCTAAAGATAACTGATAGTGACAGGTAGAAGTGGGTTGGGTGTGCCTAGGAGCCACCACAGCTGTTAGAAGATGGATTTCACATCCTGGGCTTGACCAAAGCTCCCACTCAGTGAACAGCCCAAGGAAGGAAGTGGTTTGTCTGGAAGCCTAGGCCTGCAAGGGACAGGATGTTTGTGGCTCTGAGATTTCATTTAGAAGGTGGCCTAACTGAACAGGTGGTCTCTCCCATTAGCCCTGGCAGGCTGCTCACAGCTGCCCCCAGGGCTCTGCAGAGGAAAACTATTACATGATGTCTAGACTCCTGAATGTTGCATGGAACAATGGTGGAAGAGGTTAGTGTAGGCGTGGGAATGCTTCAGCCATGGTAGATGACAAATCCTGATTTGTTGGGAACTGCTGTCATATTTATGAACTCTATGTCCTGAAATGAATGATTTTTGTGCCAGGCTCTGATGGAGATACGATCATAGATATTTGAGGTTTCCATTTTCCTATATTTCCTTTGGGATCTAGCCACAGCATTGGGTCAAAAATATCTCTCCCCAATAGACTCCGAGAAGTATTTGTATGACATCAAGGCAATTCTGAGGGTAGAGGGGATTAGGAAAGAATACTCCATTGTTAAAGGTATCATAATTAATCCCTTCAAGGGAGAAGGGATTAGCTACACTAAGGCATACAAACAAATGAACTATATGTATATGTGTATATATATATACATATAAAAACAAACAACAATGTAAAAATACTGCTTATTTGTTTTTATTTGTTGAAGAAAACTATATATAATTATGTACAAACTATATTTATATACATACAACTTATATTTGTTGGTTTTTAGTACATCTACTTAAAAGTAAAAAAAAAAACATGAGGAAGAGTGATCCTAAAGCTAGCTGACAATGGCTATTTATTTATAAACATATATGTTTGTGTGTGTGTGTGTGTGTGTGTGTGTGTGTGTGTGTGTGTGCTTTAAGCCAGGGATTCTTAAATTGACCTTATTTTTAAAAACACTTTGATAATTGTATTTTAATATAATTGATATTCTTTGTAATCCACTGAATTTTATTTTATACATTTAAAAATAATATTCTGAGAAGGGATCCATAGGCATCCCAAGACTACCAGAAGAGTCCCTGACACAACAGAGTTATAGACCCCTTCCTTAAGCTCCACATAATAACTCAATGAGGTAAGTAATCTGAGCATACCCTTTATAGAAGTGTATATTAAAACTGTTCAGATGGTCTTATATACAATGCATGTTATATACAATACATGCATGTAATATAATATCACAACATACTATAATAGTGGTAATATATGATGTCACACTTGTAAATGCATATTATACACAAAACATAAATGTGACCCATATTCATATTCAAATTACTATATAATGATGATGGGGAGTTAGGTGGCACAGTGGATAGTGCACTGGTCTTGAAGCTGGAAATTTGAATCCTCAGACACTGCACACTTACTAGCTGTGTGACCTTGGGCAAGTCACTTAACCTCAATTGCCTCATATCCAGGGCCATCACCAGTCATCTTGATTCATATCTGGTCACTGGATCCAGATGGTTCCAGAGGAGAAAGTAAGGCTGGTGACTTAGAAAAGCGCCCCCCTCACTGAAATCTAATTCTCGTGCTTGTCATGGCATCACCACAAGAACAAAGGACGAATATCATCATTATCATCAGATGATGTTCTATACAATCCATATTATATGTGTGTAGTATATTATCATACATGTTATATGAGAGGTAATATGGTATCACCTGTGTAATGCATATTATACATGTATAATGTAACATATTGACATGTAGCACATTATATAATGTATTTTGACTGAGTCACATATTAAAATATAATATAATCATATATTAATATATTATACAGAATATAATAATTCTATATTATATGTATTCAGTTATACCTGATTTAGCTTCAGAATACTAGAATGTCTAGGGTGAGTGGTTAAGTGCTGAAATTTCAATATGAATGCAGACTTCTGGAGCCTTGGCCTGAGTTTACTCTACCAGGTGGTGGGTACATGCAAATAATTAGCATGAATGTTGCTCTTTTCTAGCCTTATTTTCCTTTCAAGTTTTCTCCTTGTCACACATTTTAACTTAGTGTCATAGGATTTTGAAGAAAGGAAACAAGCATTTATTATAAGCCTACTATGGACCTGGCACTGTGATAAGGACATTACAAATATTCTCTCATTTGCTTTTCACAACAACTTTGGAAAGTAGGTGCTGTTATTAGCCCAATTTTATAATTAAGGAAACTGAGGCAGAGAACAGTTAATTTACCAGGTTTGCACAGCTGGCATCTTCCTCTAACATTACAGTAGGAAGGGATCTTAGAGAACATTTATTTTATAATAAATATCAGAGAAGGAAACAAAACAGAGAAGAGATTTGTCCAAGACCACTCACATAGCTTCAAGTATCTGAGCAGAGATCTGAACCCATATTCTATGATAAACATTAATGTGGTACTGACTCCATTCCCCTCCTCCTTCTCATGGGAACCTTCACCATGAGATTTGTTCTAGGCTTTTGCACCATATGGGAATGACTCTGGAGCCTCTCGGCCTCTTAGGAACAGCTCTGTCTACACATAAACGAAAATCTGGTCCAAGGAAAGATTTTATTACTTTATTGTACCCCAAAATGAAATGGAACTTCACTACTGGCCTCCCTGGTTTCCTTTAAAGTCAGGGTCATTGCAAGGAGGGACCCTGAAATACATGTGACCTGTTTTTCATCCAGTGTTCAGTGGTTGAAAGAGGGAGGATGAACTGTGAACTTGAGGGAAGAGACCAACCTCAGCTATAAAGAAAAGACCTAATGAACTCCAAGTCAGGAAATTTTAGCTTTCTGAGCTAAGAAGGAAATAGAGCATGGGGTTTTCCTTCAAAACTGAAATGAATAGGTATAAAGTGACTTTCTTACCCATCCCTTTGCAGGCCTTGTACAACCTCTTGGCATCCCGTGCAGCATCAAAGCCTTGGTGTCTTGAAGAAGTGGTCTGAGAAAATAAGGAAAAAGAATATGTACAAAATATACCACTTAATTTTGCATGATTCCTGAAAGATAGGACTTGAGAGAAGTGTGGAAAAATTCTAGGATGCTGAGCAAAGGGAGCAGAAACAAGAAAACATTGTCCACATTAACAACAATATTGTGAGATGATCAGTCTAGATGGATGCAACTCCTATCAGCAGTTCAGAGAGCTAGGACAACCCTAGGAGACCCTCCAAGGAAAATTCCATCCACATCCAGAGGGGAACCCCCCCCCCAAATCACAAAATCTGAATGTTCACTTTTTAAAAACTTCTCTTATGTTTTTTTCTTCCTATCCATGGCTTTTTCTTTTCCTTAGTCCTAATTCCTCACAACAAACTGAATAATATGTAAACGTGTTAAACACAAATGTACATGTGCAACTTTTACCAGACTGTTCATTGCCAGGGGAAAAGAGGTGGGAAGGGAGAGCAGTCCATAAATATTCAAGTGAATGAATCTTGAAAAACTTCCATAATATGGAATAGGAAAAATAAAATAAAATATCAACTAAATTTTTTTTGGTATGATTCCTGCTTGAAACTGGTCTCTGACTAGAAAGTGATTAGGTAACAATCTTGGGGAGCAACTGCCTTTGAAAACACACTAAATAACATCTGCAAGTCTCTTAACCTCTCTGCGTCTCAGGTTCTTTATCTGTAAAGTAAGAGGGTTGGATTAGCTGACTTCAAAGGTCCCTTCTATTCTAAATCTAGAATTCTGTTTATAGAGTCTTGACATGCAAGTATAATTATTCTTATGGTACAGGCAAGGAAACAGGCTTGGAAAGATGAGGTGAGTTGCCAAAGATTCAAAGTGCATAAGTGGTAAAGCCCAAATGTGAACCCAGGTTTCCAGATTTAAATTGAGCATCCAGAATCACAAAATTTTAGTTATGTGACCCCCAATCCTCTCCACAACATACCCAAGCAGTAGTTATTCAACCTTTACTTGAAGAGCACCAGTGACAAGGAACCTAGAACTTACAAATCAGTCTTTTCCACAGTGGCCTCTTCTATCTATTAGCATTTTTTCTGACATCAAGCTCAAATTTGCTTCTTTGCATTTTCAACACTAGGTTTTCTCTCAAAGTCCCAAAGAACAAGACTATCATGAAATCCTTCCACATGAAAGCCATATATATATATATATATATATATATATATATATATATATATATATATATATATATACTAAAAAATGCTATTGTATCCCCCAGCTTCCTTTCCCCAGAACTCTCTTCTCCAAGGTAAACGTCTTCACTTCTTTCAACTGTTCTTCATATGAAAGAAGCTCAAGACCCTTCACTATTTTGCTTGCCCTTTCCTGGACACTAATCAACTTTTCTTCTAAAGAGTGGTGCCCAAAATTGAACAGGATGCTCTGGGGTAGTATGCTAAGGACGGAGTTCAGTGGGACCCTCATCTCCTTATTTTTAGAAGTTGTACCTACTTCACTTAACAAACTCCAAAACCACACATGTTTGGTTATGTTGTTTTTTTGCATGTTCTGTCTCAAAGACAATTTACACTGATTAAGTTTACAATCTACTTAGTCTCTAGATTGTTTTCCACCTCAGTTCAGTGATTCATACCTAAGGTCATTCAATGTCTCCCATACCTTGAACTCAGTAATTTAACGACATTAACTTCTTCAATGTTCCTCAGACAACACAGTCCATCTTCCATCTCTGGGCATTTTCACTGACTATCCCCTGGGTCTGAAATGCTCTTCCTCCTCATCTTTACTTCCTGGTTTCCCTGGTATCCTTCAAATAGCAGCTAAAATTGCATCTTCTTCAGGAAGACTTTCCTGATTACCCTCAATGCTAGTGCCTTCTCTCTGGTGATCATCTACAGTTTATCTTGTCCCCTTTAGAGTGTAAGCTTGCCTTTCTTTGTATCCCCTGATCTTAGGACAATACTGGGACATAACAATAATGATAATGTTGTTTGTTTTTCCTTCTCAAAGATGGCCATGACATCAGCAAGGTAATGTCATTGCATGTAAGTGAAATGGATTTGTGTGAAGGGGTGCTATGTTAAAACACTAATCTCACTTTTTTTCTCTTGAGCTATCTGGATTCAGTAACCATATATGAATCAGGACAACTGGAGATTGTCCTGGATAAGAGGCAATCAGAGTTAAGTGATTTTCCTGAGGACACACAGCTAGACTGAGGCTAGATTTGAACTCAGATCCTCCTGACTTCAAGGTCAGTGCTCTAACCACAGCACTTAACTGGGACATAGCAGGTATTTAACAAATGCTTATTGACTGCATAAAACTGACCACAGTTGGCTACAGGTAGAATGTTGCAAACACTGAGACCTTTGAGGAATGAACTTTATTTCAGGTTCATCCACAGTCCTTCAGGTCAGTTGGTGTGAGGCTGATTGTCACAGAATGGAGACTAGATGTTCTTTTAGTTCAGTCTGACTGGTTGATGGGAAATAGGGGACAAAGGGAGGGTGACTATCACATCACTACCATCACCAACAGGCATTTTCTTTTCATCAACCAGAGAAGACAATGGGCTAGTATCTCAGAGTTCTGAATCATTTTGTTTGGCTTAAAACATGTGTTAGCCTTCTTGGCCACAAGAAACCACATTGTTCAGTGGATGAAAGGGGCGGAATGAGGAGGGAGATGATCTTTTGATTAGGTAAGATTCATTTGGACACCTTGAATCTGAATTTTACTGCCAAAAATAAGGACTGTGTCACTTGTTCTTCACCAAAAATTAAATGCTCCCCACACACCAATTAAAGGCATTTCATACTCTATGGAAGGAAGAAGCTTTGTATAAAATTCTTATTTCTCTATTTGTATTTTCCAAGGCATTAAAGCTTTCTAAGTCTTGGTTTACTCATCTGTAAAATAGGGGCAATAATGCCAACTCTGCCTGATCCACAGGAGTTGTGTGACCCTAGGCAAGTCACTTAACCTCTGATTGTCAGACAAAATGGATACACTGGAGAAAGAAATGGCAAATCACTTCAGAATATTTGCCAAGAAAATCCCAAATGGAATCACAAAAGGTTGGAAATTACTGAAGTGACTGAAAAAATGCTCACACTAGAAATTTAACAACCATGTTTTTAAGAATCAGTTTAAACTGGCTCTTGCACAACCCCTGGTTAATGGTAAGATAAATTTTGGGCTGCTTAGGTTTGGAAGACAAAGTCCATGATCTATATTTCCATTCTGGAGGAGTTTAGCCATTTTAATATATTTGATTTTATTTCATTGGTTTCTCTGAGTATGAGTTCTCTAAACACTAAGTTAAGGTTATATTATTGATTCCATTAAGTTAGGCTAATGACTGAATGGAAATTCAGCAAAAATAGATTTTCTTTGAGGAAGGAGGTAGGTAAAAAATAATTTAGCTGTATGAATTAATTCAGACTGTGGATGAGCCCAGATAAGCACATTTCCCTACAAAATAAGTAGTGCATACAAAATAGAGGAAGTCAGTTTTCTGACAACCATGGAGAGTGGTTATTCCTTTGAGCATTTTCTAGTATTGGGTGGCACTCATGGTGCTGGGGTGAGGTCGAATTGACACTGCCTAGGCCTTCTTGTTGAATACAACTAGTTAAGTTATTCTCAGCACCTGCTGTAGTTAAATGTATGATCCAGAGCAAGTCGCTTAATCTCTACCTTCCAGGGTTATTATAACTAAAAAGTAAAAAATGATAAAAACTCTAAGGTGGTATAGAAATGTGTCATTATGTCAAAGAAATGCTACCTCCATGTGTTTTATTCCATCTCTTTGATACTTGAAATTCTATTGTTATAATGATTTAAATTAAAATTTGAGTTTTTTGTTAAGGCAGATGACCTTGGGGAAAGATTTTTTCCAAGGAGCAAGTTTTGATAAGGAGAAGAGAATGGAGCAGGATACTATGCAATCAAGATGGATGAGACATCACCAAATGTGGTTACAGCATATTTTTGAGAAATGTGTGGCTGCTGAAGTGAAATTTCACCTGCTTCATAATTATGCTTAAGTCCTTCAAAAGCATTTGAATTTCTGACAAGCAGTGAAAACAAATCTGATTATGGTGGGAAAATAGAGCTATTCTGACTCAAATCTGTAAATACTCTTTCCCCAGGTTTATATCAGCTAATTTAATTCAACACACATTTTCAAAATATTAACTTCATGTAAGATACTGGGATAAGCACTGGGAATAGCAAACTTTTAAAATGATCTAACTTCTGTTCTCAAGGATTAGGAGGAGAAGGGAGAATAGGAAGTATGATACCAGATTGGTGGGGACAAAAGGAAAGAGTAAAGTAAAAATTGAGGGCAAGTAAAAGTGAGTCAGGTAGGGTCATTGTCAACTGAAGAGATCAGAGAAAGACAAGATGATAATTCACTCAGGTTCTAGTTTTGAAGGTTGTAGATGAAAAGAGTGAATTTCAAACTTGGGGAATAGCAGGTCAAGTTGGCCAAAATGTAGAATGTATAAAGGGGAGTATTGTAAAATAAGACTAGAATATTGAAAAAATTATAATTTTCAAAATCCAACCTGGCTGTTCAAGCACCCAACCTTTCACGTTTCAGTGATGGTTCCATGTTGTTCAATAAGCTAGTAAGATAACCAGCATTTCCATTCATGGTGGTTACTACTTTTAGGCTTGGAACTCCTTTATTTCTATCCAGATAGATAAAGTAGGGTCATTGCTGTTTCAGCTTTCTTTGCTCACATAAAAATCAGAGGTCCATAGTAATTAGAATTGGCGGGGACCTCAGGATGATCTAGTTCAACCTTTTCATCTTCCAGAGGAAGAAAATGTGTCTCAGAGAGGGAAAGACTCTTGAAAAACTTCACACAGTTAGTAATTCATTTGGGACTAACAGGTTGTACTATATTTAGAGTCAGACTCTTATTCTGAATCTTTTGCATGACCTTTAGAAAGTCCTTCTCTCTTATCTTCAGTTTGCTTACCTGTAAAATGATGAGATTGGATCAGGTTATTTTTAATGTCTCCTTCAGCTTTAAATCTCTGATTCTAGTACAGAGTATGCCTAGTATATGCCCAGGCATACCCTAATGATTTAAAAATATTTGGGTTTTTGTGTTTCATTTTAAAAGTTGTACTTGTAAAGTTTAGTTACTAATTTTAAAGATTTTTAGCTAATTTTTGGTCTCTTTAATGTTTGTTTTTTGTTTTGTTTTGCTTTGTTTTAGGTTTTTGCAAGGCAATGGGGTTAAGTGGCTTGCCCAAGACCACACAGCTAGGTAATTATGAAGTGTCTGAGGTAAGATTTGAACTCAGGTCCTCCTGACTCCAGGGCTGGGGCTCTATCAACTGCGCCACCTAGCTGCCCCTCTTTAATTTGTTTTATGAATAAAATAGTGTTCTTTATTATTGGATATTAAATAAATAGTCCCCTTTCAAAAAATTAAAAAAAATTCCCTTAGTGTACATTTTGGTGGAATGTGCTGTGTATGTTTATGTATTTCAGACTATCATTCTCTCCATTATACCATATTTCTGCAACCCTGACTTCACACCTGGAATAAGGCTTGAAGGAAAGCAAAAGACTTTCCTCAGTGATCAAGAGAATGAGGACCCATTACGATTACGATGTACCTTGGAGAGAAAACTGGAGAAAAAGAGAACAGATTTTGGAAGGCAGGAGAGAGCTAATTCTTCAAAATGTTCCTTATCTTTAGTTTGGGGTTTTGAATTTCTCTCCAGGGGCTTTAGGGAATTTCCTCTTAGATGATACTGAAGCCTCTCTCAGTTACATTTCCAGTGGGAGAATCCATTTATTCTATATATTGTCCAGTATATTCTAATCTCTATAACTTCTCTGATTTATATTTGCTAATTGCTTGAATGTTGACTATTTATTTCTTGTAATGGTCATTTATGTAACTCTTTTGATGGGAAAAGGTCAAGCTTTAGTATTTAAGTTTGGGGCACTTTTTCCATTTTAATGGATAGTAATTAAGAAAGTGCCTTAAACCTAAGAAAAAAAATTTCCATCTACTAGTAATATTTAATGAAGAGGGGCAGATAGATATAATTCTAGTCTCAAAGTCTCCTTTGAAGAGAGTGGTTGAGGTTTCCAAGATATCTCTAAGCCTCCTAAGAGCTACATAGAAAACCCATGGGGGCATTCAAATAACATTCTTGAGCAACTTACACCATCCTACTTTATTTTCTCAAAAGTTTACTCACCCTTCTCTGCTCAGATAGGTCCCTTCAGTCTTGTACATACTACCTACCCTAGGTCCACTTAGTATATACATTAATCAATAGTCATGATTCCCAAGTACTGATGATAAAATATGCCATCAACTCTTGATGGGGTATGGATTCAAAGGCTAAAATTTTGGACACAGCCAACGTGGGGATTTGTTGTACTTTGGAAAGTTTAGGTGAATTTCCCAGGGCTATAAAGCAAGTGAGTGCAGAATCTAGACTTGAATGCAGAAATCTGTATTCTTTAATCTGATCACTTTGAATCATAGAATGTCAAACTTGAAGGGACTTTTAAATCAGGAGTCTGACTCTAAATATAGTACAACCTGCTAGTCCTGGTAAGTTCTATGGGAAGTTTTTCAAGAATCTTTCCCTCTCTAAGACACATTTTCTTCCTCTAGAAGATGAAGAGGTTGAACTAGATCATCTCTGAGGTTCCCTCCAATTCTACTTACTATGGACCTCTGATTTTATGTGAGCAAAGACAACAGTGACCCTACTTTATCTGCCTGGATAGAAGGTAAAGGAGTTCCAAGCCTAAGAGTAGTAACTACTATGAATGGGACATATCCCCAAAGATTACTATCCCAAGCATGTCAAAGTAATGGTTATGCAAACTTTGCTTCTTCTGCAATAGGAAATTCATAACCTCTTGAGGAGACCCATTCCACCTAGTTTTGGTTCTAATTATTAGGAAGGTTTTTCTCTAGTATCAAATTTAAATTTATCAAAGATTTAAATTCATCTCAAAAGGGACAAATCCATCATAATATTCCAGGATTATACATATTTGTTACAAGGATTTTGTTTTTATTTTTGTCAATTTGGAGTAAGGAGTTAGGAGAGAAAAGGGAACTCATGATAGGGTTGATAGAAAAAAATGAAGAAAAGAAAGTATTAAATTAAAATATGCATAAAAGAGAACCCAAAAAAGGACAAGAAGAAATATAGATAAGCAGAATAACTTTGAAAGTTATCTAGTCCATTTATTATTTACTTGAAATGAAAGCTGTATATGATAGAGATTTACAGTTTCATATATACAATCCTCTTTTCTTCTCTACATTGTATGGAAAGGCTTATTTTATTTGATGTTTGTTAACTTCAAAATTAAAAAGACAAGTGTATGCCTTGAATGCCTCCTATGCTTTTCCTCCATGTTTTAACTCATGTTACTTTCTTTTCATGAAATGACTTCATACATGAAAATCCTACTTATCATTTAGATATACCTTTGTCTCTACTCTAATAAATGTTTTTAGTGATAGGACACAAACACTATGAAAACTCTGGATGTGGGAAATGAATTTTCATTGTTAGGGAGACTACCTAAGGTTTTTATGTTTTTGAAGCAGACCTCAAATAGTCTCCTGGAGAGGAAGAAGAGACCATGATGGACAGATTCCAGGAAATCATCATGTAGTATTAACAGATGGCCATGTTTGATGTGGGATGGGATGATGACTAGGAATAGGAGGCTATGGAAGAGTCAGATGATAAACTCAGCATGAGGGTAGATCTTCACTGATGAGCAGATTCAGTTTGAAGAGTGGAGATGGTGACCTGTGGACCCTGGAGTGGTAAATGATCTAAGTCTGGCTAACAGTTGTTTCTGTTCCTTCTTTGTCCACTCTTGACTTTCTGCTTTTCCCCTTATTCTCTCTGACTGCTGCATAGTGTCCAACAGATGGGGGAAGAATTTGATTTCTCTAAATGTTTCTCTTTCATGTCTATATAAGCATTATCTAAAATGCTTATATAAATCTTAATTTTATGACCATTAACTTTTATCCAGCTTGTTATTGTATGTTCAGTTTGAGAGAGAAAAGAGAAATCTTTCCTTAAAGAGATGAGGAAGTTGGTTAGGAGGAGATAGATAGATAGATAGATAGATAGATAGATAGATAGATAGACAGATAGAAGGGAGAGAGAGAGAGAGAGAGAGAGAGAGAGAGAGAGAGAGAGAGAGAGAGAGAGAGAGAGAAAGACCCCCCCATAAGCTCATAAATCTTTGTGGATTATATGAATTCAAGTACCTAAACCAATTTATGTACCCCTAAACTCTGCATCTAGAGAGCTGTGGTAGAATATAGGGGAGAAAGCTGCTATTTTAACTTGAGAGTTTTAGGTAATTAATTTCCCCCTAACTTCTGGTGAACTGGCATCAGCTTTAGAAAGGCAGTACCTGGACCAGATGGACCTTGAGACTAGAAGGTCCTTGACTTTGCTCACAAGTTCCCTCTAGAGGTCAGATACATATTGTAATGAGTAAATCAAAGTCCTAGGAGAACTTCAAGGGGAGAGATTTGTTATTGATGGGGAGAAGGGATAGAGGTTAGAATCATAGAAGGCTGTGTGAGGGGTGACATTTCAGTAACATTTTAGTCATCAAAAATACTTATGGAATCTTAGGTTGCATTAATATAATATCCAGAACAATATCCAGAGGTAATAGCTTCTCTCTCTTCTGCTTTGGTCATACTCTCTCTATATTGTGTTTGGTTCATGGAGAAGGATATTGACAAATCAGAGTCTATATAGGACAAGTCAGCCAGAATAGTCAGGGAACTCCAAAAATATTATGTGAGGAACTCAGTACTTCCTAAAGCAGTTCCTTCCCCTTTTGTACAATTAATTATTATGGAGTTCTTCCTTATATTGAGTCATAATTTGTCCCCCATGACTTCCACCCATTGGCCCCTTTTCTCTGCTCTTAGGCAATATACTGTTGTCTAATCTTTCTTCCACATAATAACCTTTCAAGTAACTTAAATAATTATCTTAATTTACCTAAATCTTTGAGATAAACCTATTGAATATATCTAGTTTATTTTCCCCAGGCCCAAGTTTTCATTGGAATTTCTATCTCAATTAACTCATATTTATGAATTATTTTTCTATTTACAATAGACTTTCTTTTTAAAACAAATCTGTTCATAAATATCTATTTTATTTAAAAAATTTTAAGTTTCATTTTAAAAATTTTGAGTTCCAAACTCTTTCCCTCTTTCCATCCTCAAGCCTCCTTGAGAAGACAAGTGATTTGATATAGATTATACATGTAAAGCATGCAAAATATATTTCCATATCAGTCATGTTGCAAAAGAAAACAAAAAAAATTCAAGAAAAATAAACTTAAATGTTTAATCTGCATTTAAACTACATCAATTTTTTCCTCTAGACAGGAATAGTATTTCTCATTATAAATCCCTTGAAATTATCTTGGATCATTGTAAATAATACACTTTCCTCACAACATCCCTATGAAGTAGATAGGTCAAATATTTTTATTCCCATTTTACAACTGAGGAATCTTAAGGTTAGAGTCTTTGTGACATAGTCAAAATGGAAAATTTAGAATACATAACCAAGTCTTAAGTTTTTAGCCTAGTACTCTTTCTTCTAAACTATGCTGCCTTTTAAGTGACCAGTAAACCAAAAGTTTACCAAAAACCCAGTTCAAGTGCTCTTAACCATTGTGTGAGGTGTGTGTGTGTGTGTGTGTGTGTGTGTGTATCTATCTTTGGTAGCCTGGTGAAGTCTGTAGGTGCCCTCTAAGAATGATATTTTTAAATATATAAAATAAAATATATGGAATTACAAAGGAAACCTCATTAAGATTGGGAGAATAGGTTAATCTTAAAAGATTTTAATTTCTAAGGTATGATACTGACAGTCCTAATTACTTTTCCTCCTCCCTAATTAGAATATTTGTTAATGGTGTGCACCAGAAGATTTACCATTAATCATCAAAGAAGTTTGTAATAATTCCCCCTTTTTATAAGAACTAGAATTTGCCATCTTATTTTTCCCCTTTGTGAAGGACTTGTAATACTTTTGAGAACATAATTCATTTTTGTTCCTTACAACAGCAAGATGTTGACTTTCAGAGTAATGAAACCATGTGATCTGACCAAAAGGGTGGAAAAAAAAGAAGAAATTCATTTGGAATTTTCCTCTTTGTGTGGCTAGCAATGCATTCACAAAGGATGTATTCACTAATGATACATACTGTTTGTGCAAGGAGTGTCTAATAGCTTGTTCTGATGAGCTTTGTAACAAACTTCTTTGGAATTTATACAAAATCAACATTCCATACACATTGTTCATTGTGTAGAAAGGACAGGCAGCTGACTTTGGGACTTCAGCTCTTCTGTTTGCCAATCAATACCCATCTTCCCCCCCACCTCTTTTTTTGCACAAAGCCTTTGGGCTGAAATGTCAAACAAAATGCGTTTGTAGAACCAGGTACAATTTGGGCAAGCATCTAGTAATGTAACTATAGCAGCAGAGAAGCGTGCATGTACAAATTCACTTTTGCATTTCTTCTTATAAAAAATAAATAATTCAATAAATGAAATATATATATATATATACTTCATTTATATATACGCACATATGTATTGTACACTTAACTTATCCTCCTTGGTGGTATAGAGGTGGTATAGATATCTATGATTATACTGACAGTAAAATTTCTTGCAACTCTTATGAGACAAGCAAAATTTTATTATAAACCACATTTTACGAGGTATGAATTAAAATAGACAATGCTCTCCTAGTATGGGATTATTTTGGAAGAGCTTCATACCTGTGGTTTCATGATTGTAAGGAAATCATTAGCTTAGAAATTTGCCTTAAGGAGTACTGAGGCACCCATGAAGAGTAGTGAATAGAGTCCAAGTTGGACTTGGAATCAGGAATAACTGGGTTTAAATCCTGCCTTAGATACTTATTAGCTATGGGACCTTGAGAAAGTCACTAAATCATTCTGTTCTCTGTTTCCTCATCTAAACAATGAAGGGTGGATTGAATTTGATGATTTGGCAAGCTCCTCCCAGCTCTTAATCTACAATCTGCAGCCCTATAACTTGTTCAGGCCACACCATCAATATGTATTAGAGGCAGATTCCAATCCTGGGTTTTCCTAATTCCAAGGCTTTCTTGGGCTTTCCTATGCCGCGCTCTTATAATCTATGCCCTTGTATTGCCTTCTGTATGGAATCACTATGTATTTTTCTTAACAGGTCGCTTATACAGACTTCTATTATTTCTCCAGTCATAGGAATAATTAAATTATTATTTCTAGCTTTGGTTGTCAAATTGATATGTCTAAAATATGAATTTGACCATTTTACTTCACTCAGAAATCAACAGTGGTTTCCAAAAACACTTTATAAATTTTATCTCATTTGATCTTCACAGCAATCCTGGGAGCTAAGTGCTATTATTATTTCTATTTACAGATGGGGAAACTGAGGAGATAGAGGCTAAGTGACATAACTTACAGGTGTCTGACAATGAATTTGAATTCAGGTCTTCCTGATTCCACTGTCACTTAATTAATTCTAGAGATGGGGTTCTGATTTACCTTTTCAATGTTTTCCTTAAAGTAATTTCCTTCATCTACCCTCTATTCCAGACAAATTAATTTGATAGCTGATCACTATACATGATATTCTACCTCTTGCCTCCATGTCTTTGCATATATGGTCCCTCATGTTTGGAATGTACTGTCCCTCTGCCCCATAGAATTTCTAGTTTCCATGATAGCTTATATATCACCTTCTCCACAAGTCCTTCCTGATTCCTTTCACTGAGTCACTGCTTTCTCCTTAAAATTACTTTGATTCACTTTGGTCATTCTCTGTACTGCCTGTTGGTGTACAGGTTGAATCTTCCTCAGTAGAATTCTTGAGGGCAAGGACTTTGATTTTTTTTTTTTTAATTCCTAGGTCATGAAACTATTGCCTAGACCTTAGCAAGAACTTTATGAATGTTTGTTGAATTGAGTATATGAATTGGAAGAAAATGAGATTGAATTGGATTTCTATGAAGTAGTGAAAATATCCAAATGAAAAGACTGCTTGCTGTGGAAGTATCATGTAATCCACCATGTCAGCAGTGGAGGGGAAACAGCACCAATGTAATGAACATCCATGTCCTATTCCCAATGGTTGGTTCATTATGTATAGCAGAAGTCCCAGCCAAATTAGTCAACCCCAGTTAATTTCTGGGAAATCCCCAGTAAATGGATGGCAGCAGAGCATTACAGGAAGATCCTCTCTCGTGTACCATCTAATCCTAGAGATGCAGTTTTTATAGAATTGTTTGGGGAATAGGGTTTGCATGAAAGTGGGATGAAAGAGTCAGTAGGTTTAGACAGTAAAAACAATGCTAATTCAGGAATGGTTTCTGAGCAAATAAAAATTGGAAAATCTATCATGTAAATTAAATTGAATTCTTCTTCTGAGTTATTTTGGATGCCTGTGACTAAGTGTTAAAGGTTCTAGATTATAGAATATGGACCTCAGGAGGACCTCAGAAGTCAGCTTGCCCAACCTTTTATTTTCTATAGAAGGACACTGAGATCCAGCGGCACAGTATCTTTCCCAAGATCACATAAATATAACTATATATGTATTTATATGTATATGGACATACATATGTATACGTATACGTATACGTATATGTATATGTATATATGTATAAAATCAGAGCCAGAATATCTCCAGAGGAGGTCAAAGATAGAAAGGCCTCAACTACACCAAAATAGTCATTGTAGAATTTTTTGTAATAATAAAGAAGCATCATTGCCCAGTGGATAGAGAGCTAGCCTTGGAACCAGGAAGACCTGGGTTCAAGTTCTGTTTTTGAAACATCCTAGGCAAGTTGCAACCTCTCAGTGCCCCAGAAAACTTCTATAAGATTTGAGTTGCAGATAAGGGCTGATTTGCATTGTTAGAGGAAGTTCCTCCCCAAGGAGCTCCCTACATAGATGAAATTATGGATCCAATTTAATAACAGCTAATAGCTATATAGTACCTACTATATGCTAAACTCTTTACAGTAATTATCTCATGTGATCCTCACAATAACCCTGGGAAGTAAATGCTATTATTATACTCATTTTGCAGATAAAGAAGCTGAGGCAAATGGAGGTTAAGTGATTTGCCCAAGATTATACAGCTAGTAAGTGTTTGAGGTTGGTTTAAAAAATTAAAGAACCAGAAACAAAGAAGAGGCCCATCTATCAGGCAGTAGTTATATGCAACAGTAAATATGAAGAATTCAGACAAGAGTGGAAGATAAATAAATTGTTGCAGAGTGAAGTGGAACCAACTAAACGGTATACATGATTAACCAAGTGGGACAAATAGTAGCAAAACAAAACAAACAACCCACAAAAAACCCAAACAATCCACTGTGTAATTATAGCAGGTACAATGGATAGAGTACTGACAGTAGAGGCAGGAAGACCTGAGTTCAAATGTAATCTCAAACATTTACCAGCTGTGTGACTTTGGATAAGTCTCTTATCCTTGTCTTCCTCAGGTTCCTCATTTATAAAATTAACTGGAGAAGGAAATGGTAAACCACTCCTGTATCTCTATTTTTTTTTTTATTTTTGCAAGGCAATGGGGTTAAGTGGCTTGCCCAAGGCCACACAGCTAGGTAATTATTAAGTGCCTGAGACCAGATTTGAACCCAGGTACTCCTGACTCCAAGGTTGGTGCTTTATCCACCACCTAGCCTCCCTCCAGTATCTCTATTAAGAAAACCCCAAATCACAAAAAATAGGACATGATTGAATTACTATTATTATTATGATGAAAGTGTTTGACCTTCATTCTCAAAGAAGATCATGACATCAGGAAAGAGATGCCATGACAAGCACATGAATTGGATTTGAGTGAGGGAATGCTGTGCTAACTTCAGCCTCACTCAGTCCTCCGGAGCCATCTGGGACCAGTGGTAAGATATGAATCAGAATGACTGGAGGTGGCCCTGGATGTGAGGTAATCAGGGTTAATTGATTTTCCCAGGGTCACACAGCTTGAGTCATGTGTCTGAGACTGAATCTGAACTCCCATCCTCCTACTCCAAGGCCAGTGTTCTATCCACTGCACCACCTAACTGCCTAACTGTAAATTATAATGACCATGCCCAAACCCTGAAAATGAGATGTGAAAAATTGACTTTCTTTGTAAAACTGGGGCATGCTGGATATGAATATTACTACTTTCCCTACAAGATTATCTTTAGTTTATCCCATTTACACTTACACATTGTTTGTGCATAATTGTTTACTTATCTCCCCCCCCCAATAGATTGAGTTTACCTTTCTTTGTATCCTCAACATTTAGTACAACATTTGGCAAACAGCAAGTGCATAATAAATGCTTGCTGGCAGGATATTGCATATGCTATCAAAACAATTTAATGAATTGATTTGTTTTGTTGATATTTTTCCTTTAAAATATTTTTTATAAAGAAATGGGAGGGCAGGAGAAGGGACATATTTTAAACCAAAGGCTATCAATAAATATAAAAATAAAATAAATTGAAGTTAAAAAATCAGCATAATTTCATCCTAAGTCTTCTTACTTTCTTCTGTACCATAATGATTCTTTTTTGACAGCTTACTATTTTCATGGACTCTGTTTGAGTTGAACTGATCAAAAGAGCCAGGTTACATATTAATGTATACTTTGTATATGTTCCAAATTTTTCCAGAAGAGGGTGATATAGGGTCAGGGTATGTGACCTGGTTGGCTGTTCCAGAAAACTCAACTGATTTAGAGTCTTCAGATTTTGCTTGGCCTACCCTTTGAAAGGATGACTCTTTGGGATACTATAATATCCTATAGGTCACTTTTTTCTGTTCTACAATGTAAATGTAGTCTCAGGTGACTCAGTGAATAGAGCACCAAACCTGGAGTCAGGAAGACTCATCTTTGGGACTTCAAATCAGGTCTCAGACTCTTCCTACATGTGTGACTTTGGGCAAGTCATTTAACCCTATTTGCCTCAGTTTCCTCATTTGTAAAAATGATCTGGAGAAGGAAATGGCAAAGCATTCCAATCAAGAAAACCACAACTGGGATCTTGAAGAGTCAGATAAGACTGGAAATAGTTTAAATGAAGTTTTTTTCCCCAAAGTCTGAAGTACAAATGTAAACATACACATACATGCACAAACATATATGTGAGGGTATGCTCTCTCTCCTCAAATGGTTATGCTTCTATACTTCTATAGTAGTCTATTCAATGCTGGGATCTTTTGTAGTCTATAAATTGCTTGTGGTTTTTCCATTCGTGTCAGTACTGACAGTACATAGTACACTAGTTACAGAAATATGCATATTCAACCCAATGGACATTTATCAAGCACCAATAGTTGAAATGAATGCTGCAGTTATTTAGATAAGCAAAAAAGACTACTTCTTTGAGTACTGTGAGACTTTAGGGAACAGATTGGCCCAGAGTGCCCCACAGACAAGCTCCAGAAAGTGACATTTGGAAACTGGCACAGATGTTACTAAAAATCAAGATTTATTTTCAACCTTCATTATCTGTCTGGATTATTTGAGGAAGGGCATGTATTACTATGGGCAGCTAGCACTGAGCATGGAATTAAGAAAACTCATCTTCAGAACTGTGTGACCAAGGACAAGTAACTTAAACTCCACTAAGTCATCAAACTGCCTTCTACAGCTATTACCCTTCTTTTATAGTAGGAACCATTTCTAAACATGATTGCCTCAGTTCCTTTCCTGTAAAAGATGAGTTGCAGAAGGAAATGGTGAACCACTCTTCTTCCAAGAAAATCTCAGACAGGTTCACAAAGAGTTGAATGCTATTGAAATGACTCAATATTTTCTATATCAAATTCTGTCACCTTGAGTTTAATCACACTACCTCCCATTATCTTATGTCATTTGAATTACAGGCAGTCTTCCATAAGCAAGGTTCTAATTCCATAAGCTTTTCTGTCTTAGGTTGGGTACTTAGAAAGTACCCAAAACAATGGAACACATCAAGGAGTTGATGGATAAAGACTTAGTAAAACTTAGACTTGGCTCATGCCTAGAAGGATAGAAAGTTTGGAGGTATGGGACTACCCCAAATGTAGTTTAGAAATTATTATTAATATTTCTTCAAACGTTTCTTGCCTCAGAGACTGTATTACAGGTAGCAAAAGCCAAAGAAGAAATCTTTTTCTTATGCAATTTCTCATCTAGAATCAGTGGGAAAATATGGACTAGGCCAAAGTTTAGTAGCAAAAAATATAGACTAGGCAAGGTATAAACTAGGTAATGCTTGGCCTTATCACTCCAGGAAATCCCACTTTCTTCTTTCCCATTATTCATATCCTTAGCATTTCAGTGCACATTTTTGCAAGGTTAGGCACCTATTTATTACACTTGGGTTCATGTGCTCATTATTTCTGTTTTCTCCTTTTGGCTAGGTAGTAAGCTCCACTAGGATAGGAGTTGTTTCACTTTTGTCTTTAATGTTCTTGATACCTGGCTTAGCTCTTGGCATATAACAATTGGCATTTTTATAATGCCTCCTACTTTACAAATATCTAATTTTGATCCTCCAATAATCCTGAAAGGTAGGCACTATTATTGTCCCCATTTTACAGTTAAGGAAACTGAAGCAGAGGTGAAGTGACTTGCCCCAGGGACTCACAGTTAACTGTCTGAAGCCAAATTGGAACTCAGGTCTTCCTGACTCCAGACCTGGTGCTCTATCCGTTGAGCCACCTAGCTGCCTTCCATAGCTACTACCCTCTTGTTATAGTAGGAACCACTTTTAAGACAAAATTTTTCCTTCATCTCCCACCTATCCCAGTGGACTTTGCTATTACAAGAATGTTGGAACAGCCAGATAGAGAATTCTACTCTCTTGGCTCATAATCTGACCCAAACCCTCTTTTTCAATTGAACTTGTTTCTCTTGGATTCCTTTAATTGTCTCTCTTTACTAATACAGGTCACACTCTTCTCTTGCCAAGAAACAGGGATTCAGTGGTTTGGTCTTATGGCCCAAACCCAAGCAACTTACTTCCCCACCCTTGGTTCATAGAATGGCCATCCTTCAAATCTCTAGTTGTGACCCTTGGATATGAAAGTACTCTACATCAATAGCTGCACCAGAGCCATAGAAATCACTATACTTCAGAGAGTTTTGAAACCTCATAGGAAGTGAATGAGGGATTTCAGAAGAGAGAAATTTCCTTACAATCTTGTGTGAGAGAAAGAAATAACAAGGACAGTGAATGAGTGAGTTATGTACAAGAGAGAGTAAAGTAGAAGGAATGTGTCCAGATAAAGCACTTTGGGGAATCTGAAGAGAGAGGTACCACTTACTTAAGAGTGTGTGTGTGTGTGTGTGTGTGTGTGAGAGAGAGAGAGAGAGAGAGAGAGAGAGAGAGAGTGTGTGTGTGTGTGTGTGTGTGTGTGTGTGTGTGTGTGTGTGTGTATGTGTGTGTTAGTGTGCCTGACTTCACAAGGAAGTGATACCTGAATTGAGCCTTGTTGCAAAGAAATGCAACAGTTAGACTGGGTGAGTAGATAGATCCACATTTTGCCATGGGGGAATAGTGACAGGAGGGGATAGGGAGGAGAGGAATCCTCAGCTGCTCTTCAATCATTTCTCTTGACAATAGAATGAAGAAGTCCAGTCAATTTGTAATATATGATCCATAAGTAAGAGCTACAAAACAAATTCATCAGAACTAAAGAGACTAGAAAACATGATGTGCTGTAATTACTCAAGAGAGGATCACTAGCAGATCATATAGTATTCCCCTAATTACTAAAACACCTGGAATATAGGTCTGAATTGTAACAGGAAAAAGAATGATATGAGATCATTACAAGGAAGTAAGAGACCTGTCATCACCTACTTCTTTGTTTGGAGTATGCCTCATGAAAGGTATCAGTTCCAATCTAGATCAATTTCTGTAATATTTCTCAATTTCCTCATTCCTAGGGGTATTTAAATTTTGTGTTCTGAGGGAGGTTTTTTTGAGAGCTTAGTTTCAGGGAAGCAACATTAATTGCAGAGAAACAAGATTCTACAGCTCATGACAAATGAATGTCTGCTCTACTGGGCAGCTCAGATTGAATTGGGAGTTTAAAGATCTCAGAAGAGTGTTTGATAGCCAAGTAACCAATCACTGCTTCTTCTCATCAGCAAAACTGACTTTGGATAGAGGTAGGGGAATGGGGAAAGAATTTTTTTTCCCTTTACCAGTGAAAGTAACTATGTCCATTAGTGTTATGAAGGAAGTACTACTACTTAGTTTAGGAAATAATAATCCATTTCTTTCTGATGTTGTCTAAGAAAGTCTTTTGGCAATTTAGTATGAGTATACACATGGGACTAATTACACATGAAAGGAAGTGGCTAATGTGCTCTGGAATTCCCAAGAGTTGAGGGTGAGTGGGCAGAGGGTATTGAACAGAGGAAGCCTAGAGGATGGAGGTGGGCTGACAAATAGCATTAAATGGTTTTTGTGTGGTTGGAGAGAACTGATGAGAGTAAGGGAGCAGGTATCAATTTACTGAAAAGGAATAACAGTGCTTAATTTACTGTGAGTCAATTAATGACTCAATCAGGATAAAAACAATGTCTTCATGTCTCCCTTTTGCTAGGGTAACTTGAAGCAGGGTAGGCTTATCTCAACTTGTTCTGCACTTAAAGTATTAAGTATTAAAGTAATAATGGTTCTCTCCAGGTATCCTCTCTCATATTGTTTCTCTCCTTTCCCTTCCTACAACAGCTAGCTTAATTAAGACCATCAATACCTCATGGCTACACTATTTCTAGAAATAAAGCAATATCAGGCTACAGGTCA
This sequence comes from Macrotis lagotis, assembly GCF_037893015.1. Classification (NCBI taxonomy): domain Eukaryota; kingdom Metazoa; phylum Chordata; class Mammalia; order Peramelemorphia; family Peramelidae; genus Macrotis; species Macrotis lagotis. The sequence goes on from NC_133666.1 coordinate 586,638,076, forward strand.
GAGAACGTCATCCTAAATTTCAACTTCTCACTACCTATATGAGTTAAGCAAGCCAATTCACCTATTCAGGATTCAGTTTCTTTATTTATAAAATGAGGATTGAACTAGATTCTTTTCTGTTCTATTCTAGTCTATCTTTATGAAATTCCTTTCAGTTTGGGGTAATTACTGACTTTTATATAGTGCTTTAAAGTTTTGCAAAGCACTTTACAGATATAATCTAATTTGAGTTTACAACAAACCTGTGAGATAAGTATTTATTCTCATTTTTTCAGATCAGGAAATTGAGAACAGAGAAACTAAGAGAGTTGCCTCAGGTTGCAGACTTGGAAAGTATTAAGGGCAGGAGTTAAACCCAGGTCTTTCTGATTCCAAGGTCATTATTTTTACAATGCCATGTTGCCTTCAGGAATCTGCCTTTCCTAAAAGGGTACTTCCATCCTACTTTCTTATCAAAAGCTTGTCATGTTTTGAATCAGCCTACAAGATAACGTCCAAACTCCTGAGTTTGGCATTGAAGGCTTCCATAATGTAACCACATCCAATATATCCCACTTGTAAAAAAAAAAAAATCTAGACTTGTGATTTTTTTAGTGTAGGAAACTTACTGTGTGGGGGACCTATCTCATAAAGTTGTTGAGAAGAACAAATGAAATGTAACTGAAGTGCTTTGTAAACTTTGTAGAGTCATATAAAAATTAGTTATAACTATTATCCACATCTGTCTCATTTGTCTTTTTTTTTGAGGAATAGAGGGATGTTGTTCATTCAGGTATGTTAATTATACCACTAAGCTTTATGGGGGCAATAATTAGGAAGCATGGAGATGGTGAGTTGGAACATGGAGATGTCTTCACAAGTTCAAATCTGACCTCAGGCACTTACTAGTTGTGTCATTTTAGACAAGTTACTTCACCCTGTTTGCCACAGTTTCCTCATGTGTAAAATGAGATGGCAAAGGAAATAGCAAATCTCTCCAGTATCTTTGCCAAGAAAACCTCAAATGGGGTCATGAAGAGATGATCTTGACTGAAAATGATTGAACTACATAAATATTTGTATGTATCTTCAAGGTTCTTTCTTAGATCTTATCTTTTTATACTGTCTTCCTTGATGAGATTGTACATGCATAAACCTTAAATTAACAATTTTATCCAGAAGACTAGTAAAGCCATTCCTCTTTATTTATTTATCCTTTCCTCTGAGCTCCAATGTGATTTTTCCAATTGTGTTAGATATCTCAATTCAGATGTTTATACCTCAAACTTAATATGTATAAAATTGAATCATTCATTTTTCCAATATAATTTGATCCTCTCTCTAACTTTTCTGTTTCTGTTTTAGAATGGTACTACCATTCTTCTGGATTTGTCACCCTGGCCCAATCTTTAACTGTTCTCTCTCCCTCACTCCCTGAATCCAATCAGTTTTCTATACTTTCTAACTCTATAATTTTGACATTGCCAGTCATACTCTTTTCCTTGATAATTTTTATTAGATTTTCATAACTCTAGTTTCTTCGGGTTCTTCTCCTATCTATACATCTCAGTCTTTTTGACTGGATCTTTATTTAAGTCATACCTGCTAATTGTTCACCTAGGGCAGCTAAGTAGTGCAGGATAGAGTACCAGCTCTGGAGTCAGGAGGACTTGAATTCAAATCCAACCTCAGACACTCAGACACTGTATGACCTTAGGGAAGTCACTTAACCCTGATTACTTCTAATCCAGGGTTCATTTCCAGCTGTCTTGATTTATATGTGGCTACTAGACCCAGATAACTTTGGAGGAGAAATGAGGCCGATGATCTATTATAGTAACCCCCATCTCAAATCCAATTCACTTGCGTGTCATGGTATCATTTTCCTGGCATCAACATCTTTGAGAATGAAGTGCAAACATCACCTGCTAATTGTGGGTGTTTTACAAGATTGTTATGAGAGTCTCTTCTTTTTTTTTCCTTCTATGCTCTTTCACTTTGTTTGAAATCATCAGCTCCCATAGATTCAATAATAATTTCTTTGCAGATGATTCTCAGATCTACTTATTCAGCCCCAAACTTTCTCCAGATGTCCATTCTCAAATTTCCATCTGAGTTTTGGACATCTTGAACTAGAAGTCCTGGGGGGATCTTAAGCTCAGTATGTCTAAAACTGAAATCATATTTACTACAAACCCTCTCCTCTTCTGAATTTCCCTGTTACTGTTTAAGGATACTTCCTAGTTACCCAGGGCTTGAAACCTAGATTATCATCCTCATCTCCTCACTATTTCTCATCCCCTCACTTCCAATCTGTTGCCAAATTCTTTTGTTTCTACCTTCCTACATCTTTTGTAAAAGTCCACTTCTCTTCTTGGCCATTTCCACCATTCTGATGTAGGTCCTTAAGTCATGCCTGGGCTATTTTATAGCCTACTTAATGGTTTCCCAAATTTCTTCCCATTCTAGTCTGTCTTTCATTCAGATTGATCTTCCTAAAGTTCAGATCTGATCATGTCACCTCTCTCCTGTAACTTCCCATAACACCTTCCATTTGGATTCAAAAGTCCTTTCTAATTTGATCCCTTCCTCCCTTTCCAACCTTCTTACAATTTACTCAGTCTCATATACTCTGAGATCCAGTGACACTGGCCTCCTTGCAATTCCTTGAACAGGATATTTCCCAACTTTGGTCTGTTTTCACTAGCTCATCTTCATCTCTGCCTTTTAGTTTCCTTAGCTTCCTCCAAATCTACAATACCAGCTTCTAGAAGTAGCCTTTCCTGACCTCTCTTAAGGCCATTTGTCGTCTCCAATTAATCCTAATCCTTAGACTGTGAGCTCCTTGAGCATAGAAACTATTTTGCCTTTCTTTCTTTCCTTCCTTTTAGAAACAATTGAGATTAAGTGATTTACACAACTTGTATGTGTCTGAGACTGGATTTAGACTCAGGTCCTCCTGACTCCAGGTTCTTTGTGTTATCCCCTGTGCCACCTAGCTGCCCCTGCCTTGCCTTTCTTATTTTCAGCATTTAGCATAGTGTCTGATCCATAACTGGTACTTGCTTCTTATTGTTAGTCTTCATTCCTGAGGAAGACAAAGAAATAAAGTGGGTTTCCAAGTGACACTAGATCATGACTCTTTTTTTTTTAAAAAATCACAAATTCTAAACATATTTTCACTTAAGGACATTTCCTTTATAATTCTTAGGAAGATCTGTCTTTTCATGATTCTTGTAGACCTCTGTTGATTTGTATGTTTTGTGGTATTGTTTTAATGGGTTTTTAATGACTGCATAGATTTTTCTAGTGAAGAGAGGAGTGTCTTTCACTAGGGAATGAGCTTCCTTCATTACAGGCTTTGAAAATCCACTAAACGTCAATTATTTTCATTAGATTCCCTGCCTCCTTCAAAGTGAGTGCTTGAATATAATTGAATATTGAATATATAGTTGAATATAATTATATTTCCTGGTCAGTCAGATAATCAGTATATAAATGGTTCCTGGGTATTTGACTGACACATTTAAAAGGACTTTATAACTCTTCTAGACCATTAAGGCACTATTTGGTTCGTTGAAAAACATAATGAATAGTGTTTTAGTGCTATCAAGGAATTAATGCTATTCACAGAATCACTTAAGGGTCAGCCTAGGATAATAATTCATTCAGATGTTTCAGGAATTTCTTCTGAAAAAATGAGGGGTTTGTACTAGTTAATCTCCATGGTCCCTTCTGGCTTCAAATCCTATGGTCCTATTGTGACTTATTTCTATTTGCCCCTGGCCCAGCATTTAGCTTAGTGAATGGTTTGACATAGCTATTACTACTGTATTATTGCTATTACTAGCTAGTATTTATACAATAAATAATGCTTTCTGGTTTTCTAATCCTTTACAAATATTTTCTCATTTGATCTTCCTTACACCTCTAGCAGACAGGCACTATGATTATTTCCATTTCACTGATGAGGAAAACAGAGGCAGAAAGAGGTTAAGTGACTTGCCCTGGATCACATAACTAATACCATGTATGAGATAGGATCATTACTTCTTGACTTCAGTTCTAGCACTCTATCCACTGGGCCACTAACTGCCTAGACATGAACCTGACTGCATTACCTAGCTTTGATGGAACTATAATGGGATGGGACCCATGGCTCAATAAAGAGTCTGGTACTTCAAAAGGAGTGATGAACTAAGATATATTAAGAAGATATATATATACATAAGGAAATTCATGAACTAAGGGGAGTAATTATGACATAATTTGAGTGATATCAATGAAGGAAGAAAAGAAAAAGATAATTATTTTTGGAGGGTTATTAAAGACCACCTAGGAGAAGGAGGAAATTAGTTGAGCAGTTTGAGAAATAGCTCACAGTACTATAGTGGTATGAGAGAAGACTTTCTGTGTCTGGTATTTAGTGGTACTTTCTTCATCAAAAGAGAAAGAAATGCCTTCAGAGGTAATAGAAGTTTGGATGACTTGTCTCATGGGAGTTTCCTAATCTGAATCTCTTGAGAATCCAGGGAAAATTTCACCTACCATGTGGAGTACAAAACTATCCAATTACAAGCTCCTTGAGGGCCAGATTTTTCTTTTGCCTGCCTGTTTTTTTCCCCTCCTACATATTTTGTAATTCTCATTCACAGTGCTGGTACATAGTCAATGGTTAATAAATGTTTACTGATTGATTGAAGAATGGCAGTCAACTGAGTAGTCAAATTGAAAGGAAAAGAAATTTATTAGCACACTAAGGAAGTCTGCTTGAGCTGGTAACAATTTCAGTTTTTTATAGGACAGATTGGATTTTTAAAGATTTTTAGGTTCTTTTTAGAGTACACAGTCAATAAGAGGCATTTCTCAGTAAAAAAAGAAATGAGAGAAATGTGTAAGCCTTAAGGTCATAGGAGTTGCAAAAATGATAGGTATCTTCCTTTAAAAAAGATTTCTCCTCTGTGGTTAGTCTTATCAGAATTCCCACTGTTGGAAAGAAATCTCAAAAATTATACAGGACCCTTTTAAATTTGAGTTCTTATTCATTCTGATGTCACTAATTAGGAGAGAAATAAAATACAAGTCTGAAAGGCTACTTTATCTGGGCAGTGATATCTCCCCCAAATTCCTACTACTCATGTATCTATCTGCCTCTCCCTCAATCACTTACTACAAAGAAGTCTTTTGGTCAAGTGTGACTTAGAGTCTCTTATTGCTCCAATAATCCATCATCTTGAATTGCAAGAGTTTTGGGGTTTTTCAAGTCCAAGGATTGACAAATTATGATCTGTTGGTTAAATCTATCCTCTGCCTGCTTTTAAATGACCTGTGAGCTAAGAATGATTTATGTCTTAAGCCAGTCTTAGCTTGCAGGCCACACAAAAACTGATGGTGGACTAGATTTAGCCCATGGACCATAGTTTGTTGATCCTTGTATAGTTTGACTCTCTCCTTTAAAGGCTAAATGATTTGTCCAATTTATACAGGTATAAGGAAAGCCAGGATTAGGGGATACTCTTAGGAAGGTTCTCCAGTTTTCTTGCTGGCCAGGACATATTTGAAATGGTCCAAGCTCAAGACTATGATATCTTCAGAGAGAGTACATAAAGTTAACAGACCCCTATTAATTTTATCACTTGTTGCTCCTGGAATCAAACGATATTCTCCCACTGAGTCCCCAGAGTCAGTTATCTTTATAGATTTAAGATGTGACCTTGAAAGTTTAACCCTATTATTATTTTTTGATCGCTAGAAATTAAGCTTGGACCAAACCCTCTTTCTATTTTTTATATTACTTTCTAGTTACTACTACATTTGCAACTAACACTCACATTCAATTTTCATTGGGAATGCCCCATTCTAGCTAATATCCATAACAAGGTTTACAAAGTCTTTTGAATAGTATCTCATTTGAATCTTGTTAACAACTATTGGGAGCAAGGTGTTGCAAGCATATTACTCCTATTTTACAGATAAGAAAATGAAGCTTGGGTCCATAAATCGACTATCTTAAAGATCCTAAAGCAGCTAATGAGAGACAAAGTTGAATTGAGATGATTTCAACAGGACTAGGGTGGGGTATTATCAAGTCATCTCAAGGTCAGCGACCTCCCAGGAAGTTGAAGATCATGTAAAAGCTCTGTAGATAGAAGTATGTCACTCTTTGACAAAATGATCCCATCCTGCCTCTCTGCATAGTATGGATAATAAAGACACAAAAACCAGGCAAAAGAGAAGATAGTCTGAGTTTAAGGGATAAGAAAAGTGGTAAATAATAGACCCCATGGGACTAGTACTTTGCATCCAAGAAAAGTAAGATTTAGCCAAGATTATCTTTAGAGGATCAATAGCACCATAACAAACTAACAGAAAGCATGAGAGAGATGAATGGAGCTTGGTGCAATTATAGGGGACTTCAATGTCCCTGAAAGTGATAGCCACAAATATGGCTTCATAATATTTGTTAACAAAAATTATTGGTGACATGAGCTATGAGTGCTTGCAAATTGGGGATACTTGGTGGCCCAATAGTACAATATTTCTTAGATTTCCAGGAGACGGCTCAAGCTAAGAAAATAGAGAAATCCCAGGAAGTAATCCAGATTTATGCTTGACACCAGTGCTGTCAGACTCAAATATAAATTGGGCTACTCAACCATATAGAAGGATCTCTGCATGCCTCATACTGACTTAGAAAACCATATGCTTTAATATATTGTCAATGTTCTATTGTATTTTTACTTATTTTTTAACTATTTTCCAATTACATTTTAATTTGAATCTGGCAGCACTGGGGAGTGTTACCCAGTCTATATTATTGATGCAGGGGAAGATGAAGAGAATTTGAATGTAGCAGAAAGAATTTGGGTGGAGATGTAAATTAACTCTTGAGATGTAAATTGACTTGAAGCAGAGAATTATGACTGTAACAGAAATAATTGTAATCTTGGGTGGGGACCCTTCCCATACTTAAGTACCATTGTTTAAGGTAAAGTTTGTATCCTGATCTCCTTGGGCTTTACCCTCTTCCTAATTCCTGGTCCAGTATAGGGGAAGGGAGTTCACCTTTTGCCCTCTGGATGAGAGGCAAGACATAAAAACCAGGGTTGGACCCTGGTTCAAGGCTGGCTCAGTCTTCTCTGACCATGGCCCAGCCAAGGCTTCTTGGCTGTTCTCTCTCTCTCTCTCTCTCTCTCTCTCTCTCTCTCCCCTCCCTCTCTCTCTCTCTTCCCCTTCCTATGTCTTGTAACCTTTTGAATAAATTTTTATTTTATTTCCACCCATGCTTTCCCAACTCTGAATGATGATTCCTCATAGACAGAACAGAACCCAAGTAGCCAGTGGTTACATTATTGACACCTCTGCTCTCTAGGACAACATATGAGAAAACATTAGTGCTTTTCTTCCCTCCATTCAGTTTTTTTTTTTTTGCCAGTCACACATTTGTGAATTTTCTGGGGTTTCTAAGTCACTTCCACCTATCACTATGGCATTTATCCATTCACATGTCCTATATCTAATCACAAAATTTAGATATATTATAGAAAATCAAAGAATGGTAAAGTAGGAAGGGTTTTTAGAGATCATTTGTTCTAGCCTTCCTGCCTCCCCCCTTTTTAAAAGTAATCAAGGATACAGAGGTCTAGAGACAGAAACTGTTTTGTCAAGGTGGCAAAGCAAGCAGGTTGCCAGAGAAGTGTTAGAATAATAGTTCAACATTCTACAGGGCCAAAGTTTTAGAAAGAAAAGCTGTTTGACCCCTCACCTTGAGCCCAGGAGACAGACCAGGCAATTATTTTTTACTCCATTTTATGGAAGAAGAAAATAAGATGTTTAGAAGTGAAGTAAATTGTTCCTCGTCATAGAGTGAGAGAACCCAGTTCTCATACTGCCATTCTAACATGTTAAATGACTTGTCCAGGTTTACATAGTTTAGTAAATGTCAGACCAGATGCAAACTCAGACCTTCCTGACTTCAGGAACTATCCATTGGTTAGTGGTTAACTAAGAGTGCTCTCCACCTAGCTAGCTACCAAAATATATCTGTTTATATTCATGTTCTCCACCCTCTCAGCTCCCATTTAACTGTGAGCTCCTTGAGAATTAAGACTTCTTTTTGCCTTTCTTTGTAACCAAGGGCTTAGCACATAGTAGGTGCTCAATGACTGACCTTAGAGATCATCTGGTTCAGTTCTCTCATTTTATAGAGTAAGAAAGAAATCCAAAGAAATGTGACTCACCCAAGGTGGATGAGTTCACAGGCTTTCTTTTTTCTGAGATTATGTGATACTCCTCAGAGCCTCACCAAATGGCTCAATTTAATTCTAGATAGTTTGGGTTTCAGAAATTCTATCTGAATGGAACATAGTTCTTCCTTACAAAGCAATGATTTTAAGATCGTCAGTTTTAAGTAGTGATTGTTAATTGTGTGACTTAAAATTAATTCTTACCTAGAACTGGGCTAGTATCATGATACATTTTTTGCCTCTGAATGCCCATGATCTTGGGCAGGTGATTTAACTTCTGTATGTCTCAGTTTCTCCCTCTGTAAAATGAGGCATCTAGACTAAGTGACTTCTTGGGTTCCTTCCAACTCAAATGCTATGCAAAAAAAAAAGATGCTTGTAAATCCAACTGAACTGTCCTTGAGAATTTCACTTTATGATAATTCAGTAGCCTTCACATCTACTCTGATCTTTTGTTTACTCTGTTAGTTGGTAAAATGCTCTATTTATCATCTGGGTGTTTTCCTAGGGAACAATAGTGAACTGGTCTCAATTGTGTAAAGGACTAGTCTTTTTTTTAGTTTTTTTTTGCAAGGCAATGGGGTTAAGTGGCTTTCCCCAGGCCACACAACTAGGTAATTGTTAAGTGTCTGAGTCTGTGCTTGAACTCAGGTACACCTGACTCCAGGGCCAGTTATATTCACTTCACCACCTAGCTGCCCCCTTAATATCTAGTCTTTCAAAAGTCTGGATTTTATTTATTTATTTGGTTCCATTTTAGTGGTGATGGGAGGGTACTGGACTTTTGAGTTAGGTGACCTAAGTTTGATTCCTGTTTCAGACACCTTCTAGTCATGGGCAAATACTTGATCTTTTCATCTGTAAGATGGGGATCATCCCATATAGAGTTGATATCTTTAAAGACCAAATTCCCACATTTTACAGATAAGAAAACTAATTGGTCCAGAGTCACAAAAATCCCTTAAAGCACTGGATCCTCTGTGAGTTCCCCATGGTAAGGAATCTTCTATTCTTCCCAGTGTTGTTTGAGGAAAATTTTTTGCAAACCTCAAAAGTTATAGAAACGAGGCTTGTTACTTATTTGTGGATGTGGTTGGGAAGGTCTTGAAGGCCGCAGTGGTCTTGAGCAAGATGACTGATGACTATGAGAATCAACATGGATGGAGATTTCCACTGTCAGTGGGCAGGAGATTTGGGGACAGGAAACCAAGGAGACCGAAGAGATATGGGAAGGAGGAAGTCTTGAAATCTAGACCCAAGCCTGAGTTATAGCTCTGCCCCCTATTGTGTTATGTGTTATGTATAATATTATACAGGTTTCTCATCCTAGCACAAACCTTGCTCAGTTCCAGTTTTTGCATCAGTAAAATAGAGATAATGAAGGATTTGTACTGTCAACTTTAGGGTTTTCTTGAGAATTAAAAAAGATGATGAGTGAAAAACTAAAATTCATAGAGGAATATAAATTTAATTATATGAATTATGTGCAATATTATATATATATTTGTGTGTGTGTGTGTGTCTGTGTGTGTGTGTATACTGTGTCATAGTGTCTACAGTGGGAGACCTGGAGTCAAGAAGATATGAGTTCAAAATATTCCTCAGACTCTTGCATTCTGTGTGACCCTGGGTAAATCATTTAACATCTCTTAGCCTCAGTTTCCTCATCTATAAGATGAGAACAAGAATACCTGTTTCACAGGGTCATTGTGAGGATCAAGTAAGACATACATAAAATGCCTTGCAAATCTTAAAGAACAACATAAGTTAGTTATTAATGTTATTTTCATCATCACCTTGTGTCTTCAGAAATTATTCATGAAGGCAAAAACACTGAGGGCAAAAAATGTTTAAGAATTAGAAGTAATTTTAAAGTGTGTTTATTGACTCAGCTGTTCTGTAGAAGTTTGATGAGACAGGACTTTAAAAAATATGATAGTCAAACAGATGACATCCTATCTCCTGATATTTAGTAGTAGTGTGACTATGAGCAACTCACTTGACTTGTTTGAGAGGCAGATAACTCTAGGAAATTCATCTACTCAATTATAGAAAGCTGATGATCTTCCTGGTGATGAGAGCTCCCAGACCTTTAAAATCACAATCTTTGAAATTGGCAGTGTTCCACTGACTTTAAAGTTTTCCTCCTTCATCCTCTCACTAAGCACTTTTCTTTTTTTTTAGGTTTTTGCCAGGCAATGAGTTTAAGTGGCTTGCCCAAGGCCACACAGCTAGGTAATAATTAAGTGTCTGAGGTCAGATTACAACTCAGGTACTCCTGACTCCAGGGCCGGTGCTCTATCCACTGCACCACCTAGCCACCCCTGCTACCACTTTTCATCTTTTTCTTACTTACTTGATTATTTTATATGATACTTTCCAATATATTCAGTGTGACTTAATTTATTTGATATAATTATAGAGATCATAGGATGTAAGGATTGGAAGGGAATTTCAAGACTATCTAGTCTCAGATTCACATTTTACAGATGAAGATTTTGAGGCCCAGAAAGAAGTGATCTGCTAGTTAGTAGAAGAACTGAATTAATCATAGCCTAGGTCCTCAAACTCCAGTCTGGAATTCTTTTCAGTCTATACCACATTGTTGCTAGAAAACACAGTCCATCATCCACTAGAAAAAAAACAAAAATATTCCAAGTTCCTGGAGGAAAGAGTTCATTAATGATGTAATATTATAATTAAAATCACTGAATTAAATTTATGGTACAGCAATATGTACAAGCAGTGGCATACTCTGGGGCCAGAGTTCCCAAACTGGTGTACATCTATCCCAAGGGATATGAGAAGTTTGTCAAGGAGGTAGATGAAATACAGTAAATAATCATATTATCTCATTGAAATCTATTTTATTTTGTATGTGTATAAATATTTCTTTTCATATTGAATACAGACATGTGAGGTTTTTTCTTATGTGAATATGCATAATAAACTCTAGAATTTATTTCCATTCATAAGAAATAGAGGACAGAGAAAGATTTACAGAAAGCTAAGGAGTTCTGAAAGAAGTTTAACCTTTTGGGCTCCCTTGGGAACCCTTATTATATGGCCCAAGTTACAAGACATAACTGGGAAGATATAAAAAGGTCTATCTAGACTCTTCCTTGAGGGAAGAAATGGGAAGTGTGCTTACTGGTTGCTGGCTCCCTGCTTGTTGGCTCTCTGGCTGCAGGTTCAGGGGTTGAACTGGTAAAGATGGGGTTTCCCCTTTGGGTACCTGCTGACTGCCCTCTGAAAATTCATAAGTCTGACTCTGAGGATCCAAATAAAGAAATAAAAAAATGCTCAAAGACCAGTCAAACTGTCACTTTTGAAAGACTGAAAATAAATCACAATAACTAATAAACAATAGCTAATAAACAAATGAGATTTCCCTCAAGCCCCTAGAGCTTTGAAGAACTTCAGAAATGTCAGTAGCTCCCAAAGGTAACCTACAAAGTTACTGTTTATGATCTTGCATCACTTGCCAAGAAACTTGGTTTCTTTTTAGCTTATTAAATTAAACATCTTTGAAGACATTATCTTTAGACAGAATCCTGAAAATTTCTGAGAAAATATGGGATAGCTAGGTGGTACAGTAGATGGAATGCCAGACTTGGAATTAGGAAGACCTTACTTCCAGTCTCAAACAATTACTAGCTGTTTGACCCTGGGAAAGTTATTTAATCCCTGTCTACCCCTGTTTAAAAAAAGGGATAATAGCAGTACTTATCTCACAGAGTTGTTGGTTCTAAGTGCCTGGTCCATAGCAGTGGCTAAATAAATGCTTATTTTTTTCTTTCCCTATTTCTTAATTATGAAATGGGCAGAAGCAGAAAAACCTTGGAAGCAATGCAGTAGTTAGCATAGTTACAGCACTTCTGATTGGTTTTAGGTTATGTAAAGACATTCTACTACATTCTGTAAACCTAACTTCTTAAATATCACTTGTAATGACAGGCAAACATCGTTGAACTCAAGTAGTTTTGATTCTTGAATATTTACTTCATCAAAACAAGGAGAAACCCTATTCATTAAGACCTTTTTAAATAATGTCCATATGATACCAAGGCATGCCAAATGTTAATATTATTAACAGGAAAGTAAAATATACAATCTACTACCTGGGTGGTTTCAAATTTGTTTGATGTTAGGTATATGAAAACCCTGGATAACTAAAATTTCTTCCCCTCTCTATTCACTTTGCATGATGCTTTTGTTTAAACAGAACCACAGTCGACCCATCTATTCAGCTATCTTGTTGACACATTTGTATAAGAACCTGACCTTTCCACAACCAAGACAACTGGAGAACTAATGGTTTGGGCAATTCTCTGTGATTCATCAAAAAAAAGCTCTCATTTATTCACTAATAAATATTGATTGCATACTTATTATAGATAATAGTAATTAATTTTGTTGCTTTCTTAAGATACATATTGCTTTCTTTGTCTCTTGCATAGGATACATTATTTCTGAATTAATTAACTGAATTCTATTCAAAGAAATGTCCAGCAGGTGTTAAAATATTAGTGTTACATAGTTGAAGTGAATAAGAAGTCACATTGACACAGTTGAAGCTTTGTATAAATTAATTCAGATTTCAGATTGTAAATTGTAAATTGTAAATCATATATATTTATTAAATTTGTATTAATTCTCATTCCATTAAGGCTTGCTTTCTATATTGGCTCCCCTAGTGAAAAGACTACTTACATGGTGATTGCCCATTTTGTAGATTTCTTAGATGACAAAGACAGAAGTGTCCTGTAGATCACGAAGATGATAGTGATAGGAGTGGTGAAGGTTTATAACACTTCTCCCAGGTCTTGGGAAATTTTTTTTGAGTTAATAAGTAACTTATGGAATTTAATTTGAATAAACTATTGGGAGTTTCAACTTCTGAATATGTTGTTTTTCATTCTGAAGAGTAGCAACAGCATTTCAAAAATGTCTGAGAACTTAGAATGATCTTAGAATAGTCTTAGAATTTAGGACCCTAGAACTTAGAATGGTCTTGGTTAGAAGTATTCAAATTAAATATTATAACAGGTGATAAAATATTAAGGCTTATTAAGATGAATAACTAATTAATAACTAGATGTGGGTGGATCAAATGAAATTCCTCTCTTATCTTTTTATTATTATTATTTCATTTTTCATTTGGTCTAGTAGGGTCTCAGTTTCCTTGGTTAGTTGGTCAGTTGTCTTCAATCATGTCTGATCTGTGAGTCACTTTGGGGTTTTCTTGGCAAAGATTTTCTTTGTCAGTTCATTTTATAGATGAGGAAACTGAGTGACTTGCCCAGGATCACACAGCTAGTAAGTCTCTGAGGAAAGATCTGAACTTAAGTCTTTCTGGTTCAGCATTCTAGCCACTGTCACCAAAGAGTCCACCAGAACTATAAAAACTTCTTACTATAAGCTATATAAACTATAAAAACTACAAACTACCTCTAGTTCCATATTACTTTGTCATATTTTGCAGTGTTTTCTTTCACACATTTTATCTATTTATCAATCTGTCAAATGATGATGGTGTTTGTCCTTCATTCTCAAAGACCATGATCTCAGTGAGATGATGCTTTGACATGCAAGTGAGTTGGATTTTGGTGAGGGGGTGCTATTCAAAGTCACTAGTCTCACTTTCTCCTACTCCATGATCCAGTCACAATGTTCTACTTGCTGTTTCTCACACAAAGAACTCCATCTTCCAGATTCTTGTACATTTTCCTGGCTGTCTACCATACTGGAATTCTCTTCCTCTTCCTCTTTGTTTCCTGGCTTTCTTGACCAGATTTCAGTTAAAATTCTTTCTTCTATTCTTGTTGTTGAGTTGTCCCAGTTATGACACCATTTGGGGTTTTCTTGGCAAAGATACAGTTCATTTTGCAGATGAGGATATTGAAGCAAATTGGATTTAGTCATTGCCCAGAGTCACATAACTTATGTCTGAGGTCAGAACTGAGTTTTCCTGATTCAAAGCCTAGTGCTCTATTCACTGTGCCATGTAGTTGTCCTTCTGTAAAGTCTTTTTCTAATCCTCCTTAGTGTTTCCTTCAATTTATCCTCTTTCTGTCTTGCTCACATGTTGTCTCATTCATTATAATGTAGAGCTCTTGAAGGGAGGAACTGTCTTTTTCCTTTCTTTATATCTCCAGCTTTGCGGGAGTACAGCCTCTGCAGGGTCCTTGGAATCTGACAGGAGGGATAGAGTTGGTGAAATGAATTGAGTTAACACAGGGGTTAAAGGCAGGAGCAGGTTGACTGACTGGTCAACTGCTTGGATTTATTTTTATAGTCTCAGAATCATGTATGCATCAAGCAAGCAAGCTGAGATCATTTCCTTGGTTACAAAAGTGTACAATTTTCATCATCAATCATATAATTCATGTGGTTACAAGTTTTAATCATGTGATTACAAGTTTAATTAATAATCATATAGTTAATTGATTTTTTTATCCCTACTCAGACCATGATGACCTCAACCTGTCTGTTGCCTAGTTTGTTGCTGCATAGTAAAGTTATTAATTAAGCAGAACTTTCCTGATAGTAATCTTTGATATAATTTGTTTAATGGAATGCTTTTATGTTTTTGTGCTGCATATGTAATGTTTTTCAATATGTTCCCTTGACAAGCTATAGTGAGGGCAGTTATGTTTGTCTACCCATCCGTTGACTCCTTCAATAACCAGTTTTCCTTTCAGCCCTTGTTGGCAGAAACCACAGTTTCTGTGACTTTTTTATTTTTTCACATGAAATTAAGGCTGTTAGAGTTCACATATTGGTCACCTATACTAACTATTTTCTCACCATCTTTTTCATATATTCCTGTGTATGGTAAGGGGGGAAAAACTATCAATTTCCCTGGAATTCTATCTGACCCATCTTGTATCTGTTTTCCCTGTATATATATTCTGACATCTCCTTGGAATTCCCAGTGTTGGGTTTTCCAGAGATTTCATAATGTTGAAGCCTTTTGTATGCCTCAGGGAGAGGCAGTCCTGTTAAATTTGGACAGAGTTTACAATCTGCTTTATGCAAGGAATTTCTCTGAAATCCTTCCTTTATAGTCATTCCACTATTAGGGTGAGTAAGTATTGAAATCAATAATAGAAATATAAATATGGGTATACATGGAATCCCTATATATATTGAAGAAGGAAATGTTGTTCCATCAGGTGGTGTGATCGCCTTGAGTCTTCTTGCGGTGACTGTGTCAAACAGCTTAGAGATCCTGGCTCCCAACACAGCTTTTAATACAATGCTTGGTACACAGCGGGCACTTAATAGATGCTTATTTTTGTTGCTATAGTTAAATGGGAGAGATACACAGAAAGGTAAGAATCTTCCCCCTGACCTTAAAAGGCTCATATTCATTTGGGGAACAACATACCAATAACTATGTTCATACAAGATAATAAACAAAATAGATGAAAAGTGTTTCCCTTCAGACACTAGTGTTTAAGGTGAGGAGGGTGGCACAGAAGCAAGGAATATCCAGCTGCAGAAGGTGGGATTTGAACTGATCTTGAAGGCAATTAGGAAAACCAGGAAGGTGAGAAAGGAGAACATTTCAGGCAAGGGGAACAACTAGGGGAAGGTATTGTTGGGAGATGGAAATCTGTGCAAGAAGCAGAAAGAATACCATTGTCATTTTTTTGTTGAATACAAGGAGGGGAGTCAAGTGTAAGAAGACTGGAAAGGGGCAGATTATGATAGATTTAAAATATCCAACAGAAAACTTTATATTTAATCATGCATATAAAGGGGAGCCAACTGGAGTTTACTGCATAGGAGAGAGGGTATGACATAATTAAATCAGCACTTCAGAAAAATCTCTCACTGCCCTGTGGAAGACACTGCCATGCCCCCATCTTTGTTGTCTTTGTACAGTCTGAAATCCATAAATGGAAAATTCTCCCTCCTTATTTCCTTGTCTTAAAATCCTGAGCTTCCTGGGAAGCAGGGCAGAGGTGAGAAAGGGAAAGGTGTCCAATCAGAAGATGGTCTAGGCTGGCTCAAAGGAAGCCAGGAAAGCAGAGATGAGGAGGGAGAGAGTTCCTAGATGGTGAACAGCCCCTGTAGAGACAAAGTATGGAGATGTAATGTGTAATGTGTAAGGAAAAGCAGGTAAGTCAGATCAGAGAATACACTATAGGGAGAAATGTATAAGAATACTAGAAAAGTAGGAGGGGTCCCATGAAAGATTTTGAAAGCAAAAGGGAGAATTTTGTATTTGATTCTGGAGGTCATCAGGAGCCACTGCAGCTTCATGAGCAAAATGAATGATATCATCAGATCTAGGTTTTAGAAAAATCCACTTTGATGACTGAGTGGAAGATGGATTACTTGGAATGGGGAGAGATTTGAAGTACAACCTGATAGAAGGTTCTTTCAATAAACTAGGACCTGCCCTGGGTTAGTGGTTGTGTAAGTAGAGAGGATGATATGCATATAAAAGGTATTTTGAAGATTAAAACAATAAGACTTTGTAATGAATTTGTAGGGAGGATGAATAAAAATGAGAAATTAAGAATCACACTGAGGTTGTAAACCTTGGAAACTGACAGTGGTATCGTTGATAGTAACAGGGCAGTTTGGAAGAAGGTAGGGTTTGGGGCAAGAGTTAATGAGGTTTTCTTGCCCATGTTGAATTTGAACTGCCTATGGCTATCAGATTTATCTGATGAGTCAAGTGACTAGTGTATGTCCTCACTGGGCACTTTATTCTTAGATCAAAAAACCAATATACAAACTAATAAACCAACAAATGTTGCTCACAAAGGAGTGGACATTGGGTTATGCCAGATACTATGGTTATAATCTATTTCTGGGAATGAGTTGGAAGTAATAGCAAATGATTGCAGAAAAAAATTTAAGAGAAAAACAGAATCAAATAATGCAAACTTGTGGGGAAAGCTCTCTGCTACACATACTTAATTCTATATCTACAAAATCTTCCTTGGGAATCCAAAACTGAATTTTAGTCTTTTAGACATTAAGCTAAAAAATGATAAAAGAAGCATTTTTGGTTTTTAAAAAATATTTTCCATATATAAATATGTTTATATATCTGTAGATATACATTGTATATACACATAATTATAGATATATCGGTGGATGTACATACCCATACACACACACATATATGTCTACATATATCTATGAATATACATATGAATACTATACATAAACATAAAGAGATATCGGAGGCTATGATGCATAATTTAAGATGTCCAAAAGACAGTTGATAATATAGATTTGGAGCTCAAGAGAGAGATCAGGGATAGAAAATGAATTTTGGAAATCATCTGCATTGAGATAAGAGCTTGTGAGATCACAGAGGCAGATCAGGAAACTAAAGCAAAAGGAGGTTAAGGGACCATGTCAGATAATATATGCAATATTCTTCCCTCACAGTTCCTCTGAAATGTATTTCACATCTTTTCTCTGGGACCTAATTAATCCCCATTATTTTACAAAGAAAGAAAATGAGGAAAGGTTAAATGATTTGCCCATGATTATTCAGGTAAAATCAGATCTCCTACTAATTCTTCCAAAGGTACTATTTTTATTACTATTATAGTTTAGCAACAGTGACATTTGTGGGCTTTATGAACAATCTTGGAAATTGAACTGTAATTTATAACATTTTTTAATAATGATAAATAAATGTTTCAAGTTCCAAACTGCTGAACAGTGAAATTTAAAGCAAAATTTGCAAGTAATTTGGGATTCAACTGTATAAGCCTCATTATCAGAATCAGGTTGCAAAATACTTGAGATTGGGGCCCCAGATTTACGCTTTTTTATCCCCAGGATCTAAATCTAAATTAAAAAATAAAAATATATGTATGCACACACACAGTCCTACCTGATAACTGAACCTAAGACTATTCTTTAACAGCAACATGTTCTAATCATTGGAACTACCCAACCAAAAAAAACAACCTAAACTTGAGTAGTGAGAGGTCATTTCAGTTATCTGGCCTATATTCGGAATCTGAGGGAAATTTCAGTCTCTGAATTAGTAAATTAAATAGAAATTTTATGTAATACACATATGAATTTAGAAGTTCCAAATATGATGCTGTTATAGAACTAAAGATTAGGGTCCTCTTTGAACAATCATATCATCATGGGCAAGGATAGATGAAGAACTAGGATTAGAAGAAATGGATAATCAGTCATGAATGGAAGCCTAGTGATATCTTCAGACTTAATTTCCAAATCTGATAGTCAGTTCCAATTTAAAAAAACCAAATAACTGTTAAGTATTATTTCTGCCTTATTTAGAGTAAGGAGTTCATAAATGTTCGAGCTGAAGGGTTTGGAACTACCCTCAACATTGAAGTATATGGTAAGGGCTTAAGACCTTTTGGGCTTGTATTGACTATAACTTTAATAATAAAACCTTCTTATTTTGATTCTATATTTTGAAACTTCCTAACACATTATTTAGAGCATTGACTGGAAGATTTTCTTTATGTGATTCTTTAATATTTGAGGTTTTGGGGGAAGTTTAACCCTTCACTGTGACATCTTGATTCCTCCACCCTGAATTTCCATATACATACTTAAACAGGAAAAAGAGAGGATTATACATGAATATTACAGACAACTTGTTTTTCTTTTTAAATATATAATAAATTCAACATGTAATTTTCAGAGCTATCCACCCTGCTTATTTGTGATTCTTTCTGACCTACCTTTTGTTCTCTTTTTCATATAAAAATGTTTCAATGACACTCTTTACTTTTCTCTTCTTTTCTGTTTTGTTCTTTTCTGTTCTCTCTTCCTGCCTTCCTTCTTTCATCTTTCCTTTCTCTCTCTCTCTCTCTCTCTCTCTCTCTCTCTCTCTCTCTCTCTCTCTCTCTCTCTCTCTCTCTCTCTCCCGCCCTTCCTTCATTGTAACAAGTACATCAGAATGAATTTTGGAAGTGGGAATTATGGATGAATCATGGTCCCAACCCCTCTTCCTTGAATTCTGAAACTAGTCCTTCAGGAAGAATCACCTGGGTATAATTCAGTTCAATACAATAAGTATTTATTAAGCACCCACTATATATATCAGCCACTGTACTAGGAACTGGGGATATTAAGACAAATGTTTACAGTCTTTGACCTTAAGGGGCTTATGAGAGAAACAACATCCATATACATACTTTTAGGCATGATAGATGTCATTAAGGTCTTTAAAAGGCTCTCTTATGGAACAGCAATTAGCCTTACTCTGGACTCAGTGGTCAGAACAAAGAGTGATAAATAGAAGTTTTAAAAAAGGGCAAATTTGGGGTTGTTGTAAGGAAAAATATTTCTTTTTTTTCCCAGACTTTTTGGGAAGTCAATGGGGTTAAGTGACTTGCCCAAGGTCACACAACCAGGTAATTATCAAGTGTCTGAGACCACATTTGAACTCAGGTCCTCCTGACTTCAGAGCCAGTGCTCTATTCGTTGTGTCACTTAGCTGCCCCCAGAAAAGATAATTCTTAACAATTAAAGCTGCTCCCAAATGGAATGGGCTACTGTGGGAGGTGGCAAGTTCCTCTCACTCAAAGTTTTCAGACTGGTCAGGTTAAAACCTGTTGCATTTCCTTTCAGACATGCCTTAGACTGGGGCCACTGAGGTGTCTTCCAAATGTAAAATGCTTTAAATAAATACAATATATATGCAAAAAAACCCCCAAAGTAACTTCAGAAGAAGGGAGGGTATTAGCAATTGTGAGCATCAGGGAAGACTTCCTGTAGGAGGTATCACATAAACTGGATCTTGAAAGTAGTAAGGGAATCTAGGAGGAGGAGAGGTAGAGGAAGGGCTTTCCAGACCTGGTGCCATGGTGATTAGTCCATTATTCATATAGCTACCAAAGTGACTTTCCTAAAAATCATGTCTGACCCTGCTATTCCTCTCCTTCTTAGTAAACCTTAGTGACTCCCTATTACCTTCAAGATCAACTACAAAACCATCTATTTGCCTATAAAGCCCAGGAGCTGGTCCATTCTTACCTTATAGAATATCAGCACTTTATACATAAGTATGCCACACATGTCTGGTAACCTGTTGACTGACAAGTAGGCCTGTTTGTCTGCAAAAGAGCATATGTGAAGGGGAATACTACTAGACAGGAATACTCTAGTCACATGAAATCTGCTTTTAAAAGCCAAACAAAAGAGCATAGTCCTCCTAGGGTGAACTCAGTGGGAATGGAAATCTGCAAGGATGAGCGAGTTGGAGACCAGGGTAGGTCTATGATCTGTTGTTTCTTCCCACCACATGAAGTTCCCTCACAAGTTTCATTTGCTTTCTTTGACTACAGAATAAAGCCCATATTCCTTTTTTTTTAGATTTTATTTCAATTCTGAGTTTTACAATTTTTCTTCCTATCTTACTTCCCACCCCCCACCCGCCCCCACGGAAAGCAATCCATCAGTCTTTATTTTGTTTCCATGTTGTACATTGAGTGTGATGAGAGAGAAAAATCACATACTTAAGGAAGAAACAAAAAGTATAAGACATAAAAAGATCAGACAATAAGATATGTTTTTTTTTTTCTAAAGGGAATAGTCCTTGAAATTTGTTCAAACTCCATGGCTCTTTTTCTGGATGCAGATGGTATTCTCCTTTGCAGACAGCCCAAAATTGTCCCTGGTTGTTGCACTGATGGAATGAGCAAGTCCATCAAGGTTAATCATCACCTCCATGTTACTGTTAGGATGTACAGTGTTTTCCTGGTTCTGCTCATCTCACTCAGCATCAGTTCATGCAAATCCTTCCAGGCTTCCCTGAATTCCCATCCCTCCTTGTTTCTAATAGAACAATAGTGTTCCATGACATACATATACTACAGTTTGCTAAGCCATTCCCCAATTGAAGGACATTTACTTGATTTCCAATTCTTTTCCACCACAAACAGAAGCCCATATTCCTAATAGCAACTTTTAAGGATCTTCACTCATTGGATTAAAGCTACCATTTTAGACTTAATGCTCATTTATCCCTTATTGGAGTCCTTAGACATTGTCTCCTAAACATATCTTACATCTTCAATCTCCCTACAATTCTCCAGAATTTTTCTCTCCTCCTGCCTAACCCCTTCTCAATGTATTCAATTTTTTCCCATTTTTAAAGACTCAACTCAGGTCTACCATACTCTATAAACACTTACCTGACCTGTTAAATCTTCTGCTGTGAATTCCTACAACAGTTACTGTCTGAGCCACATTTAAAACCTGTTGCTTATATTATCAATGATCTTGATTTCCCAACTAGAGAATAAGCAGTTCAAGGACAGGGACCATGTCTTGAATTATTCTGTACCAATCACAACATCTAATGCACAGTTCCTTGCTCATACTAAGAAATACTAAGTATTTATTAATGAATATGTGAACCTCTCCTACACACATATCTACTTTATCAATGTCTTCTTATCTGGTAGCATGTAGGAAAAGGGATCCTGATGCCATGAAATCTTCCCCTTTTGACTGTAAAAAATGTGTCCCAAATGAATAATTATAATATTGGAGCAGAGTGTTTCTGGCATTAGCCCCCTTTTCTACTCATAGATGCTGAGGCAACCAGGTGGATAGTACTTCATGTGAAATCAGGAAGACCCTAGTTCAAATTCTGCCTAGTTCAAATTCTGCCTCTGACTAACTGTGTCTTCACTTCTTTTAGCCTCAGTTTTTTCACTTATTAAATGGGAATAATAACACACTTACCTTCTAAGATTTAAAAAGTTCAAGAGGCATCATTTTTATTAATAAAAATAGGTCAGTGACACTCTCAAATGCCAAAGATCCATCACAGAAGTAGGCTCACAGTTTATATGTCTTTGGAAGAATCAACTCTGATTGGTTAATAATGAGAGAAAATGAATATTATTATGAGAGGTGTACATATTCTACTGAGGGATTAGGGAAAATGTCAATTTGATTATGTCATTTACTTCTAAATTTCCCAGTCTTGGATAATCTAATCAAAGAATTTATTTTTACTCATATCTGTGCAGAGCACCTCAATTCAAGGTTGAGTGGGGTCTGAACAAGATTGTGAAGAAAGTTAATTCAATCTCATTATCAGTGATGTCCTTCTGAGACTGGACCTTGAAATGAGAACTTTAGGGGGGAAAAAAGGAGAACTCTGGATTTACTCTAATCACTATTTGTTAATTATCTTTTCTCTCAGTAGTTATGAATCAAATAATACATAGGTAAAGTGCTTCAGTGCCAGATGGCATAATATATAGGGTCATACATTGCTCATAATACATAGGGTCACTTGAATTTACTATTTGTTTTTGGATAGAATACAGGATTGGGGGTTCCTAAAGGCCTAGATTCAAATCCTGTCTCTAATATTAGTTGTGCCATCCTGGATTAGTGATTTAACTTCTAGAGCTTTAGTTTTTTTGTCTGTAAAATACCTACAGTTCTGTCTCATAGGGAGTTATGAGGGAGTTACAAAATTTCCAATACGACTTGCTTGCCCATTATCATTATTTCTGTTCTCATTGTCTAGTTTCCTTAGCTGCTGCTATAGATTCATGCTCTGTTTTCTGTCCCTTCACTTTGTGGTGTGAATGCTGCCTCTCTTTTGCTGCCCAGTGTCTCCCTTCTAGGCTGGCTCCTTTGAAGTCTCAGACTTCTTGGGGCATTACACAACCCCTACTGTATGGCTATCTTTAGTACCAACTCCCTTTTCTCTCAAGTGGCTTAAGTAACAACTCCTTTCTTAGCCTTGAGTCATATCTTCTCCTAATCAGCCATACCCAGCAGAGTTTCTAGAATATCAGTCAAAGGTCAGTACCTTGAAGATCAGTTAGGGGATTGGGAGAAGATGTGAAATGGTTCAATTTGAAAATCACACTCTATTTCTGACTCTACCTCATTCTCCCAGGCTGTATACCTTTCCAGATGCAAAATGTAGTCAATGTATAATTTGGCAGAATCAAAGCCACTCATGGTAATGAAGTAATATGTGGAGCAGGAAACTTTAGGGACAGAACCTCAAATAACTTTCTATTTTTATCCCTTACAGAACATAAATCATACCCAATGCAAGCAGCAAAATCATACATACCCTCAAATATCTGGGAGTGGAGAAGAGGTGGAGATGGAGAGGAAAGAAAGAGATGACACTTGCTAGGGGGGAGTCTAAAAACAGGTCACCTAGTAGCTTTTTTTCCATGAATTCTTCTTGCTAAATACATACTAAGCTGTTTTCCTCCTGAATGAATATACCTTCTAAACATGGTACATGTATATAAAAAATTCAGTCATACCATCTTAGTTACATGGCCAATCCTCATGAGTTGAATTGTGGAGACTTCAAACATTCCTTTGATTTTACTAGTAACCTCCTTTTCACTTTCTTGGTGGCAACCACACATATTAGGCCTATGAATAAAAGACAAAAAATGAGAGGCATAGTTCTAGTTTATCTTTACAAAAAAGGAGAAAAATATTCATAAACATGTTCATGAATCCAATCTAAAAAGTGCTAAAGTAAATTCTCAAGTGCATGAGGGAGGGAATTGAATAAAAGGAAAAGCAGTTAGACTTGTGGATAAATGAGATGGTAGTCACCCCTGCCCTCTTACTAGGTGCTTGCTGGGACTGGGGAGCTTGAACCTAGATCCAGGACTCATCCTGAGGTGAGTTCCATCATGGAAGAACAGTTCAACTACAAAATTGAAAGACAGAGATAACAGGTTACCCCTTCCCATTTTTATCTTGGGGTTAGTGACTACTTCTCTTTCCCAATTTCTCCAGCATTACCTTTCCTCTCCCTTGCATTTAGTGCATAATATCAGAATCTATACTTTGTTATAAAGAATTATATGTAGATAAATGTATTCTCAATAATCTCTAGTGAAAGATTACAGTTTTGGATGGTTGAGGGAATCAAATCCCCTATTTCCTATATATTCAATGTATCAATCATGGCATTTTACCAGCATCCTCCTGGGGTTCACAACCTTGACTCTCCCCTCTCCCTTATCACATGTATCCAATCAGTTTTAAATATTGTCAAATATATCTCTAAGTCATTAGTTACCTTTTCTCTCTTCACACAGACACGACTTTAATTCAGAATCTCATCATCTCTCACCTGAAGTATTGCAATAACTTCTTAATTGAACTGTTTCCAATCTCTCCCCTTTCTAATTCACCCTCCTCCCAGATTCAGAATTAATATTTCTCATATATGGAACTGACCATACCATGCCACTCTGTTCAAAAATCTGGAGTGGTTCTCTGTTACCTTTGGGATATAATACAAATGAATCAATACCAATACAATGTGCTAAATTCTCAGTCTGGAAATGAAATCTCTCTTTGGTCTAGTTCTCACCTGTCTTTCACACTTAATTCTATTTTTTTCCTTGTGCTCTAGTATTCTCAAGCTAGCTTCCTAATTTTTATATGCTAGCTCCCATCTGTCTTTATATTTTTGTAAGGTTTGTCCTTCAAAAGTAGAATGCACTTCTCTTACTTAGCACGTGAAACCTTTACTGATTCACAGTTACTGGTCCCTCCCTTCTCAAATTATCTAGTGTTTACACATCTGTGTGCATATTGTATCCTAGCTACATCACCCTTACCTCCACCCTTCCCTAGTAGAATATGATTTCACTGAAGATGGTAGAAACTATTGACTTTCTCTGTCTCCTCTTATCTTATGTAATGCCTAGCCCTTAAGCAAGTGCTTATAAATTTTTGCTAGATGGAATTGGTGTTCGTTTTAGTCTAATTTGGTGGTGGGAAAGCCATGCTGTGATCTGTCCCACAAAATTCTCCAAGGAAAGTTCTGGTCAAGAGGAAGCTTCTGAGCTTCCTATTTTACTATCATTTAAAAAAAATCTATGTATTTAACAGACACCAATAAATGCAAACAATTCATTAATACTTGTTTATTTTTTCCCTTTACTAGTATCACTTTTACTCCTGACCCGCATTACTCACCCCATTCCATTGCCAAAATAAATTGAAATCCTCCTTTATAATAGATAAGCCCCAATAAACAAAATAAATTCACACATCAGTTATATATGAAACTCTCATTTCTCTCATTCTATACAGATAGTCTCATTAATTCTCTACCAAGACATGGGAATCATATTTCATTATCAATCTTTCAGAGTTCTTGAGTCTTTCAAAATCGCTTCTTTTATAATATTATAATCAATGCATAGATAGTTTACCTAATTCAAATCATTTCATTCCATATCAGTTCATAAAAATCTTTCTAGGTTTATCTGAATCCATTCCTTTTTACCATATCTTATAATGCAATATTATTATAGTATATTTGCACACTACAAATTCTTCATCCCTTCCCCTTATTGATGAGAATTCATGGTTTCCATTTTTTGCTATAATAATAAAAAGTTATGCTAAAAATGTTTTTTGTGTCTTTGGGTTCTTTTCTCTTGGCCTCTTTGGAGGATATACCAAGTAATGGTATTGGTGGGACAAAAGTTACATACAGTTTAGTTCTTTGGAGGATAGTTCCAAATTCCTTTGCAATGTAGTTAGATCAATTTACAAATTGCCTTTCTTTGTATCTATAGCAATTTCTCAGTGCCAACTCACAGCATCTGCTTAATAAATACCTGTTAACTTAGTTGCTAGTGAAATAAAAAGATATAAACTCAAAATAAACTTGAAATTTTAATAGTAGGTGTTTTAAAAAGGCTCTCTGATTAATAAATCTTAGTGGTTATTTCATAGTATATTTCTCTATTCTGCAGATTAAGAAATGGAGTCCCATACAGATGGCAATGATGGAAAACTGATGGAAGAGGGACTATAAAGGATGAGACACATTTGAGAGGAAATGGTGGCAATAAAATCAATAGAACTTATCTTTTTGGATGTGGAGGACAAAGAAAAGTGGAACAATGTATAAATGACTTGGACTAGGATCATGGATAATTGGAACAGTAGTGATGCCATTGATATAAATAAAGAAGACAGAAAACAAAGGAAGTAGACTTTTGAAGAAAGAACAAATTCTATCTTAGACATATTGAGCTTTGGAAATGCCTGGGGTGTGCAGGTGGACATAGCTGAATCTCCAGGAAGAAATATGCATCTAAAACTTAGAAGAGAGATTAGGTTTAGAGTTATCTATTTGAGAGTTATCTGTTGAAGCTATTAGAAAAAATGAGATCACCAGGGGAAAAAGGACATATAGAGAAAAGAGAAGTTGAAAATGGGCAAATATTGATTATATGATAATATTAACTGGGCAGGGGATGAAAAAGAAAAGTAGAAGGGGTCAAAGATTTAGGAAGAAGACAAGAAGAATGCAATGTCCTGACTTTAATGAAGTATTTATTATGGTAATTCATCAGGTAAGAAGATATTGTCTTTGCCCTTGGGAAATTTATTAATAATGGAGACAAAAATATATAAATATACATGACAAGGATCTGCATTTCTTTGCTTTTGTTTACTTATTGAAAACTATTAATCTACCAAGAATGCCCTGTAGTTTTTGTGTACTCTACAAGTGACACAGAATAAACTGTCACCAACTCTCTAATATGTGAAAGGGTTGGCCAAGTATTTTACTTTATCTTTATATTTAGAAAATCACCATCAACATGTTTTTGTTTTCTAACTATTACTATGACAGCAAAAGAGCCTAAATGACTTTGGGTACTATTAAAATACAATGAAATGTTTACTCAGTGAATTTCTAAATATGAACTTTATGAGAAATTATTTCTGAATCATCTATTTGCTGGAGGCAAACTGTTTTTCTTGGTTGCATAAAATGTAATTTTTAAGAGTGAAAGAAATTTGACCAAGGAGAGAAATTTTGGAAAAGTTTAACTTGTAACTGGATATTAGAATCTTAGTATTTATAGCTGGAAGGGACCTTAGAGACTATCTAGCTCAAACCTCTCAGGAAATTAAGGGAGAAAAGTGACTTGCCAAAAGTCACCTAAAAGGCAAGGTCAACACTGGAATCAATCTGTTCTCAGTCCAGATCTGGTGCTCTTATTTCAATGCTGTCAATATGAACATGGTCACATGGAGAGTTTGAATCTAAAAGAATCTGGGAAAGCCAACAGAAACAATAGCAGCAATACCAACAAGAAATTTATTAAGCACCTACTATGCTAAGTGCTGTAGATACAAAGAAAGGTAAAAACAGTTCTTTCTCTCAAGAAATGATTTCATAATGTACAAACAACAATGCATAAACAATATGTATACATGGTAAATTGGAGATAATTTTTGAGGGAAGACTCTAACATTGAATAGTTAACTCAAAAGAAGACTCAAAGTGAAGACTCAAATGAAGACCAAGCTGTTACTCTGAGAGATTTTTCCTGTGGAAATGTATATTTGTGGGAGATCTCTTCATTTTTGACTGGTTAATATTGGAAATAATTAATTAAATGCATTCGCTCATAAATCTTTTGGCCAATTTAAAGTCAAATTTGAGTAGAACATGTATCATTATGTAGTGGGAAAAGTACTGAACTAGGAAATCCCAGAGTGGTAGTTCTAGTTCTTCCTAGAATTTGAAGCAAATCAAAACTTCTCTGGGTCTTTATTTCCTCATCTGTAAAATGAAGGGAAGAGAACTAATTAAATTCTAAGATGCCTTCCACTGAAATATGTTACGGAGTTTTATTTTATTTGAAATTTTGAGCATCAATGAGATATCATAAGATATATGAGAAAAAAAAAGAAAAATGAGAAAGGAAGTGAAGAAAGAGGATGCACAGAAAGGCAGAGGATATGTCCCAGGATGATATATTTCCCCCCCCTCAAAATGCTGGAGGAATGAAGTGAATGCCATTGGAGGACACAAAGACTAGTCATCTGTGCACATGGGTCATTTGGTGATGGTTTTGTCTGTGTGTGTGTGTGTGTGTGTGTGTGTGTGTGTGTGTGTGAAGTGCACCCTGGTATACAATGAGATTCCTAAACTGCTAAAGGGGAAGAAATTCACACAATCTCCAAGATAATGCTGTCAGTACCCAGGAACAAAACTCTGGTCATCCTGTTCTAGCTATGGATCTGAAAATAAGAATTCAGATGTTTCTTCCTGCTCTTTCACCAATCTCAATCCTTGTTTTTCCCATGCTCACAAATACTCTTTTGGGAACTGTCTAAGAAATGATTGAGCAACTTCATTCTGTCCATCACAGGATTTCAGAATAGGAAGAGACCCCAAAGGCCATCTAGTTCAATCCATATCTGAATAAAAATCCTCTCTAAAATATGCCTTTCTGGTTTTTGCTTAAAGATATCTAGAAAAGGGAAATCACTACTTCCTGAAGTTGGTCTCTTCAAGAGTTGGGCGATCATCTCCATTCATCTCAAGTATAAACAGATAAGAAAATGTTTAAGTAAATGCTATTTTGGTACTTGTTGGCTAAGTTCTATGCTTCATCTGTGTTGGGAGGAGCATTTCACTCTGAAATTCTAGATTGCTTCATCCATTCATTCAAAAAGTTTGTATATAGCATACTGTTGCATGGTATGCTATCATAATATGCCATGATAGATCAAAGAAATACAAAACATAATTTGTTCCTTCAAGGAGATTACAGTTTGAGTGAAGAGGCAAGATAAACTCACAAGCTTCTGAATGTCCTGACTCATATTTTTGTACTGTCTCCTGTGCCTGAATGTTCTCCATCCTCACTTTAACTCTTGGAATCCTTAGTTTTCACTGTCACTTTCTACCAGAAGCTTTTCTTGATCCCCATAAATACTACTTACTATACCTTGTCTCCAATAACATATATATTATTCATATATTATCTAGTAATATTATTATGAATATTATCATATAATAGGGATAATCTATGAATGATTCTATTATATAATTATGCATTATATTACATATAATTACATTGATATATAATTTTACATAATTTACACTATAGACATATGTATAAATATAATTCTATATAACAGATTATATTATATAATCATAGTATAAAATCTAAAAATAAATATATAATAATTAGATGGTAAATAGTTCACAGTATGAATATTATATGTGAATAATAGGAGTGCTATTAATATAATAATATTACTATGTCATTTATATAAATTCCATATATGTGTATATAAAATTTATGTATGTATAAATGTTGTTTCTGGTAGAATGTCAGCTCCTTGAGGTCAGGGACTGTTTCCCTTCTGTCATTATATCTCTCATACCTAACTGGGTGCCGGTGATCAGGAAAATGAGGGTGTGATTTTAGGAAAGTCTCATGCTTTAGAGAGTTATAGAAGAATGAGATTTGAGAAAAGGCCTTTAGATCTGACAATAAGGAGAAGTTATGGAGACCATAGATAGTGCAATTTAACTAAAGTGGTAGAAATAGAAATAGGTGGAAAAAGGGAGAAAGTAGTAGCAGATGCAGACTCTTTAGAAGAGTCTAGCAGATGAGAGGAGAGAAATAGTGTTGAAGAAAGAAAAGAGTATTTTCAAGGTAAGAAAGACTTAAAGGATCAAATGTTTCTATACATATAGGCTATTTTTTTTTAGGTTTTTGCAAGGCAAATGGGGTTAAGTGGCTTGCCCAAGGCCACACAGCTAGGTAATTATTAAGTGCCTGAGACCAGATTTGAACCCAGGTACTCCTGCCTCCAAGGCTGGTGCTTTATCCACTGCACCACCTAGCCACCCCCCTACCTATAGGCTATTAAATAGAATGTGTACTCAAGCAAAGGCTTCATACAACCTTATTCTTCCTTATGGCAAATATGGGACTCTGATGTCCTGTTAATAAGGGTATATTAGTCAGAGTTAATAATGATCCTTTGCTTACAATATCTGATTTCTGTAATGTCAAATCGATTTTAAATGGATTTATTTAGAGTAGAGCTAAGAAATTACATTTTAAAAAATCCCACCAAACATTTATTAAACATCTACTGTGTTCCAGATAATGCATTACACCCTAGGCATGTAAAATACAGTCAAAATAAACCCTGCCTTCAAAAAGGGGATGGAAATAGCAAAAGATAATGATAAAAAATTAAATATATGTAATTTTGTCAACAGAACTTGACAACCACAATTTTCATCACAATATTTATAAGATAAATAGAAGTGCATATAATCAGATAATTTTGTTGAAATGGTAATTATTTTGGAATTTAATTTATAATAGGAGTCAGTTTTATGTAGAGGAAAAATATGTGACTTCCTATATGGTATGTTTTACAGGGTTTCCATTTCAATATCCTTCCCCCTAACCTCAATCCTTCAATTGGGACAATGTGGCATGATGAAGTAAACATGATTTGATGTTAAAGGAACTTGGGTTCCTTTTTTTTTTAAATTTAATTGATTTCCAAGAATTCCTGATGAAAAGACCAAAAGTTCATAGAGATTTTGAAGTGCAAATTCAGGAGTCAAGTAGAACAGAAAAAGCTAAACATGAATGTACAACCATAAAGAACTAAACAAGGACAAAGTGTCCAAATTTTAATATAGGGAGACAATATGTGTCCCCCAAGATCCCTATCACCATCAAGATCTTAGAGGGAGTTGAATTATATGGAGATCCTAAGACTGGTTCTGTCATATTTGGTTGATTTAAAAGAATTGAGGGGCAGCTAGGTGACACAGAGGATAAAGCACCAGCCCTGGAGTACCTGGGTTCAAATTCGGTCTCAAACACTTAATAATTGCCTAGGTGTGTGGCCTTGAGCAAGCCACTTAACCCAATTTGCCTTGAAAAAAAAAGAATTGAAAAGGATGAGAAGATAAAAAAGAGAGGGGGAATATTATGCACATAATTAAAATATACATATTTATATATATAAATATATAAATATAAAAAATATAAAAATGGAAGTCTCTATAAATAAGGAGGTAGGGATAAGTTCACACTTTTTTTAGGTTTTTTTTTTTTGCAAGGCAATGGGGTTAAGTGACTTGCCCAAGGCCACACAGCTAGGTAATTATTAAATGTCTGAGGCCGAATTTGAACTCAGGTCCTCTTGACTCCAGGGCTGGTGCTCTATCCACTGTGCCACCTAGCCGCCCTGAAAAGTTCACACTTGATCCTCAGTCTCACCTGAACTTTCCAAAGGAGGAAAAAAATTAGAGCACAGAGAGATAATTTCAAAAGAGACATGTAGTAGGGATAGCAGAAAGTTTAATTAGATTAATGAAAGGATTAGTCCTAAACAAAACAAATTGAGGATGTACAAAAATATTTATGGGTTTTTTTGCATCTGTTTTTGGTGGTAAAGAATTGGAGACTGGGGGCGGCTGGGTGTCACAGTGGATAGAGCACCGGCCTTGGAGTCAGACGTACCTGGGTTCAAATCTGGCCTCAGACACTTAATAATAATTACCTATCTGTGTGGCCTTAGGCAAGCCACTTAATGCTATTTGCCTTGCGAAACCTAAAAAAAAAAATTGGAGACTGTAAGGATATCCATTAATTAAGGAATGTCTGAACAGGTTGTGGTATATAATGTGAATACTATTGTGATATAAGAAATGATGAAAGGGGTGGTTTCAGAGAAATCTTAGAAGACTTGTATATATTGATACAGTGAGGTAAGTAAAACCAGGAGAATAGTTTAAACAATACACAATACTGTAAAGACAAATAAGATTGAAAGAGTCAAAGACTCTGAATGATGAAAAGACCAATGATGGTTCCAAAGTACTCATGAGAAAATTCAGCTCCTCCTAGAGAGGAGTTGGACTCAGAATACAGTTTGAAATACACTTTTATATATGACTGATTTAGGAATTTGCTTTATTTGGTTAGGCATATTTGTAACAGGGATTTTTCCTGTTTCTTTATCAATTTCTGGTTTAGGGAATGGGGTGGAAGGTGAAAGAGAAAAAGTAGATTTTTGTTGATTGAAAAAAGTATAATTTAAATATTTAAGAAACCTTGGCTCTCTTTGTCAACTCACTGAGCTTCTTTAAATTTGTTTCTCTAGATCTCAATTATATATAAAAAAGGAATAAGATGAGATGGACCCTTCTAGTTCTTACTCATAACTCTCAAGAAACATTAGATGCTGTGCAAATTTGCCTGATTTTGTCACTAAAATAGCATGCAAGGAAATGCCCTTTCTTTTCTTCCTATTTTACTCTGACCTCTTGACTTTTACCAGGAAACCATCAGCAACAAGATGGAACAGGTCCATCTCAGAAATTTATTACTTTTTCATTATTTATTTTTCAACTTAATTTTCCAAATTTTATATAAAAGTTAAGGTGTATGAATTAAATGTATGATTCCTTAACATTTTTGTCCTGAGCTACTGGCCTACTCTGAGATGTGGGGTTGTTAAGATTTGACTAAAGAAGTCACATGTTGAAATTCTTTGCTCTGTGGCTAGCTATTCCCTTGTGGACACTAAATGATAGTTTAGAATTCACCAAGTATCCAAAGTATGGTTCATATGATATTCTATATGTTGCAAAGAGTGAAAACAAAATATGTTTGGGCCACAAAAATGTTTTCTAAGTATTGAACTTTGGAGGTCATAAGTAAGATTCGTTGGGCAAAGTGAATTTCTTAAAGGTTGTAAAGAAACCATATAATAGGTTTGTATTATATTAGCAGATTGGTAAATTATAGAAGAAAGCAATAAATCACCTGTTGATTTAGAAACAGCAGCCTACTAATAATGTATGTTGAAAATATAAATGCTAGGGTATGGATAGATGCTGACTTGGCAATAATTTTTTTCAAGGAAATGTGGTTTCCTAACTTTCTCTGTCATCTGAAACTGTTTTTAATGATAGATTTCTAAAGGAACAAAGAAAAATGAAATACCCCATAAAGGGAGTTCAGAAGTTTTATTTCATTCACTTGTTTTATTTTACAAATGAGAAAGTCTTTCATAAACTTTGTTTACAAAAAGTCCTATACAAATATACATAAAATGTTAAACAAATACGAGGAATTATTTTTGTTATAATTTTACTTTATAATATTTTCCTTACTTATTTTCATATTTATACTAGTCAACCCACTGAGATGGTAGAGATGGGGAGGCATATCAAAGCTTTGGCATATTATTTTGGGGGAGGGACAAATGTTAAAAGGGAAGAGTAACTTACAATTTCTAAGTTCTCAAAGAGTGATAAAACTTACTACTTGACTACATATTCTGTAGGCACTCAATAAAGCTGAATGAATTCATTTTTCTTAATACTTTAATGAATCTATGATCTCATGAATATTCATGTTCCATTCATTGAGACCAATCACAAATAATTCACAGTTTCTCAAGCTTCTAATTCATGAATTTCCATAAATCCTCTATAAAGAATTTATCCAAAATATTGGAGAGTGTACTGTAGGTTATTTCCATTCCACAGGTAACAAAGCAACAGTTAAATTATTCATATGTTTATTATTCTTTGCTCTTATTTCATGACTGGCCCAACTCCTTTTCCAAACATATCCTTCCTGAATCATATGTTTTATCCTTCTTCTTGTGTACAAATCATCATTGATGCTGTGTTTCAATCTATATGCCACTCCTCGTTTATCTGATATTTTAAGCCACATTTACTTCACTAATTATTCCCATGAGGAAGACATCCTGGCCAATTAAAAGTAATTGAGGGAATAGTAAGATAATAATAATAATAATAATTTGGGGAATAGTAAGATACATGGGTAGTTATGAGGTATCTTTTCTCTGAACACACAACTATTTTCTCTTCAAATATCATCAGTCTGGAAACAAGCATTACTTAATCAATTAGGTTGTTCCTGGGTATATTATTTGCTTTGTCCATTTGTGTGGTTTTGTTTTCTCCTTGGTCACCCCAAAATGTATTTGAAGTATCTGGAGCACTTTCCTCATATTCCATTTGTGCTCCGCATAAGCTCTCCTCTGTTCTAGTAGCAAAAAACCTTTGGAGATCATGTATCTTCATGATTTATGATTCACTTGATTATTCACTGGAGGATTGTTGAAAAAGTTGATTTCTCTGATTTGGTTATATCTTTCGAGGAAACATATGAACTTAGAATAGGCACAGGCAATATCACATTAAAAGGAGTCCTTAAAGACTCTTAAAGACCAAATTCTGTTCTACCAAGTTAGATTTTTTGAAAAAAATGAATATAATAATGACCTAGCTGTGTGGCCTTGGGCAAGCCACTTAACTCCACTGCCTTGCAAAAAAAAAAACACTGAAAAAAAAAATGAAATAGACTTGAAAAAATGAATAATAGAAATATGAGGCAGCTAGGTAGTATAATGGAAAGAGTCCTGGACCTAGAGTTGGGAAGACCTGAATTCAAATTTGACCTCCGACATTTACTAACTGTTTGATTCTGAGTAAGATAGTTAACTTCTGCCTCAGCTTCCTCATCTGTTAAATGGAGAAAATAATAGCACTTACCATCCAGTGTCATGAGGTTAAAATGAGATAATTTTTGTAAAGCATTTTGCAAAGCTCAAAGCAATATATAATTGCTAGCTCTCGTTATTATTTTGGGAGTTTACATTCTCTATTGAATACGGCATTTAGCTTATATAACTGAATTAATATGATTCTGGATCTGAGATATCAAACCAAATGAAAATGTAATTGGGAAAGATTTAGCAAAAATAAATAAAAATATCATATGATATGGATAATGTTAATTTGTGGTATTTTATGTCAATATGCTGCCCACGGGTTGTTTCTATTTGGCTTTAACATGCTCTATATCATTCTTATAAAAACTTTAGAGATGGAAAAAGTGGTTGGAGAGGATGTTAATACGTATTAAGTGCACCCTCTAAGATGGTAGCTACATATGTTATATATATATATATATATATATATATATATATATATATATAGATATATATATATATATATATATATATATAGAGAGAGAGAGAGAGAGAGAGAGAGAGAGAGAGAGAGAGAGGCTTTTTTTGGTAAAGCAATGGGGTTAAGTGACTTGCCCAAGGTCACGTCACATAGCTTGGCAATTAAGTGTCTGAGGCTGCATTTGAACTCAGGTCCTTCTGACTCCAGGGCTGGTGCTCTATTCACTGTGCCACCTAGCTGATCATCTTTATATATTTTAACACACATTTGCATATTTTCAGGTGCCTATAAAAAGTAGTTACCACAATGAGATCAAAAGAACCCTGAAATGCTATCAGATAGCAAATACTTGACCTTTTTGCCCATGGAGAGACATGGAAATGAAAAATAGCATCATTTGCAAAAAATTGCAGAGAAGTTTAGTAAAAAGAAGATAAATAATATTAATTAAAGAATTTGTTATATTATCCTTATTTTACAGCTGAAGAAATTGGTTCAGAGAATGTAACATTTATCATCATAGAACTAGTTAGCATTATAGCCATGATCTTAATATAGACTACTCGATCTCCTTTTTGGAAGGTTATAACACTATCCATAATTTTTCCTAATTGTTTGATAGCTTTCTCCTCTTCAGCTATCGTAAGAATCTGTTTTACAAAGCTTTCACAATTATGCCATCTCAATTGGTCCCATCTAGATCAGTTCCTACCATCATTTTCCATATCCTCATTCAGCATATTGTATACTGAGTTGTTAGAGTCCAAATATCATTAGGTCCATTGCCATCCATGATTGTTATGCTGGGAAATATTTTCCACCTTTCTCCATTTTTCTCCATCTAGCTTTACCTATAACTGCTCTTGGGATGGTGATTTGATTTGATTTTGTTCATGTTAAGCTTTCTGTAAACTTATTTCTCTCTCACACACACATACACACACACACCATTTATGGTGGTTATTACTATTACTGAGGTAATAGCGCTCATCCTCTTTTTACTAACCTTTGTAACCTTTTGGAAATGATGTTGCTTTTCACCTCCATGTCTCTCTATGGGCAAGAAGGTCAAGTGTTAGCTCTCTGATGTTATTTCTAGATTCTTTTGGTCTCATTGTGGTAATTTTTATTGATACTTGGAAATGTGCAAATATAAGTTAAAGAAACTCTCAGAATGAATAATAAGAAATAGTAATTCCACTGGGACATGAAATTCTACTTTCCCACGCCAAATTTTTTTCACATGTTGTTGGTTCCTACTCTACTTCCTTTGAACATGCCTTCTCCTCATTCCTTGATAAACAAACAAAACAAGCAAACAAAACTTCTATTATCCCTTCAAGCTAGTAGTCTAAATTCCACCTCCATTTCTTAGCCAAATTCTGAGAAAAAGCTATCTGGGATAACTATTTCCATTTATTCTCCCATTACTTTCCAACCCCTTGCAATCTGGCTTCATCATTAAACCAAAACTCTTCTCTACAAAGTTATCAATTATCTCTTAATGGACAAATGTTTTCAAAGTTTTCATCTTTCTTGACATTTCTGCTGTATTTGACACTGTTGATTGCCCTCTTGGCTTTCTGGACACTTTCTTGGTCTTTGTAACAAGACTTTTTGCTGATACTCCTAATTGTCTTATTACTCTTTCTCAGTCATCTTTGCTGGCATGATCCAGATTGTGCCACTAATTGTGAGTCTTCCACAAGATTCTTCTTGGCTCCTTTTCTCTTTTTCTTTTACAAATTCTGAGCAATCAAAACCCAAACCTGCATCTGAGATCATCGCCAGTCATACTGATCTATATATTGCTCCTGGACTCAGATGACTAGAGGAGAGAGTGAGTGAGGCCGATGATTTTGTACAGCTCTGCCTCACTAAAATTCAATTCATCACAACCTCCCCCTGATGTCATTAGTTCTCTTATGAGAATGAAGGACAAACAACAGCCCACATACTCTCTTGGTGACCTCATCAGTTTCCATATATACTGATGGTACACAGATCTATGTATTCTGTTCTAATTCAGTCTCACATCACCAGTTGTCTGTTGAACATTACAAACTGAACACTTCAAAGTACTAGAGACATTTTAACTTTAATATGTCCAAAACTTGACCCCTCCCAAATCCTCACCTCATTTAGCTTTCCTCAGTTTTGTTAATGACAACACCATTCTGTCAAGATCCCAGGTTCATAACCTTGTCATTATCCTTAGCCTCTTCCCCTCCCTCATTTCACATATTCAACTGGTATCAAATTTTGCTCTAACTCCACAATGTTTCTCATATCTGAACCCTACTCTCTACTAATACAACCAACACCTTAACGCAATCATAGTCTGTTGCAATGACTTTCTACTTGGTTCACCTGCTTCAAGTTTTTCCCCAATTCAGACCACCATCCTCCAAAATGATGCCAAAGTGATTTTCAAGGGCAGATCTCCCCGTTACTCCCTTTCTCAATAAACTACAGAGGTATGTTGCCTTTGGGATAAAATATAAACTCCTCCCTTTTGATTTTTAAGCCCTTCACAACTTAGCCCCAACTCCTTCCAGTTCTGTGTACATGACCCCCCTTTCTATTTTAGATCTAGGCAAACTGCTTTTCATCTGTTTTCACACACCTCAGCTCCATGCTTTTGCATTGGCCATTTCCCATGTCTAGAATCAACACCTCACCTCATAGAATCTTTCTATTCTTTCAACATACAGCTCAAATATCATCTTCCATAAGAAACTTTCCTTTTTTCCTAGGTGCTAGTTTCACTTCTTTTCAAACTATCTTACATTTAACCACTTTATATGTATTTATTTTATCTATATTTATTCTGCATGCACTAAAGTAAGGGTGTGCCCCCTTTTATATGTCAGCAAAAGCCAAAGATCAAAAACAATAAAACTTAAGGAAAGCCCTTTCAGATGTAAATGAAGTCTCCCCCATTTTTATGAGTCTAACCTCATAAAATGGGAGAAAACAGACAATTAACTTGAACCAGACCACAGATTACCTCCACTACTAATTTGTATAAAACCCAATAAGATTCTGGGAAGTGCACTGAGATTGTCACCATGAATTAGAGTGAAGATCCTCAAAAGAGGGAATCTGAAAAGGAAACTGAAAAGATTATGCTATTCTAATCCTATACTTGTTAGGTATATAGGTAATAAATCTCAGCTGAATCCCTAGGTGGAAATTAGCAGAAGACTTTTTGTCAATCTCAGTCTAAGGGTCTCTGTACTTTCTCAAAGTCCATAATAAAGCTCTCAAGTGAAGAAAAAAAACAAACCTCATACCTGTCTGATCCTGAGACTTAGAGGTAGAGGAGATTGAACTTGCCCATAGAGTTACAGGTCCAGAAAGCCTAACAAATCAACTCAACCCTCCTAGCAGAGATGCCAAGCCCTGTGGAAACCAAGCCTTGGGACCATTCATCCTGTATAGCTGAGTTCACTCCAATAGTAGTCATGCCCTGTGAGCAGCTAGCGAACAACCTGCCTGGCTCTACCTGTGAGTGTATAGACCCAAGCAGCAGAGACACTGTGCACTGTAAAGAGAAAACCCATTTGATATGCAGTGGTCTGTGGGGGTGTCAGCCCAGTTTAGTAGAAATGATATATCCATCACTGATACTAAAGTCTCATCTCACAGTGAATTTGCTGTTGTTTGGCACTCTCAGTCTTGTCTGATTCTTTGTGACACCATTTGTGGTTTTCTGGGCAAAGATAGTATAGTGTTCTGTCATTTCCTTCTCCAACTTATTTGACAGAAGAGGAAACTGAGGCAAACAGACTAGGTGACTTGCCCAGGGTCATATGGCTTGTAAGATTCTGAGGCTAGATTTGAAGGCATGAAGATGAGTCTGTCTGATCCAGGTCTGGCACCACTTAGCTGCCCATGAACTTTGTGAGAACTCTCCAAAGGAAGAAAGGACATGGAAGATCCTCTCTTCCAGAGTTGTGAGTTGCACTGAGCAAATATATTTATATATATTGGCCCTTTACCATGTCTAGAATTCAATACCTCCTTACCTCACAGAATCTTGCAATTCTTTCAGCACACAGTAGAATCTGGTCCCTTTAAAAAGACTTTTGCAACAAGAAGACATTTTCAACATTTCTCACAAAGATGGAAAAAATGCCTCTTTACTTTTGTGGCTCTTAAAGTTAGCTCTTTAGGTAAATTTCATGTCATAAGATTATTTTCCCCTTTTATTTTTGTATGCTGAAAGGGACCAATAATTATCCCAGTCTGGGATTTGACTTTCAGGTTTTGCCAATCCCTGATGCTTCCACAAATATCCTATAAAAAGAGACTAAGTGATTTTGATCAAGCATGTAGTTTGATGAGGGACCTGCTATAGCAAGAAGTTTCTAAATATAGGAAAGTAAACTTTTTAAAAATTTTTTTCCCAATTTCATATAAGAACAATTTAAATTTTTTTAAAATTTTGAGTTTCATATTCTATCCTTCTCCCTTCCCTGAGAAGGGAAAAACCTGCAGTCTGATTTAGGCTATCCATGTACAATCATGTGACATTTGATTGAGAAACCTAGTTAAAGCCGGATGTTGCCTATCAATGTGATTGCCTTATGTTCTAACTTCTTTCCTCCATTCACTCATGATAGAATGCATTATTCATTAATAACAGGTGTGTCTAGTTAATCATATCAAAGACAAACAGTACCATCTCACAGCTTGTACCAGATGATAACTTATAATAAAGTAGAGGAAAAATTGTGACCTTTGTAACTTACTTATAAACTGGAGTGACGCATCCAGAGATTCTGGTTTTGATAATTTCTTTTTCTGTGGCTATGCAAAGTCAACTGTACCATTTTTCTTATTTTTCCATTCATTCATATCAAGGTTATATTTTTGTTCTTCTTGCAGAGGGGGTAAATTTCAACATTACTCTTCTATATGTGTGTTTTTGACATTTTGCAGCATAAAAGTAAAAATTTTGGGCAGGATATAGTAACATATTATATAAAAAAATTTGAATAGCCCTCCTAAAAAGGACAAATAGTTTTTGTCCTTTGGTATCGAAGAAGATAAAAATGACATCATTATGTTTGAGACAAATTAAAATGTGTCTGCTATGCTGATCAGACCAATGTGAGCTCAGAATGCTCTACCACTGTTCGGGCACAAATAATCCACGTGAACCCCTGGGGTGCTTACTCTTAATAGGACAAATAGCTACCCAAAGGTATAGTTTTACTTTATTATACCACTGATACCAGAGGTAAGCAGAATTAACTTTCTTGTTTATTTGAAACATTCCTGCCCTCTGACATTCTCTTCCATCTCTGATTCTTGTAATTCTATTTAGTATTTAAGGTACAGGACATAGAGAGTTCCTCTATGAAAACTCCCTTTTATTTCTTCTTTATCCCTCAATCTGAAGTAAACTGCCATGGCACTTAATTCATATCCCATATGGCACTCACAATATCCAGATGTGTTTTATGATCTTTTCTGTACATGTCTATTCTTCCCAATTAAGGAGATTATATATTTCTTAAGAGTTAGTTTACCTTTTTTTGATCAATACTCACTACTTGATCTGTACCCTGAAGAAATCATGAAAAAAGGTAAAAATCTCACATGTAGAAAAATATTCATAGTAGCCCTTTTTATGGTGACAAAGAACTGGAAAGTGAGGGGATGCCCATCAATTGGGTAATGGCTGAACAAATTGTGGTATATGAATATGATGGAACACTATTGTTTTATAAGGAATCATGAGAGATGGGATTTCAGAAGAGCCTAGAAAGACTTGCATGAATTGATGCTGAGTGAAGTGAACATCATAAACATTCACAACAAGATGGGGTAATGATCAACCATGATGGACTTATTCATTTCAGTAGCACAATAATCAAAGACAATTTTAAAGGACTTGTGAAGGAAAGTATTGTGGGGTTTAAATGAAAACCAAAGCTTGCTATCTTCAAGTTTTAAAAAATTGACTTATGTATTATGTAATTTTGTTAACTCTAATGTTTTTCTTTCTGATTCTTCTCTCACAATATGTTCAATTTCTATCTATGTTTAGCATGGTTGCAAACATAGAGTCTATAATGGATTGCCTTCTGTCAGGGGATGGAGGAAAGGAAGGGAGGGAGGGAAAACAATCATAAAACACAGAACCCTGCTAAAAATGATTGACAAAAACTATTCTTGATATGTAGTTGGAAAAACTAATACTATCTTTTTTTTTAGAATTTTGCAAGGCAAATGGGGTTAAGTGGCTTGCCCAAGGCCACACAACTAGGTAATTATTAAGTGTCTGAGGCCTGATTTGAACTCAGGTACTCCTGACTCCAGGGCCGGTGCTCTATCCACTACACCACCTAGCCACCCCAATTTTTTTAAAAAAACTTAGGATGTTCTCTTATGTGTTGCTGTATTCTTCATACTTGTTTTGTACACTGTATAAGTCTAATGTTTCTTGAGATTGGTCCTTTGTTTCATCTACTTTTATTATTAATTGACTCTAACATCAGAAATTATTTCCATTTTTCCAGACAAATAAATCAGTTGTTAGTGTTATTTCTGAATTATTTCATTTTAAAAAGGCTTAATAAGCATTGAGCTCTATTGACAATTTCTGGAGAGGTATAGACTACTAAAGTTGAAGAAACATTTATGAATGCAGAACATACAGAATCCAGAACTTCTAAACAGAAAGAGAGCAAATGCATGTATGAACTTGGGCCAAGAAATGCAAATTTATTTTTGGGGATGGCTGAAGCCCTAGCCAAGAGCATATTTTATCTCTCATTCAAATCTCATTTATAGAAGCCATGAAGCTGACTTATTTGTGCTTTTTTATTTATCACTGATCACAGTTTATGAAACTTGTATTTCTTGTTGGACAGTTAAGAGATTGTGTCCTGCAAAGGGTTATAAAGTTTGATTGGCATATAATGCAGAGAGGAAAAAAAAGTGTTTCATATCCAGCCAAATTTTCTGCCATTATGATGATACACCAAATAAGCTAAAGTAAGCTAAGTCAAACTATGCCATATCTGTTACATAAACTTTGAAAATGCCCAGATTAGTTAAGCAATACATAGCTCTATAATTATCTCTGCCAATTTCTAGCAAGGGA
This sequence comes from Macrotis lagotis, assembly GCF_037893015.1. Taxonomy (NCBI): domain Eukaryota; kingdom Metazoa; phylum Chordata; class Mammalia; order Peramelemorphia; family Peramelidae; genus Macrotis; species Macrotis lagotis. Next base: position 586,680,230 of record NC_133666.1, read on the forward strand.
TGGAGGGCTGTTGAGGATCGTGTAGCTTATAGAAAATTTCTTGATTGAGCATCTGTTTATTTGATCAAGACAGAGCATTAACAATAGGACAAAATGGGGGGGTATTTGGGGGGGTGGTTTACCTTTCATAGAAAGGGAATTTGTCCTCTATTTGTTTCTAGTATTTAGAGTTGGACAGCATGTTTTAAGATAATTTTGACCAAGACCTACATTTCATTAGTGAAGGAGCTAAGGCCAGGGCAGTTTAAGTGATTAGGACAATCACAGACCTAATCAATTAGGGATTTGTGCCTAGACCTAATTTTTTAATTGGATGCTAAGGCTATTAAATAGGACAGACTTTATATAAAATTGTGAAATTGAGAAGTTGTCTTTGGTGTACAGTCCTCTAGGATAAGTTGCTGGACTCATTCATCAATGATTAGGAACTTCAATTTGCTGCCAATCACAACTTTTTCATTTCCATGTTTATGAACTCTCCTGTATTTATCTGATCATAATCTTTTAGCATCCCATCTTTCTCTGTGTCTTATGACCTGTAACCTTTTATTCAGTCTCACTGTGGCATCTACTGCTTCCACCTCTCAATTCTTTCCCAGGCTCTCACTCTTGCACTAGCTACACTCTCCTTGCTTTCCTCTTGTAACCCCCTCATGTAGAGTACTGGCCCTGGAGTAAAGAGGACCTGGGTTCAAATCCAGCTGCAGACCCTTGTTACTTTCTAGCAAGTCACTTAACCGAATTATCTTGTATCCCAGGCCATCTCTCGATTCATATCTGGTCACTGATGCCAGATGACTCCTGAGGAGAAAGTAAGGACAATGACTGCTCAGCACTCCCTTACTCAAACCCATTTCATGTGTTTGCCAAGGTATCACATCCCTTTCTTTAAGAAAGAAGGATTATCAACAACAATATTATCAGATACCTTTGCTGAGGTCAGCTACCACACTGACTATTTTATGGAGAACTCACAAAGGGCAAGGGCTCATAAGGTGGTCAGAAGAAAGAATACAGGGACACCCTGAAGGTTTCTCTTTAAGAACTTTAGAATTGATTATACATCATGGAAGACAATGGCATAGGATTGCCCAGCATGGTGTGCCCTCAGTAGAGAGGGCACTGAGCTCTATGAGCAAGGTAAAATAGAAGCATCTCAAAGAAAAGGTAAGTTTAGAGTAAATATGGACTATTTGTGCCTGACCTGTGGTATAGCATTCGGGGTTCATATTGGTCTGATCAGTCATAGTTGGCCACAATATAATTTGTCTCTAACATGGTGATGTCATTTTGGCCTTCTTCAAAAATGAAAAACAAGAACTAATCAATAATATCCTTCTCATTTGAGTTCCTTGTCTTCTTATCTTATTATGAACCATGCCTTTCCAAACCTAACCTTGGATAATCTCATACGTGTCAAATCAAATGGCTTTTTCTCAATCCCTATGATTCTTACCATTTCTGCAACATTTAACATTATTGATTAACTTCTTCTTCTGGATGCTGTAGATTTTCAGCTGTTGTTCTCTCTTCTAGTTTTTCTCCTATCTGTTTTTTTCCCATTCATCCTCCTTTGCCATGTGTTCATTCAGGGCATTCCCATGCTCCATAATTATTTCACAAGTCTCCATGCTACCTTTGTTGTTTGAGTTATGTCTGACTCTGTGACTCACTTTGGGGTTTTCTTGGCAAAGATATTGGATTTATCATTTTCTTCTCAAGTGGATTAAGGCAAACAGAAGTTTAGGGACTTGCCTAGGATCACGCAACTAATGAATGGCTAAGGCTAGATTTAAATTTAGACTTTCTGACTCCAGATCCAGTGCTCTATCCACTGAGCTAATTAGCTGCCTCTCTGTCCTTCCTAGAGCCTCTCATTTTCTTCCTCAATAATATTTTTCTTGGTGATCTCTGCTCCTATGGGTTGGGTTCAATGATCATATCAATACAGATGATTTTCAGATGTACATATGCAACCCTAATTTCTGTCCTGCCATTTGGACATTTTGATGTAAATATCTTTTAGATTTTTCAAACTTAACATTTCTAAAATGGAATTTATTCCCTCCTCATCAAACCTTCCCTTTTCCCAGCTTTCTTTACTCAGATTATATCTTTCCTGTTACTATATTAAACTACAATTTTCTCCCAACCTTGATTTCATCTTCTAATTCTCATAGGCTCCCATCTCCCATCTCCAGTCCATTATCAACTCTTCTTGTTTCAACCTCCCCAAACAACTCCCATAACTTTTCTTCTCTCTACTCAAATAGCCATCACCCAAGTACAGGGTCATATCACGTTCTTTCCTGGAATATTGCAATAGTTTTATAATTGATTTTTCTGTCTCAAGTCTCTTTTCACCTCAACATGGAGTGTATGGGATATTCAGGGTGGACTAGCACCCCAGTATGAGGGCTTGCCAAGCATTTTTCAGGGCTGCTCATCTACCTGTCCCCCAACTCTCAACTGTGACTCCAAGAAGTTGTAATATGTGCAGTGGTCATACCCCATTAAAACCATCTCAGTAAATGGGCTAAACCAGTTTGAGGGTAACCAATGGGCCTTAAAACTGTTGGTGAATTAGGGGGATGTCTTCACCAAGTATGTAAAGACTTCCCCCAGAAGAATGACAAGGTCATCCACTGCATACTAGGCCATTGCCAGTTATCCTGACTTTTGTTTTGCCACTTCATTATCAGAAGAGAGAATGAAGCTGGCAACTTTTGCAAATCTGCCTCACTTAAATCCAATTCATGAGCAAGTCAAGACAGTATATTGTGATGCCACTGGTTCTCTTAGAAAATGAAGGATGAACAATAACAACTCCAATTTATATTCTACTGCATTGCCAAAGTGCTTTTTTCCAAAAGTGTAGCTATATCTCTTGTAAAAGTAATAAACTCTGAATACTCTCTATTATATCCAAGAACAAATACAAAAGCTTCTGTTGGCATTTAGATCCCTCCACAACTCATCCCCATCTTCTTATATTTTAAGCTCCTCTACAAACTTATGGTCCAATAATACTTGGACCTACTTAAAGCAAACAGTTGAGTCCAGTCTACTTAATGCTCTTCAGGCAACCATTTTTATTTCATGACTTTGTACTGGCTTTTCCTCAAGAATGGAATATTCTCTTTCCTAATCTCAACCCCTAGCTACCCTGCAATGATAGCTTCTTCTCTCTATGATTACCTCCTATTGCAATCTCATTATGCTGCAATGTATATAGTTTTATACATGTTATCTCTTCCATTAGAACATGACCTCCTTGAGAACAGGGGTTGTGTTTTTGCTTTTTTGTTTTGTTTTGTTTTCTCCAATACTTAGGGTATTGATACTCATTGATTGACTGACAAACTCTCAGCATTTCAAAGTGATAACTGATTTTAATCTGGGTAAAGAGGCTTGAGGTGTGTGTTGAAAAAAATATAGATATGAGAGGGGAAAGCATTCTAGATTATAGCTTAGAAGCAAAATGACTGAAATGAGAATGAAGATGGCAAATATGTTGGGGCCAGGGTGGGGTTGGAGACAAACAGTGAAGAAACTATTCTGTCTGAAGCATAATGGTAGAATAAATTTTCAAATAGGTAAGATAAGACCTGTAATATGATGATTCTACTTATCTAAACTTCTTACAGAAATATATATTTTTAAATTTAATTTTATTTTCAGTTCCAAATTTTCTTTCTTCCACCATTCTCTCCTCCAATCATTGATATATCAAATACATTTTATTTCTTTTTTCTTGCACTTAATAGTATTTTATTTTTCAATATCATGTAAAGATTGCTTTCAACATTCATTTTTGTAAGATTTCGAATTACAAATTTTTCTTCCTTTCGCTCTCCTTCCCTTTTCCCCCACACAATTCAGTAATCAGTCTGATATAGGTTATACATGTAAAATCATGTTAAACATATTTACGCATTAGTCATATTGTGAAAGAGGAATCCGGATAAAAGGGTATAACCAAAAAGAAAAATAGACAAAAAAAGTGAAAATAATTTGCTTTGATCTTTATTCAGGTTGCACAGTATTTTATTTGAATGTGGATGGCGTTTTCCAATACATGTTTGTTTTTTTTTTGCAAGGCAAATGGGGTTAAGACTTGCCCAAGGCCACATAGCTAGATAATTATTAAGTGTCTGAGGCCGGATTTGAACTTGGGTACTCCTGACTCCAGGGCCGGTGCTCTATCCACTGTGCCACCTAGCCACCCCCAATACATGTTTTGACAAATACATTCTTAGCAGTTTTTGTTAGATTTACTACTCCATATTTAGTCAGAAATCTATATTTTATTAATAATATATTATATAATGTTAAGCCCTATATATTAAGCTCTTGTTTAGAAGTCCAAATCCCATTCTCAGATAGCACTTTCTTGGTCATCAATTTACTTCCAAAGTTCATTTTTCTCTTCTGAATTCCTTGACTTCAACAGGCAGCAGCAAGAAAAAAGCAACTAGTGCTCCATTTCTTTTACTAGATATCATGCACAAAATTGACTTTGTTTTGATCCTTATACATGCTATTTTTTCCCCTTCCTCCATGCCTTTGTACAGGATGCCTGGAATGGACTTCCTTCTTACTTTCATCTTTTTTAATTGCTAGCTTCCTTCAAAGTTCAGTTCAGGGGTGGCTAGGTGGCACAGTGGATAGAGCACCGGCCCTGGAGTCAGGAGTACCCGGGTTCAACTCTGGCCTCAGACACTTAATAATTGCCCAGCTGTATGACCCTGGGCAAATCACTTAACCCCATTGCCTTGCAAAAAACAAAGTTCAATTCAGCTATTACCTCATACACAGGTTCTTTCTTAATATATCCAGATGATAGTATCTTTACCCACCAAAGTTACTGGGTTTTTTTTGGGGGGGGATATGTATATTTTACATGGATGTAAATGTATACATATTCTTTCTTTAAAAAAACTCAAGGAATTTTTTAAATTTTTATTTATTTAAGACAATGGGATTAAGTGACTTGCCTAAGGTCACATAGCTAGGCAATTATTAAGTGTCTGAGGCTAAATTTGAACTCAGGTTCTCCTGACTCTAAGGTTGATCCTTTATCCACTGCGCCACCTAGCTGCCCCTACATATTCTTTCAATTACTAGAAACTGTAAGGGTCTTAAGGAGAGGAACAGTTTTGTTTTTTATAGTCACCAATGACTATCAAAGTTCCTGATTACAGGATTGGTGATTGATTGATCTGGAGGGGGAGGGGGGATAAGGAGGTGGGGAAGGGGAGGATAACTATCCCACCCCTATCTGAATAGAATGGCATCTGGACTGGAGTGAACCTCAAAGGAGACGTTGCACTGATGGTAGTAGACAAGTGTCATGAAGTGACTATGAGGGGAAGATATGCAGTGTATCTTAAAAATGAATCTAGAAATGGAGAGGCTGGGGGGGTGGCTAGGTGGCGCAGTGGATAAAGCACCGGCCCTGGAGTCAGGAGTACCTGGGTTCAAATCTGGTCTCAGACACTTAATAATTACCTAGCTGGGTGGCCTTGGGCAAACCACTTAACCCCATTTGCCTTGTAAAAAAAAAGAAAAGAAAAGAAATGGAGAGGGCGACTAGGGCTACAGAGTTTTTTGAAGAGAATTAAGTTTTTGTGACTGTAAAAAAAAATAAAATAAATTGAGAAGAAGTTTAATATATAGGGATATTTTTAAATAATAGAATGGAGATCCCATATGGGAATCCCATATGGAAGGGGAAGGCAAAGTGGGAAAGGGACTGAGGAGGAATAGGTCTAAGAAGGAAAAGTATGAAGGACAGGGTAATACTATCAAGAGAAGGGATTTCTCCCCTGCTCCCCCAAAGCAGTCTATAACCCTCAGTCAGAGATTCTGAGTGGAAGAGAGACTTTACTAGCCATAAGACAGGAGTAGATTGTTATACTCACTCCAAAAGAAAGGGAACTATATCCCAGGCATCAGTCCAAAATTGATTATCACTCTCTGAGCAAAAATGTAGAAAGTGGATCAGCTTGGGATGGGATGGTGACTGTAAAAGTTTTGTGTCTGGGCTCCTGTCCAGTGGCTAAACAGCCTAGTCATAAGAATAGGGAGTGGACACCAGATGGCAAGAAGCATGAGTCTAGGGGCTAGAAGGGGAAGGGAAGGGAATAAGAAGTTATTAAGTTTTCACTGTAAGTCAGGCATCATTGTAAGGGGCCAGGAATAGGAATAGGAAGTCAAATGGGCAGTGTCTGGGAAATGTCTGTGTTGCAGTGGTTTGTTATTTTCCAGTGAGGAATCATTACTTGACCCTGGAATGCAGGTGTAAAAAGAAAATAGAGATTCATCAAGAAGTTACAACACAAAGGAATTAATGGAGAGATGGCAGCTAGGTAGCACAGAGGGTAGAGCACTGGTCTTGGAGTCAGGAGGAGTGGAGTTTGAATCCAACTTCAGACACTTACCTGCTGAGTGACTTTGGGCAAGTCACTTAACCCTGATTGTCCCATATCCAGGGTCATCTCCAGTGTCCTGATTCATATCTGGCTACTGGACCTGGGGGCCTCTGGAGGAGAAAGTGAGACTGGTGATAGCACAGCATTCCCTCACTCAAAGCCAATTCATCTGCTTGTAATGACATTACCTTCCTGATGTCATGGTCTTTTTTGAAAATGAAGGACAAACAAGTCTAGAAAGTAAAAAGAGGCTGAACCTCATCAAAAATCTCCTTTAATCCCACCCTCAGGGTCCATGGGAAGAGGTAGTGATTGGGAGTTGCCCAAGTCCTGCTTTGGAGAGTTTGCTTTTGGGGGAGGGGTCAAGGGTCTCTGATTCTGGCCTAGGTGGTCTCAAGATGACGTTTCAGCACCTGTATAATTTAACTTGCCTAAGCAATGAGAATGTGGCCAAGGTCAGACTGGAGGTCAAGATGGAATGTTTTAACAGAGTGATAGAGGAAGATTATTAACAGTGCAAACAAAAGATTTATGAAATTTTGTTTCCAATTAATTTCAATATTCCCGATGTCCATGATTCTCTGCATCATCTGGACATAGCTGAAGGTGAGTGATAATAAAATGAAGTCTGTGACCACAAACCACAAGGTCTGGTATACAAGGAATTTGACTGTGATAGAAAAACAAACAATAGACTATGGTTGAAATGAATGTCAGGAAATATTTTATTTTGAATTCAATTTAGAATGCATCCATTAGATGCTTGCTGTATACACTCTATTAAGTCCAGAAGAGATAAAAAGCTTATGTAATATATAACACCTACCTTCATGAAATGAATCTAATAAAGAAATGTGTCAAATATATAGATGATTATGAAGACAGAGAAAAGATATGAATGTTTATAGTTTAAAAAAAGAAAGCCAAAATATTTTGTTCTTTAGTGTTCTAAAATCCTGTCAGAAATCCATTTGCTAACCTCAAAAGGCAGGTTCAAATTCATTTTAAGTATAATAGAAATATTGTAGGATATCAGCCTCTAGTGGTTCTTTCAATTATTACAGTTTTGTTAATTTGTTAACTTTTACAATAATATAAATTTTCACATGAGGAATACTAAGGTGTTTTTTTTTTAAGCTTACAAGGCAGAAATATTTTATTTCTTCAATTATTATTCTTTTGGTTTTGCAAGAAAATGGGGTTAAGTGACTTGCTCAAGGTCACACAGCTAGGTAGTTAATTATTAAGTATCTGAGGCCAGATTTGAACTCAGGTACTCCTGACTCCAGGGCTGATGCTCTATCCACTGCACCACCTAGCTGCCCCTTCAATTATTATTAAACTATATAAAACAAATGTTTCAAAAATTATGACAGGTGATCTTTCCCACTTTTTGGGTGACCTGGGACAGATCTTTCACCCTGTCTTGTTTCCTTAAAAGTTTCCTTAAAAGTCATAATTTCCTTAAAAGTAAAACAAGAGAGCTATTTTTTTAAAAAGGCCTTTTAAAACTGATTTAATGTCAGTAAAGGGAATGAACAATGTCCATGCTTTGGGCCGATGACAAGATATTAATAGAGGTCAGAAAATGCTTTTAATTTCTAGTTTACTTTTATTTTCTCTGTTTCTCCAGATTGGAGGAGGTAGAACAATGTTAATTTAAGCATTTATTATGCAAAAAGTCCCATACTTCCTTTGTTTTGACACAAAGGGAAAAATAATTCAATCCTTATCCTTAAACAGCTTTTATTCTAGTCGTGGGATGGGGAGGATAGAAAGGATCTACAGACCAGTAAATACAAGAAAATACAATATAAAGAAAAGTTACATTCAAAAGAAAAAGGAACTAACAACTGAGGGAATCAGGAAAAACTATCTGTGAGAGGTGACATCTGATCAGTATTTTGAAAGAAGTTAGGAATTATAAATGAGCCAAATTTGGAAACACTACTCCATACATGAAAGACTACTGTGCAAAGATATGGGAGTACTATGTCTTAGAATAATAGCTGTCAAATCTTGCTAAGAGAGAAGCTAAGCTAAATAGTAGAGAAAATATCAATAGGAGAGGACCTAGCATTTCTAAATGAATTCAACTTTCTTGTCCTGGACAAATTAAACTTCAAGTCTCAAAAAAAAAAACGCTTTAATATTGTGCTGCAAGTCTACTGTTGAGAATCTTTGTGACCTTGGAAAAGGACTTTACCACTTTAACCTTTAATTTCTGCATCTGTAAAATAAGGAAACTGATGATCTCTCAGGGTTCTCTTTTAGCTCTAATATTATATGATTAGGTGAGAAAATATTCAATTTTTCAAAAAAGGAAAGAAAAGTGAATTATTCAATAAATCAAATGGCATGCATTTATTGATAGGTTACTATATACTTCAGAGGTCCTCAAAAAAGGTAATATTAGCTTCAGATTCTTTTGTCTCATTTGCTCTGGGCAGATAAAAGGGGTTGGTCACTTGCAGAGGTGAAAGAGGAAGGACTTAGGGCTTTTTCTTCTCTGAAGTCATATAGTCCCAAGAAACATCTTCAGTTCTCTTATTATTTATTCTTTTCTATCATAGGTGAAGGGAGGGAATGGAGTTTCTAATATTGGGAATTTTGAAATGTCAGGAAAACAAGCTACAGTTACCTGGGATTTAGAGTTCTGGTTAAGGTATGCATCAATGTAGCATTGATGCCCTGAGAAGCAAGGAGTGTCCTTTGGAAGTAAGCTTTGGGAACCTAACCCAGGGTTGCTGAGGCAAGGATTCATTCACCAGATATGCTACCTTTAAATGTGAACTTGGTAGGACTGGTGCTATGCAGAAACTGAGCTAAGTTTTGAATCTACTCCCTCAGAGATCAAGGTGGAATAGAGGAGAGTATTCCCTCCATATCCCCTTTCTCCCCTGTACACAGCAGGAGTTGGAAATACTTGTACTTTGTTTTTGTCATGTGTGAGAAGCTACCTGACATTAAGTGATTAAATAGAACTGGAATGCTAGTTACTGCTAAGGGCAAATTATTGGGATGTAAGCAGATGAAAACAGAAAAAAAGAAACACCACTTCTCAGGGTTCTGAGGGGTGATATAGGCAGCCTGGTTCTGGGAGACAGAGCCAGGGAACCCATGCTACAATAGTTTAAAGAAGGCTGTGGATTCTAGGAGCTGGAGATAAGGAAGGACGGTATTCCAGGTCTATGCAGGGGAGGACAATTCAAAGGAAAAAAATAATAACAATAATAATGGTAATAATAATAATAATAATAATAATAATAATAATAATAATAATAACAGGACAGCTGGGTGGTGCAGAGGATAGAGCACCAGCCCTGGAGTCAGGAAGACCTGGGTTCGGATTTGCCTTCAGATACTTGGATAATTACTATCTGTGTGACCTTGGGCAAGTCACTTAACCCCATGCCCCATAAAAATAAAAAATAATAAAAACAATGATGATGATGATAACAATAGCAGCAGCAGCAGCAACAAAAATAATAACTTTTTTATATATAAAGTAATAGCTATATAAATAACATATAGAGCTTACTATGTCTCTGGCACTATACTAAGTACTTGATAATGTTATCTCTTTTGATCCTCACAACACTGGCCGGTGGGTGCCTCTATTATCCCCATTTTACAGATAATGAAACTGAGCCAAACAGAGGGTAAAAGATTAGTCCAAGGTCCTACAGCTGGTGATTGAGGCCAGATTTGAATTGAGATGTTCCTTGCTCTGTGCATTGGGGCGCCACCTAGTGGATATAAAGGTAATGTCATGTGTGATTAACAGCATAGTATTTATAGTGTGAAAGGAGGAATGTCAGTGAGTCACTAAACATTTATTAAATGCCTACTGTGTGCAAAGTACTGTGCTAAGTACTGGGGATATAAAAATGGCAGTCTCTGCTCTGAAGGACCATACAATACAGTTGTATGGAGAAGACAACATGCAAACAACTTTGTAAAACAAGCTATGTATAGGATAAACTGGAGGTAGTAATCAGAGGGAAATCATAGAATTAGGAGGATTGGGAAAGGCTTCCTGGGGAGGAATGGATTTTTCCTAGGACTTGAAGGAGGCAGGGAAGCCTGCAGGAGATAAAAATGGAGAGAGCTCCAGGGGTAGGGGAACAGCTAGTGAAAATGCCAGAGTTGGGAGATTTTCTTGTTTGAGGACCAGCAAGGAGACCAATGTCATTGCATCACAGAGTACATAAAGAGGGTGCCTATAAGGGGTATGAAAACTGGAAAGTTGGGGAGTGAGGGAGGGGATAGATTATGAAGGACTTTGAATGGCTAGCAGAGGATTTTATATTTGATCCTAGAAGTGGTAGGGAGTCACTATTCAGTGGGGGGAGGGAGGACCTGCATTTTAGGACAATTATTTTATCAGTTGAGTGCTTGATGGATTAGAGGAGGGAGAGACTCAGTACCAATCAGCAATCTGCTGCAATAAGGTTGAGAAGATAGACAGGAATCAGACTGTGAAGGGTTTTCAATATCAAATAACAGAGTTTGCTTTTGTTGCTGGTGACAACCAAGAACCATAGCTGCTTCTTTAGCAAGGAAGAAACAGTATTTTAGTAATATCACTTTGGTAGATGTGTGGAGTATAGAATGAGAAAGGAGCTCAAAGGCAGGGAGACCAATCAGAAACATGTGGGATAATTGAAGGGCTGAATTAGGGGGGGTGGTCATATGTGAACAGTAGGGGATGGGTGAGATATAGAGGTAGAACTCATAAGTGAAGATGAAGATGGTGTCAAAGTTGCAACCCTGGCTGACTAAAGAAATGGTGGTACCTTCTTTAGAAAGAGGCGAGTTGGAAAGAGTGATAGATTTAGGGGGGAAGATAATGAGTTGTATTTCAGAGAGGTTTACTTGAAGATGGTATCTAATTTGAAATATCCAACAGGAAGTTGTTGATGGGGTACTGGAAATCATGGGAGGGACTAGGGCTGGATATCGTCTGGCAGCCATCTGTGTAGTGATGGAAGTGAGATCCTTGAGAGGGAAAGAAGAAAAAAAAATGGTTCAGGACAAAGTATTAGAAGTGGGACATAGAAGATAACCAAGATAATGAAACTGAAGACAAATGAAGTCACTTAGAAAGTGAATTGAGAGAATAGTGTCATGAAAATTTAGGCAGAAGATAGTACTAAGGAAAAGGTAGTCAAGTATCAAATACTGCTGGGAGAATCAAGGACTAGGACTGAGAAAGGGCCATTAGGTTAAGAAATAAAGAGATTAAAAGTAACTTTGGAGAGAGCAGGTTCAGTTGATTAATGGAATTAGAAGTTGGACTATAAGGGTCTAAGAAGTGAGGAAAGGGGGCGGCTAGGTGGCACAGTGGATAAAGCACCGGCCCTGGAGTCAGGAGTACCTGGGTTCAAATCCGGTCTCAGACACTTAATAATGACCTAGCTGTGTGGCCTTGGGCAAGCCACTTAACCCCATTTGCCTTGCAAAAACCTAAAAAAAAATAGAAGAGGGGAGAGTGAGCATAAATAACTTTTCTAAGTGTTTTGCTGTGAAAGAAGAGTAATAGGATGATTGCCTGAGTCGGTTGGGAAGGTCAAGGGACATTTTTTTTTTTAAAGAACAGCCTTTAACACGAGTCAAAAATGCGATGAGACTACCAGGAAAATCAATTGAATCTTGGGCTTGGTTGAAAGAAGCATTGTGCTGCAATAGAGAATACCATCTGTATCCAGATAAAGAGCTGTGGAGTTTGAACGAAGTTCAAGGACTACTCCCTTTAATTTAGGAAAAGAACCAGATATCTTATTGTTGGATCTTGTTATCTCTTATACTTTTTGTTTCTTCCTTAAGAATACAATTTCTCTCTCATCACACTCAATTTGGATCAATGTACAACATGGAAACAAAGTAAAGACTGACAGATTGCTTTCTGTGGGGGGGATAGGGGGAGGAAAGTAAGATTGGAGGAAAAATTGTAAAACTCAAATAAAATCTTTAATAAAAAGAAGAAGCATTGTGTACAGAACAAGAGAAATTATTAGTGAGACCACATAGCATTGTGTTATGTTGTAGGCACCATACTTTGCAAGGGACATTGTTAAACTGGAATGTTTCCAGAGGAGAGACCAGGAAAGTAAAGGCTTTGACATCATATCATATGAAATATGCTTGAAGAAATTGAGTATATTTAGCATGGATAAATGAGGTCATGATAAAGATATAATAGTGATCTTTAGATTTCAGTTGTAGTTTAGAGGGAGTTAGTAATTTTTCAGTTGTGTATGACTTTTCATAATGTAGCTGCTTCTTTTACAGATGAGGAAACTGAGTTAATGACAGGATTAATGACTTGCCCAAGGTTACAGAGTCAATATGTGCATAAGGATGTATTTGAATTCAGATCTTCCTAACTCTAGTGCTGGTGTTCTATCCACTTTACCACCTAACTGGTCATATTTATAGGGAGACAGATTTCAATTATTATGAATAATTTGAGCTCTTCAAAACAGCAAAAAGTTGCCTTGCAAGGTCCTGAATTTCTTGTCAGGGAATTCAAACCTTAGACTTAATTTGATTGGGGTTAGACTAAATGACTTCCAACCCTAAGAGTTAATGAACTTTTTAAGAGGGCCGAAAAGCAACATTCAGCACATACCTAGAGGTATGTATGCTGGAAGTGAGAATTTCTTCTCATAGGTACCCCCTTATCTCTCAACAATTTCATACAGGTAAAAAATAAGATCAAAATAAACATGGAGGGTAATTGTAAGGGTGAATAAGGAAACAGGGGTAAGTGCCATCTGTTTAGCCTGAGTAACAAAGAAGGAAGTCGTGAGTATATGTTTTTTTTGTTTTTGAGCATCAGCTAATTTACCTTCTTGATACTCCTTCCTGTTCCTCCCTCTCAGCCACAACTGCCTCCCTTCTTCACTTGCCAGTCAATTATCTGTCTGGGAGGAGGGAATGAAGGGAGAAGGTATCATAGATTCCCAAAGGACAGGATGCTGGAGTAATTGTTCATATTCTATGCTCATTCAACAAACTAAATGCATCTATAATGTTTGTATTCATTACTGGTGTTAGGCTAGGCAAAATAATCATGCAAGTGAAGTTTCTCTTTAGGACACTAGCCTTCCCTATATGAAACCTTTCTCCAACACTATGAGTTTTTCTCCATCTCTGTTGACAAATGTTTTCTGATCTTTCCCCCAGCCTATTCCTTATAACAATCTTCTCTCTAGAGAGGAATTTATAAACTTATTCAAATAAAGATGCAAAAGGCTATTAAAGCTCAATGGGTGCAAGAATTTATATTCTAATTCTGAGAATAGGATTAAATATCTAATTAAGAAATTTAGCTAGAAATCAATTGTATAAAAAAAGCATTGGGACCAAAATGGGTTTTTGAGCAACCTGAAATCCCAATACTTGCCATTGTACTTGACTGTCTCTTATCCCAGGAACTTCTGGAAAAACTCAGTGCTTCTCAACCCCTATTGTTGAGACACCATTATGTTTTCAAATACCAGTCTTTTCTTTTGCTCTTATTCTAGATTCTACTCTGTACGAATTGCTGTCACCATTGCTTATTTCCATATCTTTACCTAGTTCTAATTCTTTTTTTGACCTCTTTCATTTCTCTATTCTGTTGAATTGGAATTTCCCTCTTCTCTTCATCAAAATCACTTCTTCCCCCAGAGATGTTTCATATCCCTAAAACTCAGTTTTATCAATGTATATAAGACTAATTCCATCCAGCCCTGGTCCAATTTAGAAATGTTAGAAGTAACAGAATAGGTAAAATAAATACTATTTGAATTGATACACAAAAGTTAGGAAACAAGGTCTTCAATCCTGAAGTATTGAAGTAAGAAGTAAAAGTATAATGGAACTCAACAAATAGTTGTTGAACCAATATATAAAACTTAGGAAGTATTGCCATGTCAGTCAATAAATATTTATCAACTGCCCATCATGGGCTAAATGTTGGAGATACAAAGAAAGGAAATAGATAGATCTTACTCAAAAAACTCGCAATCTAAGGGTAATCAGTGACTAATTTGATTGACTATTATGAGACAGCAGAAACTATAAGATGCATCTTACATGGATAAAATGTTAGTTTATAGGGTGCCATAATGGTATTTAAAGTAAAATTTTCTTTGCTCAAGTAATGAAATTTGTTTTGCTAATACAAAACTGGGGGTGTGGATATGGGCAGTTGGATAGAAAAGTTTTTCTGTTCTCTTAAGTGTTTTTTCACATCCAAAAGAATTTAAAAAGAATAAAAAGTCTCATTGGTTCTGTATGAAAGTTTCTCTGATTAGAACTGAATAGCTCTGACAACACAGAATTGACAAAATCAAGTTAAGGATTACAATGCCTGCCCAAGTTTTAGATCAGTGCAACCAATGACATATGTGTATATATTATATATAGTATTATATATTTTACATATACACACACACACACGTGTGTGTGTGTGTGTGTGTGTGTGTGTATGTATGTGTATCAATTAAGTGGCACAATGGATAAGAGCACTGGGCTTGGAATCAGGTAGCCAGGAAGTCTTATTTTCATGACTTCAAATCCAGCCTCAGAAACTTGTTGTGTGATCCTGGACAAATCATTGTTTGCTTCATTTCCTTATCTGTAAAGTGGGATAGAAAAGAAATGGCAAACCCTCCAGTAACTTTGCCAGTCTTATTATATATTATTTCTCTTCATATTCCCTAAAGCCTAGACAAATTTGGCAAAGAAAACCCAAAATGAGTTCATAAAGAGTCAGACATGACTAAAATATCTAAACAAGAACTATTTATCTATAAATTACATATTATGTATCACCTGTAAATGAATGCATATATACATATGAAGCAACTTAGACCAGAAAAATATTTTTGGAAAAATACTGAACCAATGTACTCATGTTGACATCACCCCTTTCCTATTAGGATAACAATAACATTTACAATCAAATGGCCCAATTTTGCAAACAATCATAATAGCAATTTTGGGAGAAATGATCCCTAAAGACTTTTTTCTTATTAGAGCCTAAATAGGATGAACTGGATTTTATTCTTGAACAGTGTTAACCAGAAGGTCATCTATGTAGAAGGAGTACAGAAGATGGCAGAACTAGTCAGAGAAATCTAAAATTATGTGATTGGATTCTCTGATTGAGGTGTAAGGGACTCTTTCCCTTTCCCTTTTTCCCAAGGAGAGAGGCTTTTTGAATGAATGACCATAGTGGTTGAAAGCATTTTCCATTCTTAGTTGTAGAGAGTCATTCTTTTTTTTTTTTTCTTCCTCTTCCCTGAACCATTTCCCCACATGGCAAAGAAGAGCTTTGGGAACAAAAGTTTTTCTGAGTGGCAAAAACTAAATTTTGTTCTACTGATCAGAGGATGGGAAACACTGCAGAAAGCTTTATTCCTTGCATGGGGTCTTCTATAACATCTTCAATGCAACATTTCTGACATGGTAGTGATTTATCTTTGATTGGACACTTGGAGCGTACAGGGTTCAGGGAGAACTAACAACTCTTGTATGAGGGCTCACTCAGCCCCTTTCTGGGCTGCTCATCCAACTTTGGTGTCCATCTGTCACCCAGCTCTCTCTCTATGGCTCCAAGAAGTTGAAGCATGTTTATTGACCACACCCCTGTAAAAGCATCTTGGCAGAGGGACTAAACCAGGCTAAGGATAACTAAAAGACCTCAAACTCATGATGAATTAGGGGGATGTCTACCCCAAGCACAAGAAGACTTCTCTGGAAGAATGGGAGAATGAAAATAATTTGTTCCATTAGTCATGAAGATAGATGAAACAGGTACTTTGAAGTTCTTAGGGTTTGGTCAGATATTGAATATAATGAGCTCAACCACTACATCACTGATCAGCTTAATTTTTGATTTGCCACTGAAGTGTGATGATTTTGGAAGAGACAGTAAGGCTGACAACTTTGGGCAACTTTGCCTCACTTAAATCCAAATCATGAGTAAGTCAAGATATCACCACTTGACATCATTGGTCCTTTTCAAAAAGAAAGGAATAACATCAACAGCAACGATGGCAGCAACAGCTTGGACACTCCCAGTAAAGGGAATTTAGTTCTTACCAATCAGTCTAGCTCACTGTTGGACAGCTTGGATTGTAAGAATATCTAACAGAAATCTGCCTTCCTGTGATTTCCATTGAATTGCTCATCTCTGTCTGCTGGAACTATAGAGAATTAGACATGATTTCTTTACTCCATGATGCCTTCTAAATGCTCTACCATATGGCAGAATCTCAGAGATGGATGGGACCTCTGAGGCTATCTAGTACATGCACCAAGAGTTTCCTGACTATTCATTTCTACTTTTGAGCAATTTTACTTATTATTTGGCAGTTTTTCGTTTTTTGTCAAGCCTAAATACACTTCTTTACAACTTCAGTGCTCTTTATCTTATTCTAACTCTGGGGTCAAGCAGAACAAATCTATTCCATCTTTCAAGGAAGAACCCCCCAAATATATGAAGGTAGCTATCATATCCAGCATTATCTTTTCCTTATCTAATATCTAATTCTTTAAATGATCAAATGGTATAAAGTTGAGTTCCTTCACCATGTTGGTGACAGTCTTCTGAATATCATCCAACTTGCCAATGCTCTTCTTAGATACAATACCTAGAATTGAACACATGAATACTGAATACTGAACTGAACACTGAATACTTTATCTCTCTAAATAAAGTTTATGATCTATTATATTAATTTTCTTGGTTGCCATATCAACCCTTAATTCATATTGAGCTTTCAGTGCACTAAAACCCTGCAGATCCTTTTCAGAGGAATAGCTAACTCATTTGAAGCAGTTAGGTAGAGGAGTGATACAGGTTTGGACCTATAATTATGAAGACCTGAATTCATATCCTGCTTCAATCACTGACTAGCTGTGTGGCCTTGGAAAAAATCATTTAATATTAGTTTTCTCCTAAAAAAATATTAGTTTTTTCATTAGCCAAATGGCTGTCTCACAGTTTGTTGTGATGATCAATTGAGATAATATATGTGATGCGCTTTGTCAGCCTTAAAGTCATATAAAAACTAGCTATATTTATTATCCACCCCTCTCTCATTTTGTACTTGTGAAGTTTTTTTTGGAGGAGTGGAGGCATGCTGTCCATTTGGTATGTTAATTATATACCTCTAAGCGTTATGGGGCAGCTAGGTGATGCAGTGGATAGAGGGCCAGGCCTAGAGTCAGGAAGACTCATCTTTCTGAGTTCAAATCTGGTTTCAGACACTTACTAATTAATTGGGTGACTCTGAGCAGGTCATTTAACCATGTTTCCTACGGTTTATTTATTTAGCAAGGCAAATGGGGTTAAGTGGCTTGCCCAAGGCCACACAGCTAGGTGATTTAAGTGTCTGAGATTGGATTTGAACCCAGGTACTCCTGACTCCAGAGTCGGTGCTTTATCCACTCTGCCACCTAGCCGCCCCACTACGGCTGGAGAAGGAAATGTCAAACCACTACAAATAGCTTTGCAAGAAAACCCCAAATGGGGTCTTAAAGACCTAATGGCTGATTATGACTAAAAGACTAATTAACACCTAACAAACAGCTTTAATTCCTTTTGTCAGCATGATGAACAAATCATTTATGCCTGAAATAAAAATGTTGAGGAAAAAAAGAGGTTCCTAGGAGCCTAGATTTAGATCTAGAAAAGTCCTTGGTGGTCAATTAGTCTATCCTCAGTTGATAGAAAGGGAAATTGTTGAACGTTAAATGATAGAAAACAGGTGTTCTGGCTCCAAAACTAGCACTCTTTCCCCTCCACTCAGATATTCACAAGTCTTTTTGGCTTTTTGCCTTTGAATCCTAACAGTGTTGAATGCTTTAATAAGCAATGATAGCCGGCATTCATATAGTTTAAAGACTAGCAAAACACTTTGCAGATCCCATCTCTTTTGATCCTCCTAACAGCCATCACCCCGGGGGATAGATACTATGATTACATCTAGTTTACAGGAGGGGGAAACTGAGGCAGAGGGAGACCTTGCCCGCTAAGTCCCCACAGAATCCCACTCCCACATGAAGCCTCAACTTCTCAATGCCATCCCCTTCCATTTATCCTGCCCGTAGCTGGCTTCTTATGCATTTGTTTGCACAGCATCCCTCCACTGGCGGCGAAGCTCCTGGGGTGGGGGCTGTTCTGGCCGCGTCCGGCACACGGAGCAGCTTAATCTACGTCTGTGGGTCGGGCTGTCCAGGATCGCTCAGCTCCGGCTGGGGACTCTTAGCCCCTGGGACGGAGGCCGGCGGTCACGTCTCGCGCTGAGACCCTTCCAGACTTCAATTCCCATGAGCCCCCGCGGTGACGGGATCCGTCCATTGGCAGAAGCTCCAACAGGCCCCTCCCACTCCGGAGGCTCCAGCCAATCGCGCGCCCCGTAGGTAA
Organism: Macrotis lagotis; assembly: GCF_037893015.1. Taxonomy (NCBI): domain Eukaryota; kingdom Metazoa; phylum Chordata; class Mammalia; order Peramelemorphia; family Peramelidae; genus Macrotis; species Macrotis lagotis. The sequence continues at coordinate 586,699,091 of NC_133666.1, forward strand.
GGGAAGGGCGTCTGGGAAGAGGAAGGCGCCCCCCCCGCGGAAGTGACGCGAATCCGAGACCGTTTCCGGAAGATCGAAACTAGGAAGAAACTTGGAGCCGTCGCGGCGTACGCGCCCCTCCGCCCCCCTCGGCTCGCTGTCCGCTCCCGGGCCGGCCTAGGGCCCCGGCCCCCGAGGCATGGGGCGGCCGCGCCCTGCGGCGCCGTGAGCCGCCGAGCCTCCCGCGGGCGACCCCGGCGGGGCCGTGAGGAGGAGGGGGCGCCGCCCCTGCGGGCCCCGGCGCCCCGCGCCATGAACATCGACGTGGAGTTCCACATCCGCCACAACTACCCCTGGAGCAAGCTGCCGGCCAACGTCCGACAGGTGATGCGGCGCGGGGGGCGGGGGGAGCCGGGGCGGGGCGCCGGGCACACCTGCTCCCGGGGCGGGCACGGGGGAGAGCTGGCGCTCCCGCCGCCCCCCACCCGGGAAGGGTCGTCGGACGGACGCGGCCCGTGTGACAGTGCGGTGGAGGACGATGCACGCGCGTGGGGACGGAGAAGCGCGGGCTCCCTTGCGGTCCGCTGCCTGTGCCCCTTGGGCCTCGCGCCTCCTAGGTGCCAGTGGTGCTGTGGGGTGCGTGTAGGGGCATCTGCTTAGAGAAGTGCCTGCGTGTGTGTGGACAGAGCCGGAGGCACACACTTAGACCTTAGCGTCATTCCAGTCCCTAACCTTCATCTTGCAGAAAACCGAGAGCAAGAGAGCCCGAGGATTCACACATAGAATCAGAAGTCACTTGAATCCAGGTCTTGTGATTCCATAACTAGTGATGTTTCCTCCACACCAACTACCGGGAGAACCACCAGTTATTTTCTTCCTTGCGATGAAGGGAAGATGAATGTTGAATACATGTTTTTCTGAATATGAATAATAGTGACAAGAGGGAATGCCTAATTTAGATTGGAATAAAAAGGCGATATCGCATTGCTTTTTTTGTAAGGAATCCTTTAAAGGCATTGGTAAGATTAAGCCAGATCTAAGTTTAGCCACTTGTAGACAGTGGTTGCAAAATCCTCCCTGCACAAATTTCTTAGAGGAAATTTTGGAACTTCATATTAGTATCTTTAAGATTTTACCAATACAGGAGAGCTGCCGGGAAAGGGACTAATGATGATTTTTTTCCCCCACACATTATTATGATACTTTGACGAGTTTCATTACATAAGGAAAACACCAATTCACCTATTATGAAACTGTTAAAATTAGTTTTAAAACCCATTTTAATATGCCATTATGGAAAGACTTGAAAAACTATATAAAGTTGAAGGAGGGGAAGAGATCATCATTACACGGCTGTTTCATTTAAAATTTCATCCAAAACACATCATGAAATTGGGGGTAATTTTGGCTGTATTTGTAGGTAGATTAACTTTAATCTGTTTTTCAGGTTTTTTAACATTAGATCTATATCAGTGAGTTACATTATTGATTTTTATTTTTAAGCAGAGACACCGTGTTATGGTGGAAAGAAGACTAGCTTTTGTTTCAGTGGTTTAGATCTCACCTCTGACTACCTGCCACTTGTGTTACCTTGGGCAAGTTATTTAACCTCATTGGTCCTCAGTTTCCTTGTAGGTAAAATATGGTGTTTTGGAGTAGACATCCTCAGAAAGCCCTTTCAACCTTAGAGTTATGATTCTGAAGTGTTGTTTTAAAACTCTTATTTGATCCTCACAATTTAAACACCTCAAATCATTTCCTTTAAGTCTTTGTCTGCTTAGCTCCTTTCTTAATGCTGCTTACCAGTATTGCTTCTCTACTAAAATGACATTTCTTTACCTTCACTTTTCTTCTGGAACTTCCTTATCCCAAGCCCAGGATCTTTATATTTTTTAAGGGTTGGGAGAGAGTCTCTTTAGAAAATCTTCCATATGGGGCGGCTAGATGGCACAGTGGATAAAGCACCGGCCCTAGAGTCAGGAGTACCTGGGTTCAAATGTGACCTCAGACACTTAATAATTACCTAGCTGTGTGGCCTTGGGCAAGCCACTTAACCCCATTTGCCTTGCAAAAACCTAAAAAAAAAAAAAAGAAAAAAGAAAATCTTCCATAAACAAACATTTGCATATAAAAAAGTCTAGAAAAAAATTTTACATGAAACTGTTAATCTGTTACTTTTTGTATATATGTATATATGCACATATACATATGTGCATAGATATGTATATTTTTATATATGATGCCCTGATTATTCCCCATTCTAAATTTCCTTCTAGTTTAAAAATGTTTCATTGATACTCATTTCTTTTTTCTTTTTTAAAACCACTATCACTACCCCTCCTCAAACACATTTAACTAATTGTTAATATAATTTTGAACTTTCTATATTTTTTAGCTTGATCAGGGTCCTTCAGTCCCTTAATAACCATCAGAGTAGCATGCAGAAAGGGACCAGATTTTTTATTGTTTTATTAAACATTATTTATAATATAAACAATATCTGTCTTCCTTTTATTATTAAAATTATGTTTTCTATTTCCCTTAAATTTTTTGTTGCTATCTTTTGTTTTTGTGGTACTTACATTTTCTAATATATCCCATCTCCTGTTTCAAGAGCCCTATATTTTATAAAAAAGGGGAAAAAGACAGTTGTGTTAGATAAAGAATACATCCAAGTGTGACAGATGCCGTGTTCCAAACTATTTCTCTCTTTGTGGTCCTCTACTGTCATGCTCTTTGCTCCTAAAACCATTTTGATCTATATGATCTTTAGCAGGAAGGAAGGGAGCTAAAGCTTGGCCATTATAATTTCAGTTGTGAATTATTTTGTTGTTTTTTTTTTCTACATATCATTGCATATATCATTTTAAGTCTGCTGCTTGATGTCATTTCTTCCAGTATAGTATTATTCTATTGAATTTATTCATCACAGCTTGTTTAACTATTGTCCACTTTATGGGTCATTTACTCTTTGATTCTTTGCTGCTATAGAAAGCACCATTACAAATATTTTGGTGTCAAATTTTTATTTTTTTAAAAAATCACTGACCTTTTTTCTTGTGGTGTGTGCATGTTAGTGGGGTGACTGAGTTGAATGGTATGGACATTTTCATCATATTCTAAGCATAATTTTAAATTGGTTGGACCAATTCACATTTCTAACAACAATAGATTAGTGTGTCTCTTTTTCTATAGCTCATTTACTGACTATTCTATCTTTTGACATTTTTGCTAGTTTCCTAGATAAGAGGTGAAATAGTTTGTATTTTCTACTTCAGAGTTTCTGAGACTAGGCTATTTGGAAAGGTGGATAAAAAGCATTAATAGTTTTCACTTTATCGCTGTCTCTTTATATTTATATTACATAAGCATTAATAGTAGGAATAAATTATGGAATTATTTCCATAGGAATTTAATTTTTATGGAAGAAGAATAAGTTATCTCTTATAAGAGTAAGAGTCTTATCACAGAATCACTGATTGGTTTTCTTTAAATCTTTACAATATCTGCCTCTATCCTTGGTTTTGTGTGTTGAATATTGATGATTGTTCCTTAAAACATGTTTTGTTGAAGAAAAAAATTTTAAAATCAACATAGCTAATGCAGAGAGGTGGAATATGCTAAAATACAATATAAGTATGGTCAGGGCTTTCTTTGCCTCCTGGTTTACTGGTAAAAGAAATTGGACTACTCTAAAATATGGAAATAAAGAATGTGATGGCCCCAGTTTCCTCTTTCTAAAATTCCACTTAGCAGTACATGATGTAATCAAAATGAGAGATGGCTCAAAGCTGTCAATCCCATCTTCTCTCATTCCATATGAAGATTGACTTTGACAGTAACAGATACGGCCAAGTTCCTTGACGTTTGGAAAGGTACACAGATTTAGCTCAAAGAATTAAACCTACTGAAATGTTCAAATATGTTTTTAGCTTTGAGCATTTGGATTCATCCTACAGTGTGCTGGTGATCCCTTACAAAGCAATAAGAAAACAGGCTATAGTCACAATGAAAACTTTTGAGTGTATAGCAAATATTTATTGATTGGTATTGGCTAGTCAGTGTTAGTAGTTCTCTATTTTCATGAAAACTAAACTTTTGTTTTGAAAATATACTAAGGGTACATTTAGTAACAGCTTCCGGCTCATGTTAAAATAAACATATTTTATTTTATTCTTCTTGGATTCTGGAAGTATCTCATCCATTATGTAATAATTATTTATCCTTCTCATCTTCTTAACTACATTGTAAACTCCATGTAGATAGAGAATGGAATCATACTCTTCTTTGCACCCTTCAAAGAAGTAACTCTAGTAAGTAAAGTTTAATTGTCTCAAACTGAAGTTTTGTGTTTAAGTTTATATCATATATTTTCCACAGGTCAAATCAATAAGTAATGACTAAGTGTCTATTATGGATCAAGCCCTGGGGAATATAAAGAAAGACAAAAATTAGTCTTTTCTTCCAAGGAGCATATAAGCTAATGGAGTAGACAACACGGAAACTTAAGTGCAGTCAGACTATGTTCAGGATAAATTGGGGATAATTTTTGAAGGAAGTCACTAAAATTAAGGAGGGGTGGCTTGTAGAAGATGGATTTTACCTGAAACTTGAAGGAAGTCATGAGATAGAGAGATGAAGAGGGAGAGAATTTTAGGCATGAGGATCAGCCAGTGAAAATATATTTGGGATATAGGGTGTTATATTCAAGAAATGTGAAGGAAGCCATTTTCACTGAATTGAATAGCATGCAGGAGGTGTGTAAGGTGTAAAAAAAAAAACAGGAAAGGAAGAAAGGGACCAGATTATAAAGGGCTTTAAAAACCAGAGGGTTTTATATTTGGTTCTGGAGGTGTTAGGGAGCTACTGGAATTTATTGAGTTGAAAGTTAACATGATCTGATTGAAACTTTAATAAGATCTCTTTGACAAGTGAAAGATAGATTGTAGTGGGGAGAGACTTGAAGCCAGGAAATCAACCAGCAGGCTATTATATGGTGAAGGCCTGTGTATATGAGAGATATTCTGAAGGCAGAAATGACAGACTTGGCACTGACTGGATAGGAGTAGTAAAATGAGAAGTGGAGAATGACACCTAGAATTTGAACATAGATGTTTAGGATATCACTCAATAGAAATGGGAACATCAGTAAAAAAGGAAGTAGTTTTTTGGGAGAAATAATGAGTTCAGTTTTGGATATAGCATGTTTAAGATGTTTATGAGACATCCAATTGCAAATGTCCCCAGAGAGTTTAGGACTAAATGAAGAGACCTAAGAATTATCTGCATATAGAGAATAACTTAATTCTTGGGAGTTGCTGAGATCACCAAGCAAAATAGTATTGAGAGAATAAAAAAGAGAACAGAGACTTAGGGGCATCCATCAATAGCAGGCATTAACTAGTGAGTACTGAGATTAAGAAGGAACAGTCAGGTTAAAAAAACAAACAAAAAACAAGAAATAACAGTGTCACAAAGACCCAGTGAATAGAAAGTATCAAGGAGAAGAGGCTAATTGATACAGTCAAAGGCTAGAGAAGTCAAGCAGGATGATGGCTGAGAGAAAGATTGGATTTGGCAATTGAAATCATTGGTAACTTTGGAGACAGTTTCAGTTGAGTGATTAGAAAAGTTGGAAACCAGACTGGAGAATTCAGAAGAGAGTGCAAAAAAAAGGAAGTAGAGGGACTGATTATAGATGGCTTTCTCAATAAGTTTAGTCATGAAAGGGAGGAAAAATTAAGTACTTCTACTATGTCTTTGTTTCTCTTCAACAAAAGACTAAAAAGGCAGATTTTACATTCTTTGGACAAAGAGGTAAATAATGTCATGTAAGAATCCAAAAGTAGATACCCTGATTTAGAAAATACATTATCAATATAAACAGTCTAGATGCCAGATAAGACCTGTATACTGTGGCCAGAGCATCATCAAGTTGTTGAAGTATTGACAGAAATATTGACAAATAAAGAGTATTAGATTGCTTTGGAATTATTTAATTTGGGCACTTCATCTACATTAGGATACTGCATTTTCCCTACTTGTGCAGTTTTACATTCTACTTTTCTGGAATATAATTAATTCTGCATGATAGGAAAACTACTTTGGCAGAATGTTGGGTAGATGGGAGTAGGCTGTTGGGCAGTCAGGAATCATTTATTAAGCACCTAATTTTGTGACAAGCACTATGCTAAACCCTAGGGATACAAAGAAAGACAAAAGATGGGAGATACACAATGTAAACAAGTATGTACAGACAAAATAGAGACAGGATGAGCTAGAAACAATGAATCAAGGAAAGGTACTAGAATTAAAGGAGAGGAGTAAGATTTGCCAAAGAAGGTGAGATTTTTGCTGGAATTTGGAGGCAGCTAGGATGCAGAGATAAGGAGGGAGAATATTCCAGGTAATTGGAGGAGAGCCAATGAAAATGCCTGGGAATTGTTCAGAATTTGCAACTGATTAGATGTGAGAATGAAGAAGAGGAAATAAAATAGTATATCAAGGTTTCTAGTCTGAGTGATGGGAATCATATATTTTAGAGATGGAACAGCATCTAAGAGATAATACATATTTTCTTCCTCTTTTTATTTTTGCAAATAAGAAACAGTAGCACAGAGAGGTTGTATCTTTCTCAAGATGAAATTGATGTTCAAAGTAATTTTTAAGAAAGATTTAATATAACAGTTATATAGGATGAAAGATTGAAAGCAGGAAGCCTAGGAAAAATTGAAACCAAGCAGGAGACTTAAAGTAATTTGGTTATGAAGTGTTGAAGTTGAAGGCATGAATTTGGATAATGGTATAAAGAACAAGATCAAGAGTTAATATCTAGACTGGGGGGGGGGGGTGTAATAAAGTATGATGTAATGGGGAGTGAAGGAGAGGAAAAACAATGGCCAAAACCAGTTAGTTTCAAGTTTGTGAGTCTAAGAACTCATGGAAAAATTAGTGAGAGGAGACCATTTGGGAGAGGTGGCATCATGTGGAGTTGAGTTTTATAATTAAAAATATAAATAAAGGAGCATGACAGATAGTTTTGTTTAGTAGCATTCATCCATTAGTGAATTTGTCATGGATACGGTTTCTGAGAAGTTAAATGGTTTGTCAGGGAGAAGCTGAGAAGGATAGTCTGGAAATTTTGTTACTTCATATGACAGCAGTCATAAATGAGAACTAGTTTGGTGTCAAAAGACAGAAAAAGACAAGTTATTAGTGTCTCATAGTTCTTCAGAAAATTAGTTTAAATTTCTGTCTTTACAGGATATTGTTGTGAGTACAAAGGTGAAGTTCTTTTTTTTTAATATTTTTTTTTCCTCCAGTTACAGGTAAAGGCAATTTTTAACATTCATTTAAAAAATTTTGAGTTTGAAATTTTCTCTTTCCCTCCCTCACCTCTCCTCTCCCTGAGTCAGTAAGCTATATGATATAATTTGTTGTGAAAAAAAAAGATACAAACCCAAAGGGAAAAAAATGAGGTGGATTTCTAAAACAGCCTTTTGTAGGTTTCTTCCCCTGACTTCCACCTAATCATAATTCTCCTTACCATAAGAAAGAGAAGGCAATATAAATTTATATTGATCTTCTTTAATCCTTATTTCAGTGTTGTTTGTTTATCTCCCCAGTGGGTTCCAAAAAAGAATAGTTCATCTGAATGTTTTCGAATGGTATCTAGCCAGTGTCTCCAGGAAAAAAAAATACAGAGAGACTTCTTGCTGTTTCCATAACTCATTCACCAACAATTCACTTGCAAATGAATAGCGAATGTGTCTAACTAAAAGTAAATATGTCTCTAAGCAATGAAACAAATGATGGGGGGTAAAATTAAAATTTTACCATTTTTTAAAAAAAGATGTTGCTTCTATAGAACAAAACAGAAGAACTAAGAAGTACTTGAGTGTTTGGAATTGGACAGTTGGGGAGAAGAGCTTATCTAAAAATGTATAGAGGGTTAGAAATGGAATAGGCAGTGTAGTTGAGAAAAAAACAAGGCAAATGAATATTTTGGGAAGAAAATAGTCCAAGAAAAATGTGTACATATGTATCAGTTCAGGAACAAATACAACTCTAAAGGTACTCAGAGATTGATTTTTCAAGGTATTTCAGATAAGGGAAAATTCCAGAAGAGTGTTTTTATTAAACAAAGGCAATACAACAAACAACCATTATGCTTGCTATATTATACCTGGAGAGTCCTTATTGAAAATATAAGAAAAGATAGATTTTTGTTTTTCCCCCTCTATCTAAAAAAGCAAATTATATCTTTATTACATAGTTTGACATTGTGTTAAAAGAATTAAAGATTCTATTATGTTTATGGGTTTTTTTTTTAAAGAAAATGTATGATGCAGTGGAACAAGATTCCACATATAGTTTATAAAAGACTGAGACATATTACTAGCAATGAAGTCAGTAAGCATTTATTAATTGTTTACTTTGTGCCAAGGAGTACAAATACCAGCTGAAAGCTAGTTCTTGCCCTCAAGGAGCTTATATTCAAATGGGGAAAGACATGATAAGAGAAATTTCAGAACCTGGAGAGTTATGAAGACATGGCTGATCTGGATGCTTTCCTCAAAATGGAAGTTCTGGGAGAAACCAGCCAATCAAGGGTACTTTTGGTGTGAGAAGTACTGGGGAGAGGAGCCTTCTGTGACAGGTTAGCAAAAGCAGAGAATTTTAAGTGGAGCCTGGAAAAGCAATTAACATATATATTCAGGAATAACATATATATAGTCAGGAAAGAGTGAATCACATTTTGAGTATGTTAACTTTTAGGTATCAATAGATTGACATCTTTTGGAGACGTTTCCCAGGGAATAGGAATGAAGTTTAGAGCTCAGAGATAGATATCTGAGGTCACCTCTACAAAGAGGTGACATTTGAAGCCAAGGGATACAGAATCAGGAAAGAAGAGCTTAAATGACAATGTAAAACTGAGGAAGGCATTACTGAAGAAATAGTTAGCAGGCCTTCATTACCTCGCAACTGGACCCTTACACTACCCTTGCACTAGTTTCTTCCTGCCGCTAATCTCTCCCCTCTTGCTCTCTTTTCTACTCACATGTCAAAGCGATTTCCTAAAGCATAAATTTGTTCTTGTCAGTCCTACCCTCTCCCCCCATTCAGTTAATGTCATTAGTTCCCTATTGCTTCCAGAGTCAAATATAAAGTCCTCTGTTTAGCATTCAAAAAATCCTTTTTTTCACAACCTCCTGTCCTTTTATACCTTATATTTTTTCCGTACTGTGTAATTTATTAACCCTGGCCTCATCTCTGCTTTCTGACTTCCTGGCTTCCTTCCAGGCCTATTGAAAATCCCACATTCTACAGGAAGCCTTTCCTGATCCCCTTTAATTCTAATGCCCCCACTATTGCTTATCATTAGTTTGCATTGTCTGTATCTTGTTAGTTTATGTTTGTTTGCATGTTACCTTCTTATTAGACTGTGAACTCCATGAGAACAGAGACTGTGTTTTTTTGCCTTTCTTTGTATCATCAGTGGTCATTTCAGTGACATACATAGTAGGTGCTTAGTAGAAGTTTGACTACTGAAAATTAAGAAAATATAATATCTGTGAAACTAAGGTAAAATTTCTTGTTTAGCAGAAGGAAGAGTAGTCAGTAGTGTCAGAAGTCAAGGAGGTTAAGTGCTCAGAAAGTATTCGGCGGATTATTTCTGATTGGTGGGTGACTTTTTTTTAAAAGGTCACTTTTAGTAGAATAGTAGGAATGGGGGCAGCTAGGTGGTGCAGTGGATAGAGCACCAGCCCTGGAGGCTGGAGGACCTGAGTTCAAATCTGGTCTCAGACACATAATAATTGCTTAGCTTTGTGACCTTAGGCAAGTCACTTAACCCCACTTTCTTGTAAACAACTAAAAAAAATAGGAATGGAAGCCAGATTGTAGTAAGATTAGATTAAAAAAAACCAAACCAATAACCCACTCAAAATATTATAGGAAGATGAGATAAAAAACAATAATCCACTCAAAATTAATATACATATATATGTACATTTGGATTATCCCATATAATCTTATCAATTAAAATGATTATTGTACCATTCAGTATATTAATGAGATAATGGGAACAGTTAGGATATCCAACTCTTTCAATAAGATTAGCAAAGTGTGTGGAATGGGGGAGAGGAGGAAGAGAGAGAAAAAGAGAGGAAGGGGAGGACAAGAGGGACAGATGGAGATAAAGGAAAAGAGGAGAGAGAAAAGAGTGGAGAAAATAGAATCAAGGGGACAGATTTGCTTTGGCAAGAGGAGATACTGGACAGAAGGAAAGAAGGAACTTGAGTGAAGATGCAAGAGTATTGAAGAAATTTTAAGGAGTGCAGAATAGTTGATGCTTCAGTCAAATTGAAGAGTAAGATTGACCATGAGAATGTGTGAATTAAGAGTATAGAGTTTGGAACTTGAGCTATATGAACCTAAACTTGGGAACTAATATTTGTTTTTTTGACAATATGCTGCCCCCCCCTTTTCCTCAAGAATATTTATTACGTGTTCTTGGTCCACAGCAAATTTGTGGATACTTTTTGGTGTGTAGCCATGATTAACTTTATGAACTGAAAAAAGAATGAAAAATTATCAGTATATATTTTGTTTAATCTAAATAAAGACCCTTTTCATATTAAGTCAAATGAGTAGGAAAGCAACTTTTATTTTTAAGCCTTCTAATAATATTTTGTATTTTCTCTGATTACATATCAAGAAAATTCTTAGCATTCGTTTTTAATGATTTATTTATACATTTATACACAATAGTCTTGTTGTGAAACATAGAGAAATCTTCAGAGAAATGAAATGAGAGAAAAAAAATATTTCAGGCTGTATTTGGATACCATTGGCTCTTTCCTTGGGATGGGTTCGATTTTTTTTTTATCGCAAGTCCATCAGAGAAGTTGCTTCAATATTTTTCCCACAGTTGCCATTGTTAACTGTAATTCCTTACATTCTATTACTCTACTCCCATTTATTCTATTCTCTCTCTCTCTCTCTCTCTCTCTCTCTCTCACCCTCTCTCTCCTCAGAACTGTGTTGACTATCCTCTCCCATGAGCTCTCTTCTCTCACCTACAGGTCCCCTCCCCCTCCTCCTGTCTCCCTTCTTCCATTCCTTTTCCTCTCCTTTTTTTTCCCTCTAGGGTAGGATAGATTTCTATACACCATTGAGTATGTATGTTATTTCCTCTCTGACCCATTTCTGATGAGAATGAAGGCTCATGCATTCCCCCCCCACCTTCCCCCTCTTCCATTCCTTTGCAAGACCTTTTTCTTGTCTCTTATGTGAAATATCTTAGTCCATTCTACCTCTCCTTTCCCTTTCTCACAGTACGTTCCTTTTTTCACCCATTGACTCCATCTTTATACTATAGTATACCATTATTTTCAGCTCCCTCCTGTACCTTGTCTATATATTCTCCTCCTTAACTGCTCTTATAGATGAGAAGATTCGTATGAGTTATCAGTATCTTCTTCTCATGCAGGAATATATGCATTTCAGCAAGATTAAATCTTGTTTTGCTAAGATTTTATTTAGGATTTTTACATCTATATTCATCAGGGAAATAGGTCTATAATTTTCTTTCTCTGTTTTAACTCTTCCTGGTTTAGGTAACAGTACCATATTGGTTTCATAGAAAGAGTTAGGCAGAGTTCCATCTTTCCCTATTTTTTCAAAGAGTTTATATAGGATTGGAATCAATTATTCCTTAAATGTTTGGTAGAATTCACTTGTCAATCAATCAGGCCCTGGAGATTTTTTTTTTTAGGGAGTTCAATAATGGCTTGTTGAATTTCTTTTTCTGAGATAGGGTTGTTTAGGTATTTAATCTCTTCATTTAACCTGGGCAACTTATATTTTTGTAAATATTCATCCATTTCACTTAGATTATAAAATTTATTGGCATAGAGTTGGGCAAAATAATTTTGAATTATTACTTTAATTTCCTCCTCATTGGTGGTGAGTTCACCTTTTTCATTTATAATACTAGCAATTTGGTTTTCTTTTTTTTTTTTTTTATCAAATTGACCAGAGGTTTATCAATTTTATTGGTTTTTTCATAATACCAACTTTTGGTTTTATTTATTAATTCAATAGTTTTTTTGCTTTCAGTTTTATTAATTTCTCCTTTAATTTTTAGAATTTCTAATTTGGTATTTGGGGATTTTTGATTTGTTCTTTCTCTAATTTTTTTAGTTGCATGTTTAGTTCATTGATTTCCTCTTTCTCCAATTTATTCACATAAGCATTTAGAGATATAATATATCCCCTCAGAGTTGCTTTGAATGAATCCCATAGGTTTTGGTATGTTGTTTCATTATTATCATTATCTAGGATAAAATGGTTAATTCTTTCTATAATTTGCTTTTTGGTCCACTCATTTTTTAAAATGAGGTTATTCAGTTTGCAATTTGTTCTAGGTCTATATCTCTTTGGCCCAGTATTGCATATGACTTTTTATTGCATTGTGATCTGAGAAAGATGTATTCATCATTTCTGCCTTTCTTCAGTTGATATTAGGTTTTTATGTCCTAGTACATGGTCAGTTTTTGCATAAGTTCCATGTACTGCAGAGAAAAAGGTACATTCCTTTCTATCCCCATTCAGTTTCCTCCATAAGTCTACCATATCTAATTTTTCTAACAATCTATTTACCTCCCTAATTTCTTTCTTGTTTGTTTTATGATTCGATTTATCTAGATCTGATAGCGGGAGTTTGAAGTTTCCCACTAGTAGAGTTTTGCTGTCTATGTCTTCCTGTAGTTCTTTCAGCTTCTCCTCTAAGAATTTGGGTGCTGTCCCACTGGGTACATATATATTCAATATTGAAATAACTTTATTGTCTATGGTACCTTTTAGGAGAATAAAGTTTCCTTCCTTATCTCTTTTAATGGTATCTATTTTTGCTACTGCTTTGTCTGAGATAAGGATTGCTACCCCTGCTTTTTTTACTTCAGCTGAAGCAAAATATATTTTGCTTCATCCTTTTACCTTTACTCTATATGTATCTCTGCTTCAAATGAGTTTCTTGTAAGCAGCATATTGTAGGATTCTGGTTTTTAATCTACTCTGCTATTTGCTTATGTTTTAAGGGAGAGTTCATCCCATTCACATTTAAGGTTATGATTACTAATTCTTTATTGCCCTCTGTGCTATCTTCCCTCTGTTTATATTTTCCCCCCTTCCCCCCACTTTTATCCATATTCCCCAGTATTTTGTTTCTGAATACTAACCCCTTCAGTGTGTTTGCCTTCCTATATCACACCTTCCCCTTTCTTTCCCCTTTCCCTTTTTCCCTTTTCCCTTCCCGTCCTTTTGTTATTTCCCTTTATTTCCCCCACTCCCCTTCCCTTTCTCTGTCCCCCTCTCCACTTTTCCCCTTTTAATACTTGAAAGGTTAGATGTTTTATAAGTTAACTGAGTATGTTTAGGTTGACTTTAAGCCAGGTCTGATGAGGAGAAGATTCAGGTGTTTCTCCTCTACTCCCTTCTTCCCCACTATTATCATAGGTTTTTTGTACCTCTTAATGTAATGAGATTTACCCCATTCAATCCCCTCACTCCTCCCATCTCTTTCCTGTCCCCCTTTTTAGGGAGGTAGTGTATTTTTTTAGATCATTCGATCTAAGTCATAGAAAATTCTGAGTGTCTGTCCCTTCTAGTTCAGTATATTCTATTGAATAGAGTCAAAATTCTTGAGAGTTATTAGAGTCTTTCTCCCAAGTGGGGTTAAAGCCAGTTACCTCCCATTAGATAGCAGTCCCATGGATAGGTCATGAATGTCCATCATTTCTGGCTAGGTATATTGTCTCTCTGTTAGAGTTACATTTCTCAAGATTTATGACAATCTTTTTTTTCCCCCCATCATGGGATAGCCAGTTTCAACTTACTGGATTGCATTTTTTTTCTTTTACTGCCCCCCCCCCCCCCTTTTTACCTTTTCATGTGTCTCTTGAACCTCCTGTTTGATGTCCAAATTTTCTGTTTAGCTCTGGTCTTTTCATCAGAAATTTTTGGAATTCTTCCATTTCATTAAATGTCCATCTTTTTCCCTGGAAGAGAAGGCTCAGCTTTGCAGGAAAGTAGATTCTTGGCTGCATTCCAAGCTCCCGTGCTCTTCGAAATATCTCGTTCCAGGCCCTTTAATCCCTTAAAGTTGATGCAGTCAGGTCCTGCGTGATCTTTACTGTGGCTCCTTGATATTTAAATTGTTTCTTTTTGGCTGCTTGCAGGATTTTCTCTTTTATCTGATAGTTCTGGAGTTTGGCCACAACATTCCTTGGTGTTTTCATTTTAGGATCTTTTTCTGGTGGGAATCGATGTACTCTTTCAATAACTACTTTGCCTTCCAATTCTATGATATCAGGGCAGTTTTCCATCACTAGGTCCTGTAATATTAAGTCCAGGCTTTTTTTCTCTTCAATGTTTTCAGGAAGTCCTATAATTTTCAGGTTGCCCCTCCTCGATCTATTCTCGAGGTCAGTGGTTTTGTTGATGAGGTATTTTACATTTGCTTCTATTTTTTTCTATTTTTGATTTTGTTTAACTGACTCTTGCTGTCTCATGGAGTCATTAGTTTCTGTAGACTCCATTCTTTTTTGGGGGGAGGAGTTTTCTTCATTAACCTTTTGCAACTCCTTTTCCAATTGGTCAATTATACTTTTGAAAGAGCTTTCCATTTGACCAATTGAGGTTTTGAGAGAATTAATTTCTTTTTGCATTTGCTCATTTGAGGATCTGAGAGAATTATTCTCATTTTGTAATTGTCCAGTTGATGATCTGAGAGATTTATTCTCCTTTTGTGTTTGTCCAATTGTACTTTCTAAGGTTTTGTTTTCTTGTTGCAAGGTATTAATCGTCTCTCCCAAATTTTTAAGCTCCTTCCTTATTTCTTCAAGGAAGTCTTTCTGTGCTGGAGACCAGATTGTATTCTCCTCAGAGATTCCAGGTCTCTCTGAGTTGGGGTCTTTCCCTTCCAGGAATTTTTCTATGGATCCACCTTTCTGCTGACCCTTCTTCATTATGCTAAGACCTTGAGTTGGGGGGGGGGGGGCTGGTTCACCTGGGCTTGGGATCGCTAAAGGCTTTACTGAGTGCAGTTTCTCTGGCTGACCGGTAGGAGGTGCTGGTTGCTTTCTCTGGAGTGTCTGTGACCTTGGTTGAGAGGCCTTCTCTCTTTGCTTGAGGGGAGGAATTAGAGCTATTGAATTCTTTTGCCTTCAATCAATGGTGGGCTTTACCTTGGCCTGAGGTCATTCCTCAGCTGGGCTGGTTCTTTTGCTCACACACCTGGGCCTGAGGCAGAAGTAGTTTGCAATTGTTTGTTTTGGAGGAGGCCTCAGTGCAATGGAGGGGTGGACTCAAGAGTTTCTCAGACCCGAGGAGCCCAGGGATGGTGTCCTCAGCTCTCCTGCACCAGACCTCTCCCCACAGCCCCGTCCCCAAGCTCCAGGGGGACAGCATCCACACCAGCGCCTCTGCTTCCCCACGGACCCAAGCCCCTTTCATCCAGCCCCACCCCTGATCCAGCAGGTCCGGCTCTTGGGCCCTCAGACTCCCGGTTCCAATTCAGCTGTTAATCTAGCTGATTGGGGCTGATCCTCCCTCTGAGCCCAGACTCACCCGCCGGTACTTGGCCAAAGCTGCTGCGGGAGACAAATCCTGAGGTAGATGTTCTTTCTCCTGGCTTTTCTTTCTGGGTTTTGTGGGTTGGATTTCTTTTAAGAGGTTTGTTTCATGTGATAGATGGGGAAGAGATCAGGAGACTTCCTAACTGTGCCTGTCTTCTCTCTACCATCTTGGCTAGAAGTCCAGCATTAAATCTCTCATAATTACCCCTTCATTGAAAGTTCTTTTTCCCCTGAAAGAAGTTGTTCAGTTTTGCTGGGTAGTTGATTCTGAATTATAATCCAAGGTCTTTTGCGTTCCAGAATATCATATTCCAAACCCTACGAACTCTTAATATAGACACTGCCAAATTCTGTGTAATCCTGACTAGTGACACGGTAATTGAATTATTCCTTTCTGACTTCTTGTAGTATTCTCTTTGACTTGGGAGTTTGTGAGGTTTTTTTTGGGGGGGGTGGATCTCTTTCAGGAGGTGCTTGGTAGATTTCCTCAATTTCCATTTTTATCCTCTGCTTCTAGGATCTCAGTGAAATTTTGCTGGATTATTTCTTGAAAAATGAAGTCTAGGATTTTCCTGGAAATGACTTTCAGGTAGCCCAATAATTTTTAAATTATCTCTCCAAGATCTGTTTCCCAGGTCAGTTGTTTTTCCAATGAGATTTTTCATATTTTCTTCTAGTTTTTCATTCTTTTGGATTTGCTTTGTTTCTTAATTTCTCACAAAGTCATCTGCTTCCTTTAGCTCCATTCTATATTTGAAGGGGTTATTTTCTTCAGAGAGCTTTCTTATCTTCTTTTACAACTGGTCAGTTTCTGCTTTTAAAGGCATTCTCCTCATTGACCTTTTGGACTGCTTTTTTCCATTTGACCCAAACAGGGTTTTAACATGTTATTTTCTTTGGTGTTTTTTTGCTCTCTCCTTGACCAAATTGCTGACTCGGTTTTCATGATTTTCCTGCATTGCTCTTGTTTCTCTTTCCAGTTTTTCCTCTACCTCCCTTACTTGCTTTTCAAAGTCTCTTTTGAGCTCTTCCATAGCCTGAGACCAACTCCTATTTTTCTTGGGAGACTTTGGTTACAGAAGCTTTGACTTATCTTCTGAGTATATATTTTAATCCTCCATGGGACCAAAGCAATTTGGTACCCTCCCTCCTTTTCCCCTTCCTGGGACCTTAATTCCTTCAACGTCTTCTGATAGGCTCTGATTGCTCTCCTGGCTTGTGCTCTGGTCTGTTGATGACCATAAGCCCTTCCCTCTTCCTGGAGCTATGGGGAGGGTCCCTGCTCCTCTGTGATAGTATGGGACCCAGACTGCAAGTTGGATTTGAGTATGGACAAAGCAGCAGAGTCCTGTCCCAGGGATAGCAGATAGACCTTTGCTCCATAGTTCCTCCCTATCCCCTTAAGCAGCTGCTGGGTGACTCTACAAGTTCCCATCATGAGGCTGCCCTGAGATTGGTGCTGGCCTGGGTTCCCAGCTCGCTCTAGTGCAGCAGAGTTCTTCCACCAACCCTCCAAGCCAACCCTGACAACCCTGGGCCAAGAGGTTTGTAAACTGCCCCCAATGCCACAGACTCAGGGATCCAGGTACCCTGTGTGCTGTTTCTGGAATGCTGGAGTTGGCTTGCTCTGGTGCAGTGCTGGGGACTGTTTCCAACCCTGGTTATGGTCCTGGTAGAACAGACCTTTCCCGCGGATCTACCAAGTTGTCTTGGGCTGGAAAATTGTTTCCCTCAGTCTTTCTGTGACTTTTGCCCCTCTAGAATTTGGTTAGAGTCATAATTTTACAACATTTGGAGTTTTTTTGGGGGGAAGAGCTTCTGGGAATTCCTGCCTCCTTGCCACCCTTTTGGTTCCTGCCTAGCATTCATTTTTACAATATTTTGATTTCTTCCTTCCCTTTCCTCCCCTCTTTTGAAAATAGTAGGCAGTTTGATTTAGTTTGTATGTGTTATCATGTAAAACAGTTCTAGCTCAGGTGTTTACATAGACTAGTGCCCAACTTGTGGTAGAACATTCTCAGTTCATATTGTTCTGATCAGCCATAGTCTGACACACTGTAACTTGCCTCTAACATAGTGATGTCACTTTGGTCTTCTTTGATAATGAAGGACAAGAACCAGTCATTTCCATATTAGTCTCAGTTGTGGAAGAAGAAACAGATCAAAGGGGGGAAAACCCATAAGAATAAAGTAATTAAAAAATGCTTTGATCTACTTTCAGAGTCATCAGTTTGTGTTTTTCTTTTGAATATGGATAGCATTTTCTTTTGTGAGTCCTTTGCACTTGAATTAGATCATTGTGCTGCTGCTAAGAGCTGAGTCATTTTATAGTTGATCATCACACAGTGATGCTGATACTATATACATTGTTTTCTTGGTTCTGTTCATTTCATTTCCATTGGTTTGTACAAGACCTTTCAGGTTTTTCTAAAATCTGCTTGTTCAGTCATTCCCCAATTGACGGCTATCTCCTCAATTGCCAGTATTTTGCCACCATTGAAAGAGATCTATAAATATTTTGCACCTGTATGTCCATTTCCCTATTCTCTATGGGATATAGATCTAATAATGATATTGCTGGATCATAGGTTTACACCGTTTGATTGCCCTGTGGTTATAGTTCCAAATCATTCTCCAGAATGGTTGGATCATTTTTCAACTCCACCCGCAGTGCTTTAGTGTCCCAGTTTTTCCACATTCCAACATATATTATTTTCATTTTTCTGTCATATTAGTGAAAATATTTTAAATTTGCATCTTTATTTTCTAGGGTCTTGGAAATTCACAGAGAGAATATGAAAAGCAAGTTGTGCTCTATAGTATCAGAAATCAATTACGATACAGAAATAACTTAGGTAAGTAGATATTTTATTGTTCAGATATATAATACTAATATTGATTTTTAATTTTAACAAATTTTCTATAAAGTTTCAGTGTGTACTTTGTTACTGGTAGCATGAGGTAGTTGATAAGAGAGCCAGCCTAAGGATTGGGAAATCTTAGGTTCAGAATTATCTCATACAATGACTGACTATATGACTGTGCACTTTCTGTAACCCCAGGTTAATTTTCTGTGCCCCAGGCACCCAAGGCCTATGCTCTATCCACTATGCCACTTTCTTGTAGTTGCTATGCTGATTTGCATTGGTAGAGGGAGTTTCCTTCCTAGGATTTAATAAACCAGTGAAATCAGTGATCCAGATTTTAAAAAAAGCAACAACAAACTTAAAACCTCACTAAAAACTTTGCAGCACAGAAATGAATAGACACTTATGGATATTTGCATTATCCCATAATGAACTTATCAATTATCAATAAATAAAAAGTAATTCACTTTGTAGCACATTAATAGCTACTATATTTTCTTTATGATTTCACTGAAAATTATACGGCAGTACACTTTTTTAAATAGATTATGACATTCTCAGTTAAATTTTTTTTTTTGTAGGTTGGAGTTGCATAAACTTTATTTTTTTACTTTCCAGATGACAGTTATTACACTAGTAACTGTTACAACTTTAATCACTCGTACTTTTATAACCAGAAACAAGTTTAGATATATTATTCTACAGTGTTTGTAGAATCTTTTAATTAAATTTCTTGTATTTAATTTTAAATCCTAAATAATAAATTTATCATTTTATTTCATTGCTTGCTCTTTTCTCTTTCCTAAATTTTTAATGTGTGTGTTTCAGGCTTGGTATTTTTAGAGTTAGCTTGCTTTATTTACCTGATGTTACTGTGTTAGCATTTAGTTTAGCTATCTTTCAATTTTTTTGCTTGTTTAAATGTAGCAGCCTTTGAAAGAAAACAAATGACATTAGTTAATATTATTCAACATTTAATGCAGCCTTTCCTTATTTAGCTTTTTTAGAGTCTTATCAAATTAGACTTATAAGCGACATCTAATAAGGTGTTATTTTAAAGTCCAGTGACTTCTGTTACAGAAAAACTGTTATTTTAGTCACTTTTTTCTGAAGAATTATATTATCATGAATATTTCTTTAGTTTCCTTAGATGAAAATGGAAAACATTTCTCCATCTTTCTCAGATTTTGTTTTCTCATTTGATTCATCTCAATTTTTCTAGTTTTGTGTTTCATTCTCTGTGTTTGAATTTTATTTTCTATTATTGTTGTATAATTTAAATAATAATTAGTATCAGTAATGGAGGATCATGGATTTGTTTTGCTTCTTTTAACCAGTTAAACATGTCAAGAAGGATGAACGCAAGTACTATGAGGAATTGTTAAAATATAGTCGAGAACATCTCATGTTGTACCCCTACCATTTATCAGATATTATGGTAAAGGGCTTGAGGATAACACCATTTTCGTATTATACTGGGATAATGGAGGTGAGTTTCAGTATTGTAGTTAAAATTAATATGGATAAACTCTTATAGAGGAAAGGCTTCTTGTTAACTACAAGTCAAGACAGAATTGTAACTGATGCCAGTCTTTACTCATGTATGTACATGCATACTTAATGCTTACTGTGCTATTGTAATTATTTGTTAATCAGTTAAACACAGTTGTAAGGGGTTTTTTTTTGGCCTCTTAATTATGAATTTTTAAAATTGATTTCTTAGTATTTAAAGTTTTTAGTAATTTTTAAATGTTAAGGTTAATGAAACGTAATAAAATAATTATCTGATTACTGATTATGCATGTGGTATAAATAATAATGGTATGCCCAAGGTTTCAGTAAGTCAATGAAAGAATAAAGAAAAAATGTTTTTGGGTTCTTGACTTGAAATCATTCTTTGTCTTAATAATTGTTTTAATAATAATAATAAGAGACACTTGGGATCAATTATCCCAAACCAGCCCAATTCTATTTTTTACCATTACAGGATATTCACTAAACTATTATCTCTTTTGGTTTATAGGCACTATATAAGTAATGGGTCTTAATTTCCACATTTATCCACATAACTATTTAATGGGGAAATATTTTGTAGATTGACTGACTTTATAATGTTGATATCAGCCCATTTTTGACTTACACTTAAAAGAGCAGTGACTCAGTTCTTGGTTAAGAAATTCTATTCTCTGCTCTTCTGCCACTGGTCTTTTTATTGGAGGGTTCACTATTTAATTTTCTCTTATGGAAAAACTATGGATTTGGGTGGATGAGAATTGAAGGAACTGGGTTCTTGAGTTTAATTTTTTTAGGTTATTTAATCTATTATCTCCACAGAGTAGGGAAAATATAACTGTTTGGGACTTGTTAAAGGGGAGAAAATATCATTTCTTAATAGCTTAAGTTGGGAATAAGTGTCGTGTATGCTATAGATTACTAATCTATGCTCTTATTCTTATAACACAATTGTTCCAGTTCTTTGGTACCATAGCCAAATAAAAACATTATTTGCCCACCTAAGTTACCTTAAAAATCTTTATAGAATATATTATTTTCTTTTTAAAAGGACATAATGAACAGTGAAAAAAGCTATGATTCATTGCCCAATTTTACTGCTGCTGACTGTGAGTATTATTTATTCAATTATGTTGAACAAAGCAATGCACACACATATATACATCCATACATACTATATATATATGTGTATATATATATATATATGTATATATGACACTTTTTGAATTACTTTGTTTTATATAAAATGTTGTAGAGCAGTTGATAGTGTTGATTCTTTATAACAAGGATTCTTGTGAATTGTATTAGGCAGTTCATTTGAGGTTCTGTTCTTCATCTAATTATCAAAGAAAAAGAGAAATTAGATTGGGTGAAAGGGGAAATAATTATAAATTTCTAGAGGGAATCTGTTCTTTCCTGGAAATCTGATTTGCATTAGTGAGACTATTAGTAGAAGGTGAAGTGGTTTATTTATACATTTAAAAAAAAATCTAATTTTGATGTATTGTCAGAATATAATATAACCCTCTGATTTCTTTTTTCTAAGGGTGTGATGGCTGTCAAGTAGTGAATCACATAGAATATATTTTGTTCTTGGGAGTTCTGTAAGTGTATAACATGCTGATTCTGTTTTATTGTACAAATAGACTAATCTTCCAAGAACACTTTATTTGAACTTAATGTCCCTTTTAATATTTAGTGAATTTAGAATAGTTTTTAAACTAGACAAAAGAATCATCTTCAGAATAGGCAAAAAACTTTTTGGGATTAGTGTTTCTTATTTTATTAGTGTTTCATTCAGTCTAAGAAATATTTTTGATGTGCATATGATGTGCCAGTCACCAGGCTAGTTGTTGGGGGATGTGAGAAATTTTTAACATTTAGTTGAAAGAATTGTATATAAATGACTTAAGTGCTGACAATTTTTGAATCTTGATATGCTACTTTATTTCAGTGTTTGCTTTAAATTTCTAGCTGTTAAACAAGTGAAGTAAAATTTTGTGTTGTATATTGAATGAGATTCTTTTGATAAACTCATTTGTAAGAAGAAGCAGCTATCTGTGTTTTGAATAGGTTTTCTGTTTACTGACACAAAGACAAAATATAAGCAAGACTTTTTAAGGAACATGAGAATCAATGAGGAAAAATTCATTTTGTAGTTACATATCAATATAATCTACAAAGTAAAACTGAATTTTCATTAAGGGAGCATGTTGAAATTAACCAGATGGCTATATATAAATAATATATAAAATGAAACAACATTAGATTTCAGGTTCTTATTGATTTTAAAAAGGCCTGTTGATTCTTTTTTTAAGAATGCAAATAAAAATAGAGAAAGCTTTTTACCAAAGTTCAAAAACACACAAACTAAAATATTAAATGTTTTGGGGGGGGGAAAGTAATTTATAAAACTGGCTTCCATTGGGAGATGAGAATTTAAAAACCATCATTTACATATGTCTTGTATCAAAAAATGTCTTTCCTTAAAGAAGATTTACAAATCTAAATAACATGGTAAAGATAAATAGAGGATTAAAAGGTTTAGAATTTTAAATAACAGAATCAAAGGATTTCAAACTAGAAGGGACTTTGGAAGTCATTCAGACCCATCCATACTCAACCATTGTTTGCTTGTCTTGAATAGTGAGAAGTTATTTTCCCTGAAAGCAGCTCTTTCTAACCCTTATTGTTTGAATTTTCCTACCCTTGTTTATCACCCTAGATTTATTATGGTGGAGATTACTTCCTACATGGGCTGACCTCTGGTCACTGAGCTTCTTTCTGACTTTCTCCTTCTCTAATTGTCCCTTGTTCTGTGCTCTGGGACTAGAACAAGTGTAGACTGTTCAAATACTTTAAAAAAGGAATGATACCCCTGGACCATGTTTTCTGAGTTTAGTGTCCCCCTAATCCTCCCAGCTGATTCCCAGATCATGAACTCCCATAGCTACCCAGTCCTTATGCCTTTCTGGAAGAATGAGTCTTTGTGGAATGCTTTGTGAAATCTAGTTTTCTCTCATTTGGATATTGTGTTTACTTCTTCAATTCAGCAAGTATCATCAATTTCTTATGTGTAAGCAGTGTGGTGGTTGCAAATTCAGATAGAAATGAGATGGAGCTTGCCTAGAGGGTTCCACATAAGTAATCAGTAAATATTTATGAAGTGCCTATTCTGTGCTACAGGCAGTATAAAAGTATATATGCAGTCTTCAGAGATCAATAAATGCAAGATTCTTGGTTGTCATATATTATAAACATTTATTGTCTCTGTCATATTTATCTCTAAAACCTTAAGTGCCATGAGAATAGGAACTTTTTGTGCCTGGGACAATTCATTATTATATATATATATATATATATATATATATATATATATATAATGACTACTGAATCCAATTGAAGACCTAAGCACATTTATATGTTAGCTGAACACCAGTACCAACAGTGTATTGTAGTTTGTACTAATTATGCTAGAATTCAATTCAACAGATAATTGCCATATGCCTACTATATGCCAGACATTGCTAAGAGCTTAGGCATTAAAGACAAAAAACCAAAAACTTCTCCACTCTTAAAGAGTTTCATTATTCTGGGAGGAAGCATGAAGACCACTAAGTAAATGCATGTAGATACAAAATAAATTGAGTAATTTTGGGGAGGAGGTAATATTGACAGTTGGGACAGTCAAGAAAGGCCTTATATAAGAGGTGTCATTTGAACTGAACCATGAAAGAAATAATTCTTCTAAGAGGTGAGGAGAGAGAGCATTCTAGACTTTGGACAGGGGTGGGCAGCCCATGCCAGGGCCTGGAGGTGGGAGGTAGAATATTAGAGATGCGGCATAGTTAATAGGTCAATTTCATAGGAATATTGAGTCAATGTGGGGAAGTAATATGAAAGAGAGAACCACTGAGACTCATCGTGAAATTCAAATGGTTAAACCTGTGCTTTTAAGAATATCAAACTGGGGAATGGATTGTGGAAGGGAGAGGCAAAAAGCAGATCACTTAGGCAACTATTGTAGTTGTTGAAGTGAGATGAGATGAGTGTTTCAACTAGTTTGGAAGATTTATAATTTGAGAGGAGTCAGTAAAGCAGACATGTTAAGTTTTAAGATGTGGCAACTAGTTTGATATGGGGAGGCTCAGGTGAACGTGAGTAAATAGTAAAGGTTTGGTGAACCTGGATGACTAGAAGGATGGTGGTCCATTGAATACAATAGGAAAATTTAGAACAGGGGAACACTAATAATATGAAAAGTAGGTATTAGTTGGCTGACATTTAAAATAATTTAATTGGAAAATTTGGCATGTCATGAGAAGGGAATGTGACAGTTTAATACATATTTCAAAGGTAGCTTTGTTGATTTGCCTAGTGTGTGACAATAAAAGAATATGTGCTGTGCTTTGGAACTCTTGCTCTGGAGGGCTAGGGTGTCTTGGGAAGTACTCATAACTGCAATGTAGACAGACCAAGTCTCTGTGGTGAGAAGTGGAATACAGTAATTGATAATGTTTCTCTTTCACTGGAATTCTACCCTGACTGGGACTGGGAATAGGGCTATCTTCCTTATCTTGGCCACAGCTGTATGTCTCTCTCCTTCCTCCCCTTTATCAATACCATCAAGTTTTCATACTAAAATGTCCGAGCTAGTATGAATCGGCTTTTCATCTAAAATGTAAATGAATCTTCCTATTTTTGAATTTACTCTCTGAGCTATGACTGCAAAAAAGGATTTAGTAATCTACAAATGAGGAAACCTTTTTGGCAATAGATGGGAAAAGAAAGGGGTTGTCTAGGAAACTTATGAGATTGTTAAATTAAGGGAATGCTAAAGAAAGGCTGTATACACATTCTAAAGTATTTAACAGTCTCTCATGCTATCATTATAGACCAGATGGAGAGCTGAAAGGATAGATGAAATCCACAATTCAGCTTAGATTTATAAATGGTTGAATGATTGGACTCAAATAAGCACATTAATGGGTTGATTTCAACCTAGAAAGCTCTTGGTTTCTTTTGACTCTGTAATGTTCAACATTTTTGTCAGTGACCTGGACAAAGGTAATTTGTTTATATGTTAGGTAAAACAAAGCTTGACTGAACAGTTGCCATATTAGATATTAGATTTAATATCCAAAAATGAATTCAACAGGTGAATAGAGCCAATTACAGTGATAGACCAAACCTAAATAGCAATAAAAATAAAGTCAGAATGTGGGGCCAAAAAAATCAACTTCATAAATATAAAATGGGAGAATAGCTAAGCAATATTTCATGTGGAAAATATATGGAAGTTTATTAGTTTACAATTTCAAGATGAGTTAGCAGCATAATATGGCAATCAGAAAAGCTAATTTGGTATTAGACTGTATTCTGAGAGTCATAATATCTTGAAGTGATGGTTCTGCTGTGTTCTCATCTTGATCAGACTATATAGAATGTTATGGTCAGTCCTGGATTTCATGTTGTTTTCTTCTCCTTCATTTTTGAGGAAGACCGAAATGACATCATAATGTTAGGAATAAATTACAGTATTTCTGACTGTGACTAATCAAATCTATATGAGCTTGGACAGAACCAAGAT
Source organism: Macrotis lagotis (assembly GCF_037893015.1). NCBI lineage: Eukaryota > Metazoa > Chordata > Mammalia > Peramelemorphia > Peramelidae > Macrotis > Macrotis lagotis. The sequence goes on from NC_133666.1 coordinate 586,724,683, forward strand.
TCACACCTGGGTCCAGTGTGTGGAAGGGTGGAAAGAGAAGAAAAATAAATCAGGAAACTTTAAAAATAATATATCAAGAAAAGATTAGGACTGAAATGGTAGTGGAGAGGTGTTGCAATAGAAGTAGAGAGTAAAGCCTGGTGCAAGAGATTTTGGTGAAGTAAAAATTGATAGTAGTTGATAAATCATTGGATATAGGGAGAGAGTGTGAGAGTGAAAGAAAGGGGTCAGAGATAACTGAAATTTTGAACGTGAGTGACAAAGTGCCAGTAACAGAAAGTAAAACTGAGAAGAATGGCAGATTTTATGAGGGAGAGAAACTCATTTTATCCAAAATCTTTTTATATGAGGGATCCCTATGTCAGTCTGGTGAAATCTATGAACTCCTCAAATAATATTTTAAATGCATAAAACAAAATATATAAGATTTCAAAGGAAACCGACTTTACTGAAATAAAGATCTGGCTTTCAAATCCAAGTCCACAGACCCCCTTTCCCCACCTCCCCTTAAACATTTTTTTTCTAGATTTCTTTAAGGTTCATGGACCTCAAGTTAAGAAGTGAAATAGTGAGGAGATAAAGGCAACAGGTGAAGATTACTCTTTTAAAAGTTTAGCAGTTAAGGCAGAGATAGAGGATGATAATTTGAGAGACTGCCAGTTCAGGGGAGAGATTTTGTTTGTGTTTAGAATAAGGGAGATAGTTTATTTTTAGTCAGAGGAGAAGGAGTCAGGAAAAAAGATAGTAGAGACTGAAGGTGAGAACAGAGAAGAAAGTATCTGATTCTCTAAGGTCCTTGAAAGGGCAGGGATATGATCAAGACACAGGTATTTCCCATAGAAAGAGTTTTAACAACTTGTGACTACTTTCTTTAGTACTAGAGGATATTTAAAGTCATTTTATCTGTTTTACTATGATAAGAATGAACTCTCTAAAAGATGAAATTTGTCTAAGATCTCACAGATAGGTAATGATAGTCCCAACAGCAGAACTCATATCACCTAGAACACAGGTTACCTTATTCCCAATTTAATAAAAATGATAATGATGATTGTGATTATCACAGACAAAATTATTTCCCACAATTGGAATGGTCCAACTAAAATTTATCAAAAAAAATTTTAATAGATGTCATCATACCAATACGCAACAATCTCTGAACAATTAGGATTGAAATTTTTCATAGTATAGAGATCTAGTGGAAGAACTCAGATGATAGAGGAATGAAATGAAGTACATCATCCCCATCTTCCTATTAGTTTTTCCAAAGATGCTTTTGGTGAACCCAAAGATGAGTTTATATCACAATAATTTTATTCAGTTACAGAAGATGTTTAGTTTGTCTTCTTATTTAGTAATAAGATATAGATCAAAAAGATGTAAAAGAATATTAACTTATGGGGTGGCTAGGTGGTGCAGTGGATAAAGCATTGACCCTGGAGTCAGGAGTATCTGGGTTCAAATCCGGTCTCAAATACTTAATAATTACCTAGCTGTGTGGCCTTGGGCAAGCCACTTAACCCCATTTGCCTTGCAAAAACCTTATTAAAAAAAAAGAATATTGACTTAACCAGCGATTGTCCTATCTCTCTTAATTTCTTTGTAAAAGATGAGAACAAGATGAATCATAATGATGATTCTAAATGATATTTTATATTTATATGGCCCTTTAAATTTACCAAACCCTTTATCTTATTTAGAATTTGCCAGACCCTTTATCCTTATAATAACTCTTGAAGTAGGTAGTATAAGTATTATTATCCCTATTTTACAGATGAGGAAACTGAGGCTCCAAGAGGTTAAGTGACCTATCCAAGGTCACACAACTATTTCTGCTGCACCATGAAGTACTGTTAGTATTAGGAGAGGGCTATACTTCAGGTTTGTAAGTTTTCAGACTCACCCAGGAACCTAACCTCTATTTTTATAGGCAAAGAAATTCCAAGTTCCAAATTAAATTTAAACTCTATTCAAATGTTGAAGGTTTTCTCTAAAAACTGTATTTTTTCTCTTGCTTCTCTTGAAATTAAGAGATTTTCTGCTTTTAAAAAATAATTTAATTCAAAAGAATATTCAGGTATCACAGTAATGCTTGTTAGGGTTTTTATGAAAAGACCTTTAATTCTTCTGCTTGAAAGTATTTCTAATTTTTCTTGATTTTAGGATTTAGTATTCAGCTAAGTATTCAAGGAAGAATAAAAACTGAGAATAAGTTATTAAGAATTATCTATAGCATATTAATATTAAAAGTATATAAGGAATGTATAACTTAAGGATTCTTTGTTTCAGGTCTAAGGCTTCTTGGCATAGGAAGAAATCAGTATATTGATCTTATGAATCAATGTAGGTCATCAAAAGTAAGTTGTTTTTCTTTTTTCTAAGAACCCTTTCTTACCAGACAATTCTGTTTAATATAGGTATTTTTGTGAGGGTAGTATCCTGGATTACAGTTCTTTTTATCAAATTAAAGTCTTTTAAAACACATGTTTATGCAAAAAAACCTAATTTATCTCCAGCAATTAATTTCTTACACATTTATACAAATAGAAATGTTTAAATTTCTAAACAATGGTTGGATATTTGCATTTTTCTATTTCCCTCTTCTCCCCATTCTTAATATTAGCCACATTGAAGAAGTGACTTTATCTTTTCAAATAGTTTTCACCTAAATTTATGTATATTCACCAAAATTCTTTGAATTGTCATGGGTCACTAGGAGTTAAAGAGACTCCTAGGAGATGAGGACATTTCTCCTTTAATAATACTCGATATACACATACCCAAACATAGTTAAATATATTCTAACATAAATAATTCTGAATACCTTCCCCCATCTGCCTCAGATCTATGATTTTCTCCATGGAGGGTAATCCTGATTTAGAAACTCTTTCCTTTTGAGTAACTTGGGGGATGGATATCTCTTATTAGTGAGTTTGTCCTTGGGTGCTTAGAGGTTGAGCAGGTGACCCATTGCCAGATATCTGTGATATGTCAGGGGCAGGCTTGGAACCTGGGGCTTCTTGCCACTAGGTTTGGTCCTTTATCCACTTCATTGTTATCTATCCAGAATACTTAATGTGCCTTTTAAAACATATTTTTGAAATCAATGTATATATTTAGCCTTGAGAGTATTCTCTTAAAAGAGGGGTAGGATACATAATATTTTTTTGACGTAAGGGGAAGTCATAATTTTTTGGCTTGGCTGGACAAGTTAAATGTTATCTCAAATGGACTGTGCCACTGCAGAAATTTTTCAGAAGGAAAACTGCTCGTGATCTTCTGCCAGTGAAGCCTGTGGAAATTACTATAGAGGCATGGTGGGTGGTTCAGGCTGGTTACATCACAGAAGATGATATAAAGGTAATTAAAAATTTTTTTCTGAGTTCACTATAGAATTTTTTGTTAGATTAGTTTTGAATTTGCTTCAAAAAGATACACTTCCATACTTTGCTTTAATTTTAATACTTCAAAAAAATCTGGGATTTACTGCTTAGACAAATTACAAACACTATTATAAAAGAGTGATTTTCATTATGTCCTGGGGTGTCAAAATTCATAAGCCTTCTTCATTGAACTACCTTAGGTTACTTCTTGTTGGATGAGCATAGTCTGTCATCTCTTCTCAGTGTCTTTCCGACTTGGAAGCACCAACAGAGAATGAATTCTGTAGCCTAAGTCTTTGAAAACACAAGTCATTTCCTTGCTACAATAAGGCATTGTAATAAAATTCTTTAGATCTAGTGGTTCTGATAACCTATTGTTTTTCTCAAAGAAAATAAAATTAAAAATCTCAGAGTAACAAACAGAAAGCAGATCTGTAGATCTATATATATAGCAAATTCTCTTGAAATCCTTGCTGGTATAGTTCTAATTCTGGTAACCAAATGAATAAGTAATGTACCCAATTTTGTTTGCAGTAGGGGTGAATTTTATAGGACACTGAGCAAATGGAGTGAAATATCCTTAAAAATAATGAACTCATTTTATAATATTTATAGTTTTAGTTTAACATTTTAACAATAGTTTTTAAGAGACTTATGGATTCAATTTGGACAAAACTTAATGAAGAATTTATTATTTTCCTCAGATATGTACTTTGTCTGAGAAATGTGCTATTGATAAGATCATCGATTCAGGTCCTCAGCTGTCTGGATCTCTAGACTACAATGTAGTGCATAGTAAGTGGTAAATTATAGCATTCTTTTAGGCAACATGGTTTAATTGTATTTAAGCCATTGAAAGGTTTAGTAACATTTATTTCCTGCTTAATGTAGATGAAACTCTTGTTTCTTAAGATGTTTTCTATGAAAATGTGCATTCAGACATTTCAAGTGTTCATTGTTTCCTAGTAAAAAAAAAATAAATGAACTAAAAATTTAAAACAGTATGAAAGAGACTTATCTAATCTTGAGCATACTCAGAAAATTACCCAGAACCATGATGCATACTAAAATGAGAAATCTTAGTAAATATATAACTTTGGGCAAATTACTTAATCTCTCTTAATCTGTTTGTTCACCTATAAAAAGAGAGGGAATTGGATTAGATGACTTTAAGGTTGCTTCTAACTCTACATCTATGAACCTGTGATTTTAGGAATAAGATAGTCCCTTGCCTTCAAATAGATCAGTTGGGCGATGAGAGGAACATATATGAAACAAATAGAGAACAATTAATTGTGACTTAGGGTTAGCGCTAAATAATATACCATTGGCTGTAGATATCTATGGAATTCATAGAGAAGACAATGTGCTTGGAGGATTTGGAGAAATAGAGAGTCCTAAGCTATTCTACCTATTATAAATTGTTAAGAGGAGTGAGCCTGATATTAGGAACATTAGACAATGAAAGAAAAGTCTTATTTGAAGGAACATAAAGTATTATGTCTTTAGCTTTTTAATTTTGAGATGCAATATGGAGGAGATAGTAACACATTTTATTTGTAGATTGTCAAAATGAACAGGAATATGTTAAATACTAAGAATTTTGCAAGAATATTCCTACAGTAGGTAATATAACTGGGTTCACAATCGAGAAGTTTTGAACTGAATTCTTCACTCAGTCATTTACTAATTATGTGATCCAAGGTAATTCACTTAACTTCTCTGGTCTTTAATTTCTGTAAATTATTTTCATTTCATCTTCAAAATGAGGGTACTAAACTCTAAAGTCCTTTCCAATTCTAATTCTATGGTTCTAAGCCTGATCTGACAACCTAGAAAAGTTCTGTTTTAAATTATGAAAGCATAATAATAATAATAAATTTTAATATTTAAGAAGTAGACATGAAATAATTTGCATAATCTATATTTATTTGTAGTAGAGGTTTGGAAGAGTAAAAGAGAAAAGGAATAGAATTTCAGAAGTCATTTGAATGGAGAGAAATAGCAAGTGTTTTCAAGCTAAAGGAGCTACATGTTTAGTAGGTTCTAAATAGAATGGCTTAATTCTTGCTTCTTGCTCTCCTATTAGGAGGGTTAACCTCATTCTTTTGTCATTTTTTGCCTTCTAATTTATTGATAGCTAAATTTTAAAAAACTGTAGTTGTATGTAGAAATTGTTAATATTGTCATAAATACACAGAATGAAAAATACTGAACCCAATTAAACCTATTTTAAAATAATTTGATACAAAGTACTTGTACTTTCCTGCAAAATATTTTCAGTCTTTTGGGGGGAGTTGGAGGGAGTAAAAATAAGAAAAGAAAATAGTTATTTTAATTTTAGTTTCATCTTGAAAATCTAAAACAATGTATGCTTGTTTCTATAGGCTTATATAACAAAGGATTTATTTATCTTGATGTTCCCATATCAGATGACAGTTGTATTGCAGGTATGTATATCCTAGTAGTACAATACATTAAAGCATTTTATTAAGTGCCTATAGTGGATACTGTGCAGAAAAATGTGTTAGATGGGAGAAAACAATATTTATATAAGAGACGGTCCTTGCTCTTAAGAAGCTTGCAGTTCAGTAGACGGATAAGATGCCAAACCAGATAGTTTTATACCATAACAGTATTTCATAATAAATGCTTTGCAGAATGCTGTATGAGTAGGCTTAAGGAGGAAGAAAGTTATAGTTGTGGGAGGTTCAGAAGTCTGTGGAGTAGGTAGTATTTGAGTTTCGCTTTCCTGGATGGGTAGGGTTGTTAAGGAAGGTGAAGGGGGAGGACATTCTGATAACTTAAGGTTTTCAATAAAATACTTCATTTTCCTGATTTCTTAAATGACTTATTACATTTGGTTATCTTATTTTTCCTTAAAAATTTTAATGTTTTTGTGTTTATGCTCTGCCCTAGTTGTGGAGAGCACTTAAGAGTTTTAGAATACTTTTGAATACCCTGTTCTCTACAGCATGTGGTGGCAATGGTGAAGATCAATTGTGCTATTCTGACTTGATTTGACCCTGATAGTGAAAGAACTTACTTTGCTCATTTTCTACTTAAAACAATATGAAAGGTGATTGGGTGATATTTAGGTAATAAATCAGATTTAATCTCATAAAATACATTTAGACATGATTTGTATTAGAAGAATGTACTTAATGAAATAAATATTCGAAAGAGTAATTATTTGATACTGGAAATACTTTCAAAACTTGAACCAAAGGGAACTCTAAATCTAAAAAACTTAGTGAATCATATCTACACCAAGAATCTAATTTTGATATTAAAAAATGTATATGAATAATTTTGACTACTTAGATAGTTTGTATTTCTCTCTTTCCTATACAAATAAGCTTTGATAATAGCTTCTACATCTTCACTAATTCTCTGTAGATTGGCTTTAGTCCCTGACATTGCAATTTTGAAAGACACTAATGACTTTACAGTTGCAAATTCTTTTACCTTTCTATGTCTTTGTTCACTTGGTATTGGCAGCTTTTGGTGCCTTTTGGTGACTGCAGCTCCTCCTTGAAACTCTGTGATGCTATTTTTGCTTAGTTATCTTCCTGCTCTTCATACTGCTACTTCTTTGTCTTCTTTGCCAGGTTTTCCTGCCCCTTAAATGTGGGCAGCTTCAGTCTTCATGACTGTTCTTTCCCTTAGAAACTATGTCGACTTTAATGACTTTAATTTTCACATCTATGCAGAAAAATTTTAAATCTATTCCTAACCTGACTTCACTCCCAAGCTGTAGTCTCAGACTTTTCAATACATGGACATTTTTATGTGGTTACTCCACTAGCATTCAAGTTAAAAAAAAACCTTAAGCTGAACCTCTGATAGCTAGATAGTAGAGAGGATATGTAATAGTTTATGGCTGTGGACAATCACTTCACCTTTGTTACCCTCAGTTTCCTCACCTGTATATTGAGAATATCTCTCTCAGATTGTTGTTATGAAGATCAAATGATATTACCTTTAGTTACTTTGTAAGCCTTCAAGTGGTGTATAAGTAAATAGAAATGCTTCTAATTTTGCCCTTCAAACTAACTCCTTCAGATGTCTATATTTCAGTTAATGATACCATTATTCTTCATGAAAAATGGAGTTATTAATATTTTCAGTCTTATTTTGCATGGTAGTTGTGAGAAAAGTATTTTGTAAACCTTACCGTACTCTTATAAATGTAATTTTTTTTCTTTCTAATCTCAGAGACTAGGAATCTTGAAGTCATCTTTTCCCCTCTGTATTTGTATTCTTTGGTATAGTGATTTTATTATTTGCTTTCTTATGTCTGCCTTTGTTTAATAAAAGTATGATTTTCTTTTATCTTCCTCTCTAATGCTCCCATATAACAAACAAATATATTTAAGCAACACAAACCTACACTTTGGAAATGCCGATCAGCATACACTGTATTCTGCTGTTATGTTATCCACTAGGTGATTCAGCCAATAGAATGCCAGGTCTAAAGTTATAAGACTCCTTTTCCTGAGGTAAAAATCTTTCCTCAAACACTTAGCTCTGTGACCTTGTGCAAGTCACAACCCTGTTTACCTTAGTTCCTCATCTGTAAAATGAACAGGAAAAGGAAATCACAAACCTGTTCATTATCTTTGCCAAGAAAACCTCAAATGGCATCACAAAGAGTCAGAACTGAAATGAGTAAACAATAACAAGTTGAAGTGAGGGGAGATGAATTTTATTTTTTTAGTCATTTGGAGAAAAGATTAGATATTATATTGAGGTCTTTTACATTGACATTTTACTTTTTATTAATGTATAAATTGTGTCTGCTCTGCATTTATGAATACTTTATAAAATTTACTGTTTCTTATGGTACAATAACAATCCCTTTGCATTCATATATCTTAATTTATTTAACTGTCCCCTAGTTGATGAGCTCCCACTTGCTGTTTTTTGATATTACTAAAATTGTTTCTTTGAATGTTTTTGTGTATAGGGCAACTTTCCTTTTGTTTTTAATCTCCTTGGGATATATCCCTAGTATTGTGATAGAACAGAAGATTTATAGCTTAGTGATTTTTTTTGTCAACTAAAATTCCAAGTTGTTTTTCATAAGTGGGACTAAGTCACAGTTGTACCAACAATCTCCCAACAGTTGTCATTTTTGTATTTTTTCAGATTTTACAGTTTGAGAGATTTGTTATAACAAGTCAGAAGTGTTATAGTTTCTTTTCTGTTTCCACTGTCCCTATCTACTCCATAAGAACAATTAACTAGCAAAAACCTAATTTAGTCTTTGATCTTATGCCTAAACTAATGAAATACCTGGTTTTCCCTTGTCCCATGTCTCTTTCTCCTTTGATTCAACTTGCACATTTTCATATTATAAATCTTTTTAACGCACAAGTTTGATTATGCTGTATTCCCCAATCAGAAACCTTCAGTGGCTTTGCATACACAAGGTAATCTAAACTCTTCTGCTTGTCATGTGATTCTTCATACTTTGTTCTACACATGCCTTCCAAGGCTCATCTCTATCTCCTCAACTTCCTAAACTCTCCCACTCTAACCAAGCAAGATTGTTGTGAGGAAAGCACTTTGTAAACCTTAGCATATTACATAAACATTCATTGTTGCTCACTGTCTCCTGAAGATACTTTGTAATTTCCCATCTTTGTGCTCATCTACCTGGCATCTTTTCTTTCCTCCCTGCTTTTCCAAATCCTAGTTACAAGACTTTTGAGACCTAGTCTGAAATTTTCTTTCTCCTCTCCAAACACTAGGAGCAGTTTTTTTCCCCTTTACAGCAATATATTGACAATTACTTCAAATTACTTCAGAAATTTGGCAGCCATTGTTTTTGTTGTATGCCAGTGAGTAACTCTCTAGCATACTTATTGCTTTTTGTTTGGCAAATAAATTCACAATAAACATTTTTACTTCTTCATATTGTTGACAGCTTGTACTTTTAAGTTAAAATTCATTTTAGTCATAACTTTAAGGTATAAGATAAAAACGTTACTCAACCATACTCAGAAAAATCAACTGAAGGGCACATATAAGTAAAAAAAAGTTTAGAATTTTTTCCAAGAAAAATTTGAAATTTGCTTTTAAAATTAAGAACGTAAAGCACAAAAGCTCAATCAAATAAATATAAAAAATTTTCTAAATTATGCCTGCTTTAATTCTAAATTATCGTTACTTCAGAGGACAGGAGAAGAAAGAGAGGGATAAGGAATCAGAGGGAGAAATGTGAAGATAGATTAGGGAAGAAGCAGAAGAGGAGAAAAGATTGAATCCTAGATGAAAAGAGTAGGGAGGTAGGGGAGAGTGCAGCACATTTTCTTCCAATCTAGTCACTGCTGTGCATAACATTGACTTCATTTTTTTAAGTCATCTGCTCCCTGCCTTGGACTTTATGTAATAGTTGATCACAGAATAATCCCAAATTCCACTGAAGCAACCTTGATTTCCTCTGTCTTCTTTTCAGCTAACATTTTCATAGAGATAATGAATGGCCTCTCTAGTAATCTGTTTAGCATTTGCTTTTAAATTCTTGAGAGTATGGTCCTCAATTCAAGAGCTTAATATAGGCTCAGTATATTTGCCAGAGGTTCTCAGGCAGAACTTATATGATCACTTCTCTGGGTGTGCTATAAATGAACAGCTTTGTTAAGTAAAATTTTTTTATATATAGCTTTTACTGTATGTCCTTGGGGACCCAGAAACTTTTAGATTCCCTTATATTCTTAAGTCAAAGATCAGATTCAGATGACTGGCTTTCTGTCCTTGATAAAATATTTAAACTATGGATTAATATTTATTAAAATTCTATATCTAAGGAAATATATATATTTTTTTAAGTACCACCACTTGAAGGTTTTGTAATGAACCGCGTCCAAGGTGATTATTTTGAAACTCTACTCTACAAGATATTTGTTTCAATAGATGAGCACACTAATGTTGCAGAGGTAAGTGTGACATTTCCTATGACAAATAGAATCTTAGAAATATAAAATGTACTTATGTAATAAAACAGTTGAAATCTGATTTGATAATTTGAATAAATTAGGGTTTTTTAACCAGTGTTAAAGGTCTAATTATTAAAGTTCAAATTATTTTTTAATACATTCATAATGGAAATTTTTAAAAAGTTAAACCGTATATATCTTATCAAATGAATTGCCCAGGGCACACAGCCAGTATGTATAAGAGACAGCACTTGAACTTAGGTCTTCCTGGCTCTTTATTCACTAAGCCATGGTGCCTACTGGAAATTTTCAGACAAAAAGAAGATAGTCTTTAGCATCAGGGAACTTAAAATTCCATGGATTAGGCAGGGGAAATAAGTGTACTGAAGAAGAAAACAAAATAAGTATGGATAGAATGGTAATGGTGAAAATAATGGGACCTGTAGGTAGGAATAGGTGAGCTCCCCATAGGAGGCAGAGGCACTGAGCCTGGAAGGGAAGTCCTTGTGTTGAGAAATGAGAAGAGGCATATCAGCATTTCAGGCATCTAGTAGCTGCCCAGTAGTAGGTCTGGGAGGGGCTCAGGATGCCTCCATCTAAACAGCGCAGCTATGAGAAGTCACCAGACAGGCCCTGTAGAAGCAGGAATAATGAGTAGCATAACTTTTCTGAACCTGTGGGCTTTAAAAAAATTTGGTTGGTTCTCTGCATCATTTTTATAGTTTTTCAGTTTTATAATAATAATGTCATCATTGGGTAAAATGTACATATACTTTAGAAGCTTTTATTTTTTGAGTTCTTATTTTTGACTTTTTTCTTCTAGCTTGCAAATGTCCTTGAGATAGACTTATCACTAGTGAAGGTATGTAGTTTTATGTAGAAGTATAATTTTATTTCATTGTTTAATTGAAAGCTAAATGATTGTGAACTTTTTCTTCTTACTATATGCCAGTGAAACTGGGAGGGGATTGGAGGCTACATTGAAATTTTCAGGAATATTTTAAGAAAGTAACAAAGATTAGAATTGTTAGAACCTTTCTGGGTTCTGGGTTCTCCTGTGTTTTTCATCCTAGATATATCAAGATACCCAGGAGGATATATCTGTCTGTCTGTCTGTCTGTCCGTCTATCATCTATCTATCTAGCTAGCTAGCTATCTAAAACAACGATTTAGGTAGTTGTGGGGTGTGAAAATGTTTAAGAACCATAATTATAAACTGTCCTGATATTTTCCTTCATACATTCTCTGTAGGTATTTTGTTTTCATCTAAATAGTAATCTGCATTTTTTTAATTTTCAGAATGCAGTCTCCATGTACTGTCGCTTAGGTTTTGCTCATAAGAAAGGACAAGTAATTAATCTGGATCAACTTCATTCATCATGGCGGAATGTTCCTTCTGTGAACCGATTAAAGTAAATGCTTTTATAGAGTCATGAAATTTTTAAGATGCAGAGGGCCATAGCTATTCTAAACTCCCTTATTTTATAGATGAGAAAAACATGACTATGAACTGATTTAGCCAGGGTAATGAATGACTAGTTAGTAGTAGACCTGATAGCCAAATTTATATCCCTTAATTTCTAGTCTGGTTCTCCTCCTGTCACACTATTCTACCACTTAGCTAACTTACTCATATTTTAAACCTTAATTGTGATAAACACAATTTTGGTTTATACCCCAGTTTTTGGTTAGAACATATTATACATTTAAAAGTGTGTATATTATATAAATGCTAACATTATTAGATGTTTCTAGAAGATTACATATACATGTATATTCAATTTAATTTTATTCCATTCATCAACAGGAGTACTTTAGATCCACAAAAGATGCTTCTTTCGTGGGATGGTGGGGAAAGTAGGAGTCCTGTGCAAGAAACTTCTTCAGCAACCGATACAGACACAAATAGTCAAGAAGATCCAGGTGAACATTGATTCTTGGTTTAATTCAAGTATCAAAACTTTTCCATATGTTCAAGGTTATTGATGGTCTTTAAGATTTGAAAAAATTTTAATTTTTGGTGAGAAATGAGGAAAGGAAACAAGCACAGGAAAATAAGGATGACTAATTTATATTCTAATTTTTTCTTTTAATTATATAAATTATTTTATATTTATTTTATAAATTTTATAAATATATTTATATACTTATATAAATTCTTTTAGTTATATAAAATTTGTAAATTTCATTAAATTTTTGGTGTTTATTTTTGCAAGGCAATGGGCTTTAATTGACTTGCCCAAGGTCTCACAGCTAGATAATTGTTAAGTGTCTGAGGCTGGATTTGAACCTAGGTCCTCCTGACAGCAGGGATATTGCTCTATCCACTGCGCCACCTTGCTGTCCCCTTAAATTTTTAGAAGAAATACTTGGTTGGATTTGATGGTTAAAACAATCATCATATGGCTAAAATTGTGAAGTATGGGAAAAAACCCTATATTAAGAGGAATAAGAAAATGATTTGTGGAAATTGTTGAGATGTCATTAAATAAAAATGAAATTAGAATTCTTATTAAATCTTGCACATATATGTGTGTGTATATATATATGTATATACATATACATATATATATATATATATATGGAAGTTTTATTAACAGTGATATGTTTTTGAGCCTAATTTCATATTTGTATGATTTGATACCTGTGTTATGCCTCCAGTTATCCTTTGTATATATGCTTTGCATTGAATTACTTTCTCATCCTCAGTAGAAATAAAGTTGAAATAAAAATGAGATTGCAATATTTTTAGATTAGCAAACTGTTTTTAGTAACTGCACAGTTAAAGCAAGCTCTTGATTTAGCTAATTGTAAAATATGGATTGTACTTTTTTTCTTAAATTTAGCTGACACAGCCAGCATAAGCAGCTTGAGTCTGTCTACAGGATATACGAAGCGTATTGCCTTCCTATTTGATTCAACTCTCACTGCCTTTTTAATGATGGGAAATCTTTCACCAGTATGTAAATTTCTTCTTAAAACTTGAAAACTTCTAAAATTAGAGTATAGATTAAATATTAACTAATGTGATGCCTATGTACATTGCTTCATATGATAGATTAATTTCTGAAACCAAGTGTGAAAAATATATATATATCTCCCAAGAAGAGGGATAAGAAAAGGTACCTTTCCCCTTGCACAAAACTATGAGTATGAAATATTCCATATAATGATAGACATTTTTTAAGATTTATTCATTTTGTATTTCCCCTCTCCTCCCCTTTCCCTACCTTTTTATTCTTGGGAGGTGGGCAAAAATGCAGGTGGTATAAAAAAAAAGACATCAATATAATTTAGTTTTTTTAAAAATATATATAATTATTTCTCTGATAACCCAAGTTATATTTAACCTTTAACTGGTCAAAGAGTGTGGGTTTTTTTTTGTTTTTTGTTTTTTAGGTTTTTGCTAGGCAATGGAGTTAAGTGGCTTGCCCAAGGCCAAACAGCTAGGTAATTATTAAATGTCTGAGGCCAGATTTGAACTCAGGTACTCCTTCCTGACTTCAGGGCCAGTGCTCTATCCACTGCGCCACCTGCCTGGTCAATATGTTTTTAAGGAGCTTATTTTGAATCATTTAGTCAATTGAAAGCAATCTTTGTAATAGGAAGGAAAGCCCCTCATTTTTTAAAAAGTTTTTTTGGGGGGCTGAGTGGAAGAAGTGGAATATAGTTGAATGGATTTTCTTAAATTGAAGCGCATTTGAATTTTTTTTTTTAAAAAAGCAAAAATATTTATAAATTAATCTTGCTTTTCCTTTGGTTTTATCTTTTAGAACTTGAAAAGTCATGCAGTTACTATGTTTGAAGTTGGGAAACTATCAGATGAATCTCTGGACAGTTTTCTTGTAGAACTTGAAAAGGTAATTTTAAACTTTAATTATGAAGCTTTAAGTTTAGTTATCCATACTTCTGAGAAAAAGGAACTAATGAGCACTGATAAAATTGAGAAGCTAGGTGATGTGTAAAGTATCACCATCTTCTCGATATATTTATTTTTCTTTAAATGCTTTAAGTACATTTATTCTTGTCAATCTTTGAGGCCCTGATTTATTGAATGGATGAGTCCACTGATTGCTGGAAAAATTGACATGACATCAATCTAAATGTATAAAGATAATTTGGTTTTATAGAGGTGGGGTTAGAAATCTGATTCCAGTGTAGCTTTGGGGTTGTGGAAAGAGCATTGTATTTGAAGTAGAAGATTTGATTTTGGATCCTGCCTCTGCCACTTTATGGACTTTGTGATCTTGGGTAAGTCCCTTCTTTCTGGGCCCCTTAGTTTCCTTATTTGTAAAATAAAAGGGGTGAACTAGAGAGTTTCCAGTATAGTATCCCTTACAACTCAAAACATACAATCTTGTGATTGTTTCCTTAAATTATAGTTTTACTATACCACTGTTAAGTTCACCACTTGGTGAGATTTACCTGAACTTTTGTTCCACTTTTAAATGTGGAACAGTATCCCATGATATCACAGTTATTCATGTCCACTCTCACTATCCCTTTTAGCATCTTGAAGACTTCAGCCATATTTGCCCTTAACCAACTTTTTCCCAGTGAGTACAGCCCTAGTTTTCCTAGCTGTAAATCTTGACTGCCCCTTTATTGGTGTTTTCTATTCCTTTGATATTTTCCTCTCTGTTGTGTTTCTTATCTTTGTCTGCCGATAGTTTGTGCGCCTAATTTTTGTTCCTTGACTAATAATTATGGTGACTTCTGGTCTTCATTTATCAACCCTCTATATTAATGTGCTATTCATTGAATTTGTGATAATTCTAATTTGTTTATATTTTAAAAACTCTAACATTATTTTTGTTTTGTTCCTTTTTTTGTAGAACTTTTGTTCCTGTTAGTACAGGAAACATATTTCTAAGATAATCTTCATCATTTTTCTTTTGTACATCTTACATTGGATTTTCACTGCTTTTCCAACATTTTAAAAATCACATCAGCCTTTTTTCTGATTGTGCTTCTCCTTACTTATGAACTTTCTTTGTGTGTTAACACAATGAATTTTGATTCCTAGGCTATTTTTTTAACCTCATCCTATCTTTCATTAACAGGTTAGCTCAGCTGTCTTTCTCATATTTCCCCCCCCCCTCCTTTTTAATGATATAGCTAATCCTGGGTAAAGTATTCTATATTCTAAGGTTTCATTTTTTTAACAGTAATTTACTCTCACTTTTTAAAATTATCTAATTTTGATTCAGTTTATTTGATTGGCCTTGCCCATTCTACAGGTTTAAGTTTGTTTCTACTATACTGTGGACTTGTCCTCTAGAGGCTTTCCATATTCTTAGAATGTATATACTACCCTTCATATATGAAGATGACATTATTATCCCAGCGTCAGTAGGACACATACTTTGTATTTTGTGTTCACTTCTACATGATGAACAATACAAAGTTTATGACAGGACTAGACAAGAATAGAGGTACAATCTGTGACCCCAATCTATATTTTTCTTTTTTGTGAGAGCAGTTGTCCTATATTGAGATGTAATCCATGACCTTGCCTTCATTAGCACCACATTCAAATAGATTGAATTCAACTCTTGACTGTGTCTTCTAAAAAAATTAGTTTTTATTCCTTGGCCAGAGGTTGGGGGTAGATAATGGTGGGTGAGGGTGGATAGGGGTACTAAGGTATCAGTTTTCTAATAAATCACTCTCGGTTTTGCCTTTCTGATTTTGGTGGCCCAGCAGTGGATTCTAATTTGTAAATTTTGTTATTTTATAGTATCCATTAAAGTCTTTGGCAGTATTGTGTGATGAAGAAAGAGGAAAGCCACTATTCAAATTGTGATAGTATCACCCCATACATTTGATCACTCCTGGTTTCATTTTTCATTGTTTTCACTGTGGTGGATTGTGCTACTTGGAAACACCAGTGGAGTGATAGGGCTGGGTTTAATACTGATTTTTCAGTATGAACTTAGTATCTGTACTGTGTTATATGATGATCTGTTAAAGTGAATGGTATTATTAAAGGGAATGTGTTATTTGTTGGGTTTCTTCTCTTGGTTTAGGTTCAAAGTACTGGTGAAGGAGAAGCACAAAGATATTTTGATCATGCACTTACTCTGAGAAATACAATATTGTTCTTACGACACAATAAAGATCTAGTTGCACAACCAGCACATCCAGAACAACCTAATTATGGTACGATAACTGCCTATGATTTTTAAAGCCATGATTTTTTGAGAATTATTTACAATAAAATTTAATAAATCTTTTTTACATACTTGATCCTGAGGTGGAGATAAAATATTGGGTTTGTACCTAGAGGCATGTTTTTATGATAGTTCTCAACAAGCTATACTTTATAAGTCAGAATGCAAATGATTATCAGCTTTAGCTTGCCATTTGTTAATAGACATGGTAGTTTTTCCCTTACCAATTAGAACTTAAAACTGTTTTCATTAAGAAAATTCAAGGCAGTAGGCTTTACATTCTCTTACTCGTTATTCTTCAGATTTCCACCGATTCTCATTGTGTAGTGTGTGCTTATTCATAATTCAGGTTTTCCTTTGGATCTTTTACGATGTGAAAGCCTCCTTGGTTTGGATCCTGCCACCTGCAGTAGAGTGTTAAACAAAAATTATTCTCTACTTGTTTCCATGGCTCCCCTCACCAATGAAATACGGCCCATCAGCAGCTGTACTCCCCAGGTAATAATACTGTAAGAAGAATAAATATCTACTCTGAGGGATAATAACATTTACTTCCCCCAGAAGATAGCCTAGGGTCACCATCATAATCCTCTTTGATCTTGAGTTGTTCTTACTGACCTGATCCTTACTTTCTTGTTCTCTGCCAGTCCCCACTGTGGAGCCCTTGGCAGAATTCTTGCATAAGCATACTAGTGGATGCTTATGATCTACTAGTATTTGGTTATATATTTGTGCACTTTGTCCTGTACATTTTTATATTTCCTACATTATCAAACATAGAGCCTTGAACAAAGCATGTTCTCAGTCAGTTTGTTTGAATGAATGTTCTCACTTGTGACCTGTTGCATTTGCAGAATAGTAACTCCTGAGGTACAGTGAAAATCTTTTCAACTAGATTTGGTCACTTTGACTTTCAGTTGTTGCTACAGATGTCTAGTGATTATATCTTTGGGACATTTCAAATGTATTTTCACAAGTGTAGCAAAGATAGAAATGAAATATGCTGCATATTGTAGAAAAATACTTGATTGTTAACAGTACTTAGTGAATGTCTGAAGTTAATAATTGCAACCTCCCCTTTAATTTGGTATGAAGATCTGTTTTATTGTTGTAGCATATTGGACCAGCGATACCAGAAGTTAGTTCAGTCTGGTTTAAATTATACATTTACCATATTACTGGACAAGGACCACCATCTCTCTTACTTTCCAAAGGTACAAGACTGCGGAAACTTCCAGATATATTCCAGGTACACTGAATGCATGTGACTTTTTTCTCCTAAACATGGAAGGGGGAAGTAGTGCTAATGGATTGGGAATTGCTGTTGACCATAAAGTTAATTATTCAAATGTTTAAAAAATTATGTTTAGAAGTGACTGTTTATCTTTTGACTTATCTGTTGTTCATTTGTATCCTTTAGGCTTATGATCGCTTGTTAATAACTTCTTGGGGTCATGATCCTGGAGTA
This sequence comes from Macrotis lagotis, assembly GCF_037893015.1. Classification (NCBI taxonomy): domain Eukaryota; kingdom Metazoa; phylum Chordata; class Mammalia; order Peramelemorphia; family Peramelidae; genus Macrotis; species Macrotis lagotis. The sequence continues at coordinate 586,742,651 of NC_133666.1, forward strand.
GTTCCTACTTCAAATGTGCTTACAATGTTGAATGATGCTTTAACACATTCTGCAGTTTTAATTCAGGTATTATAAGTTTATTTGAAATACTAAAATTTGACTGATTTTAACTCAGCTCTCTTCTTAGAATGAGACTGAATTTTAGTTTGGGCTTGTGAGAATAAAGTGAATGGCTTCAGAAGATATAGATTCTAAGTCTGGCCATGCCATTGATTTACTGTGTGACTGACAAGTTGTTTAACCTCTTTGGTCTTATTTCCTCATTTGTCATATGAGTTAGGTGCAATAGATGTTACCCCAAAATCTTCCTAGTTCTCAGATAACTATAATACAAATTAATGAGAATCTCTTGTACTAATTGAAGATAAACTTCTAAACTAACAATAAAACATAAGTTTTATATTACGAAAAAAGATTTTATTTTACTTTTGCCTAAAAGAATACCATTGTTTTGTCCCATAAAAGTTAATAGAGCCAGTATTTTTCTTTAATGTGCTAAAATTGTAAGTAAAGGAATTTTGATGAAAATGTCATACATTTATTTCTTTGTAGACTTTTGATGCGAGGTTAAATTTCTAATCTTTTGTTGTCCTGTGAGATAGGATGACAATGAAAAGACAACTCTAGTAATCTTCATACTTTTAAGAATTAAACACATTTGAAAGATCAGGTTCTTTTAAAGTAGATTGTTTCAGCTTGTATAATTTTTCCCTCGAAGTAAAGTTATTTGGTAGCCTTATGCTTTTAAAGAGAAATCTCTTTGTTGCTGTAAACTTTCAAAAGGGACAGGAACAAAACAGTAAATTATTTAAATCAGAATGTCAGGGTAAAATTTTGCTACTAATATGGCTCCACCTAGTATCATGTAGAGAAAGTTGTGGTACCATGGAAAGAATGCAGGGGCCATCTCCAGCCATGTGGTGGAAGACAGGTGCCTTAGCTTCCCTGATCCTCTGACCTCATCTGTGATTTAGAATGATGTCTTGAGTACTCTCTTCACAGGGTTACTGTGAAGGGCAAACATTCCAAGTACTCTGTAATTTGACTCAATTCAGTAAAATGGAATGCCTTATAGGCAAAGCATTCTGCTAGATGCTGGTAATGCAAAGACAAAAAGACACAGTCTTTATTCCTAAAAAACTCAATAGTTGAATGAGATGCTAAATGTGATTAAGGAGGGTAAGAGAGATCTGATGTTAGAATATGTAAAAAAAGAGAGATGAGGAGGCAGCATCTTTCTCTGAAATCAGAGGCCTGGTTCAAATACTGCCTCTGAACCTGTCTGTGTGACTGAGAGCAAGTAAGTCACTTCACCTGTGGGAACTTCAGTTACTTCACCCATACAGTGTGTGGGGGTGGATAACTAGATGTGGCCCTGGAGCTGTCTGTTCTTCAGCTCTAGGAATCAGTATGACCAGGTATAGATTTTTAATATCTACTTCTGGTGATATTACTCTTGACTTTTTTTTATTTGTTGGTATTTAGGGCCATGGCATGCATGGAATGGGTGAAATCATGCATATACCTTTCCCTTTTGATGAATTGGAACTGCAAGGAGGTAATTCAACTTAGCAAATATTTCTTAAGCTCCTGTGCAAGGCACAGAGCCAGGGAGTGGGTAATTTTTACCCTTGAATTGTTCGCATTTGGTTTGTTAATCTCTCCATAGCATTTACTGTCAAAAATGAACCAGTATGTCTTTCTGTGATTAGGAAAAATGAGTTCAATTTTAGATCTCTCCCTTGGTACTCTTGTGGAAATGAGAAGGTATAGGGAAATCCTAATTCAAGTATTTGAATACAAAGACATGTCTCTGATTCTTTCTACCATGCCTTCTATGGCATGGTTGAGAGTATATACCATTCTGCTCCCCTTTTCTGAATATTGTAGTTTTCCAGTACCCTTAAAAGAATGTACTCACAATTTAACACAGCACTGTATCACGGAGTGAGGAAGGACTTTGTTAAAACCTCTAAACTTTCTTGCAATATGAATCATCAAGTCAGGTCTCCACCATCCTTCATTTGTATAGTTAGTAAAACAACAATAACATAATCGTTTTTATTTATCCTTTTCAAGCTTAATCTTGTGTGTTTTAATGGATCCATGGGGGCAGCCTATTCATTTAGAAAACCACAAATTAATAATTTCTATGTTGTATTTTTATCACTTTGCTGAACATTACCCAGTTGTAGTTTACTTTGATTCTGCTGCATAAGAGTTTTGAAGGCACCAGTTTGACATCTGTTTTAACCCATTGTGTAGTTTTTGAAGCCATTAAAAAAATCCTGATTTTGTCGTCTGACATTTATACCAACTTTGTGTTTTATGAAGAATTGATTCCTTCTATATCTTTATCCAGCTCATTAAGAAAAATGTTGAGGTATTCAGGGTTGAAACAGAGATCTGGGAAATACTACTAGAGACTTGCAGGTTGACAGTTGGTAATGATTGGTTATGAATTCATGAAAATGTATGATTGTCCAGCCCATATTACACTATCTTGGCTATAGGACACATTATTAGAGATTTTGTCAAATGCAAATATGTAAGTGCAGTTATGTAGACATATTATGTATACTGACACATTTTATACACATTGTGTACAATAACTTCAAAAATTATTCAGGGACTTAAGACTTTTTGATAATATTACTCTTTTTATAAAAACTAGAATTCAACCAAATCACCTATTAAATATTACTGCTAGTATGCTGTATTAATTATTAACCTTTAGTTTGAAAATAATCCTTTCTTATTCACCAAGTATGGAAGCTTGGGATAATTGGTTTGTTTGTACATGTTTGATTTTACAGTATTCTCTTTCAAAAAATGGTAGAATTTAGAATAATATAGACTTGTTAATTATTAAGTTAATATTAAGTTAAATATTAACTGTTAATTTTTTTACTCTATATCTGATATGTCATTTTCTGCTTATGTAATACAAACATCCTATCTATGGCTTGAATTATTTTAAAAGTAGTGATTTGTTGTGAATTCTCACTTTTCTGCATTAAAATTTATCTTTACTTCCCTTTGTTCTGTCCCCTAAGGTAATGAAATAGAAGAATTTAATTTGAATGTGTGGATATCTATTTTGCCTAGATATAGAAAATTGGAGATAATATCATTTATTACTACTAATAAATAATTTCATAAAATTGCAATTTTAGCAAATATACCCTAAATGTTTGATAATACATTTTTAAAAAATCTTCATAGAAACAGTGTGTTGTGTAGATGTGCATATAGGGCATGGATAACAGTAGGTGTCTCAGATTTGTAATTTTTGCTGATAATGCACCAAAGAGTGATTTGCCTAATTTTTGCTGGGCCTTCATTTCTTGGTCTATAAAATGGGTGTGATGGTATGGTAAATCATCTCTACTGCACTTTCTAGTTCTAAACCTCCCTATCCTAAGGTTTAGAATTTGTTCAGCTGCTATGTGATGTATACATTAATTTGAGTGCAGACCTTGAATGCAAGCCTCCTGTAACTCTTGAACTAGAAGTAATATGGTGCCCTAAGTACCTGAATCACAGATTTGGAAGGGACTTTGAACAGATTCATTCAGTAGAGGCCTAGTTAATGCTTCTGAGATTATCTAAAATGATTTTTTTTTTGCTTAAATCTGGGTTCCTTGAGTTTATTAGTAGTACTTAATTATTCAAATGAATCTGTGATCTCTCTGATTCTGAAGCTTTTGTATTGATGTGGTCTGATTGAGACCCATCTGTACTTGTCTGTCTTGGGCGATTTTGCTTTCTCTTGACATCAAGAGGGTTCCAGTGAAACACTCTGGCTATTTGTCATCTCTCTTGCTCTTGCTTTATGTCTAACCTGCCTTCTCTTTTCTTTCATACAATTTTTTTGATGACATAATTTATTCCTCCCTCTTCTTGGAGCTCTCCTTGTTGGTTATATGATAACAATCTGCTCATATTTACAATATGTCTTTGCATTGCCTTTTCTGTGATGGGTTTCTTTAGTTTTTAAGAGGAAATGGTTTTCTATATCTCACTGCCATGCAATAATACATGAATAAAATCTTTGTATTGAAAAGATGGGCTGCTATTATGAATGCTCAGGAACAGTAAAAGTATCAGGAAGTTTCCTAAAAGAAACTCACTATACTCTTCTCCTTTTCATCTCTGTTAAGTATATTGTTCATTTCTCTTGTCTGTCTCAAATATTCTCTCTCTGACATGTTTTTTAGGGTAGCTATTGAGACACATGTTGAAATCTGAGCAATAGATTCTTCATCCATTTGCTCTTTCCAGGACGATTACTTTTGAGTAAAAGTAGATTTCTTCTAAGATGTTCTGCTCTGTTTAATTGCAGTTACCATAATTCCACAACAAAATGTGCCCTTATGTGTTCTGTGTTATATAATTTTTTGTAATCAACAAACATTACACAATGTGACCTTATAGTTCTGAGATGGTAAAAAAATGAGGTCCATTGCTGAACATCATTTATAGTAGCTTCTTAGTCCCTAGTAATATTAGCTCACTTTATGATAGATGATCTTTGTGAAGACTTTGTAAAGGTAGAAGAGGAGGCATAAGTGTTTGGTAGTTATTGTTTTCTTTGGAAATAACATTATGACATAATCAAGGGTCTGAGATCTTTTTTTTTTTTTTTTTTACATTTTTGGTATCCTCCTCTTGTTTAGATAGCTTGTAATTGAATCCCTCAATGCCCTCACAATTGTATTTCTTCCCTCACTGTTCTTTATAAAATAAACTTGATTCACTCATTTACTTTTGACCTTTATTCTCATTAGTACATTTCTACTCCTTTTGTAGGGACTGAGGTGAAGGTCCAGTGTGATGGTTCCTCTGTTCTTGGTGAAGAAAGCAATTTTTTTTAATAATTACTTTTGTAGATCTTTTACGTTTTTTCTTCCTTTTGAAGTCCTTTCCTTTTTTATCCTTCAGTACTCTCAGCATGACTTTGAAAAAGAAAAACTTTTTCTTTACATTGGTTTTCCCTCTCCTACTTTTTTCTGCATTATAAGACACAATCATCCATTTTTGTTCTTAATATTATAAATGAGTTTATGTTCTAGTATGTCACCATTGGAAGCTATCTCTTTCTGGCAGGTAAGTCAGTGTTTGCTGACCATGATGCTTTCAGAGCTCTTTTGGTTTCCTTTTTCCAATAATTAATTTACATTCATTTATCTTTAGTTATTGCTGTTGTTGATATTATTCCAATCTTCATTCTTCATTTTTGAATTTCAATATCTTGTTTCAGTAAGCCCACACTGAATTTTCTTAATTGAGTGTCAAGCCCTTTTCTCTTTAGTATTTTTTCTTCCTGTTGACTACACATCCTGATCTTGTGTACACAGTGCTGATTCAGTTGTAATTCCTGACTCAGGAACAAATATTTTCTTAGCTTATGAGGGATGATGGATCCATTTCATTCTTTTGGTGCTTGCCTTCTCTAGTTCCTGGCAACTGTTTTTGAAGAAAATGTTCATATTTTAGAGGTGTAAGGTTTCTAAATCCTTAAATATATGAACACTCTTATTTATTTTTCCTAAATCAAATTTTCAAATATATTTCTCCTAATCCTCACTTTGACATACCTTTTCATTGAAGTCACTCTCATAAGAGGTTCTAAACTACACCAGGTTTTTAACAGTGAATTGGATGAAGACATCAAATGCATTCAAAAAACATTAAGTGCCTTCTATGTGCAAGGTTCTTGTCTAAGTACCGGAAATACTAAGACAAAAATAAATGAGTCCTTGCCCTCAGGAAACATCAGTTTTGCTGGAGAGGGTGGGAATACAACTTATATAAGAAAAGTCAAGAGAGAATACTAAATTTCAGGAGCACTAAGATGGGGGGTGCAGTGGAAGTAGAGATCAGGAAAACCTCTTATTGGTTGTAAGTTTTCTTGGTATATTTGCCAGAAAAAGGATTTGTTTTTATATATCAGGATTCCAATAAGTTTCAATGGTTAGTAGTATAAAACACAGTTGAAGAACTGTGGTAATTTGAATCAAGAGCTTTGGTTCTAGTTTCAGTTCTTTTGTGGAACATATATATTATATATTAAATAAAATGCATTACTAACAACTTGAATAAGAGGAAAGTATTCTCTAGTCTGGGATATATGTACTTGTGATAAAGTCTGCAAGGTCTTTTGTAAACTTTATTGTTGTATAAATTCCCGTTTATTCCTATATTATTTTTTTCTTCTTAGAGTTAACTCGAGCCAATCTGGGTGTTCATAAAGCACTGCAGACATTACGGGAGAAAGTGGACTTAGAGCACCTCTGTGGCTATGTCACAATGCTGAATGCTTCCAGCCGCCATGCTGCCAGTAGAAAACTCAGTGATGCATCTGATGACAAAGGTTAGCCATTTATCATTTTATTTTTTAATTAGATCAGCTTATTTTTTGTTTAGTACCTTCAAAAAATGGTAAGGAACTTAAGTATGTTTTTGTTGAGACTGAAATCTTTCAATAGAGGATAAGAAAATGTTTATTTGAATAAATATTTTTCTTTATCTTCCAGATGAGGCAGTGTTGCCTGAGGCTTATTAAAGCTAGGATTGAAAGTTAAAATTATTAAGTTCTAGACCTTTAATATAATTGTATTGATGTCACATTTAATATGACTTAAAATCTGGAAGCCATGGTTATAGTTATTTCAAAAGAAAATAATAATTTTTTCAGTTTTGTAAACATAGATTTGTATTTCTTCATAATAATACATTTATATATTAATAATTATTTTCACAACAGCAGAGGATTAAAAATCATCAACAGGTTTACCATATTGGTGGGTTCTTAACTTTTGGTGCCTCCTTAGATATTCTGGGTTCTGCTTTTTACTTCTGTTTTTATGCCAGGAGCTTTCATGGAGAAAGAATAGAGCACATGACTGTCTCAATATGTTCCATGCCTTGAGTTAATACTTTTCCTTTCTAGAAGAACTTCTATTCATTCATTCATTCATTTATTTGTTTGTTTATTTATTTATTTTTGGCTTTTGCAAGGCAGTAGGATTAAGTTACTTGCCCAAGGTCACATAGCTAGATAGTTATTAAGTGTCTGAGGTCAAATTTGAACTCATGTCCTCCTGACTCCAGGGCCATTCATTGCTCTGTCCACTGTACCACCTAGCTTCCCCCTCTAGAAGGACTTCTAAAGGAATATTAACAGGTGTCCCACCAACTTGCTGATGTAAAGAAAACAAAAAGCCTAAGAAAATTGATAAATGATACTTTGCCTCCTGAACTTCTTCCTCTTGGCCATTAGAATTGTTTGTTAAGAGAATTATATTGATAAGAATAAAGATTAATTTTTTGCTTTTCTTCTTACAAAGCAGTCCTATTTTTTAAAAAAAATGTTTCTTGAGATTTTAAAATATTATTGCTAATTTTATTCTGAAACTTAATCTTTGTAAATTTAAGTTACGCTTTTGTTTACTGTAGGTGGTTTTCTTAAATAAAAACATAAAGAAAATTTTGCCTTAGAAGAAATTTCAAATGGAGAGCCTCCATCAGATTTTGTCTACTATTTGTGTTCTCCATCTTGATTGCTTTATAGTTTGCCCTTATCTCAAGAGTTTCTAAAATTCTAGACTAGTCATTCCCAACCTCTGGATTGGAACTCTGGGCAGTTGAAGTAGTTATGGTCAGGGGACTGTGAATCCATATAAATACACCAAGTATGATCTTTAGTTTTAACAATATATAACGCTAGAATAAATAGACTAAAACACACATCTATATTTTTGAAAAATTATGCAGATGCTTTTGCAACTCCAAAATATAAATTTAATAGCATTAATTACTGACTTGGCTACTTTTTTGTTATCATGTATTTCTCAATTCCCAGCCTGTTGCCAAATCCTGTTGATTTTGTCTTTGTACTATTTTTCAAATATGTCCACCTTTCTCCTTTGACAATTTCAGCACACTAGTGAAGGCCCTCATCACCTCTTGCTTGAATTATTGTAATAATCTTCACTCCAGTCCACCCTTAAATGTTCCTTTTAAAGTGCAATTCTGATCTATTTGGTCTACTTCAGTGTCTTCCTAGTACTCCAACATCAAATATAAAAATCATTTTGGTCTTCAAATCCCTTCATTACTTGCCCCCCTCTTAACTTGTCAGTTTCCTTAGTCTCTTTCCCTACCACTTATTTTGTGAACCAGTGACAATGGCCTCCTTGCACTAGACACCCCATCTTCCAACTAAGTATTTTCTCTCACTGGACTCTTATGTTTGGTGTGCTCTCCCTCTTTTGCTTCCTGGCTCCTTTTGCTTCTTTGAAATACCATCTAAATTCTCACCTTCTAGAGCAGACCTTTCCTGATTCCCCCTTAATGCTTGTGACTTCTGTCTTTTGATTTTCTTTAATTTATCCTGTGTATATTTTGTTTCTACATAACTGTTTGCTTACTGTCTCCCCATAAGACTGAGTTTCTTGAGAAGCAGGGACTGTCTTTTGTCTTTCTATTACCAGTATATGCCATAGTAGTTGATACATAGTAGGAGCTTAATAAATACTTGTTGGCTTAACTTGACTATTTTCATGTGGGAATCCACACAAGTTTGGGGTTTTCTTGGACATTAAAGAGGTCTTTGTACTCAGAGATTGAGAAACATTGCCTTCAACCATCTGCTCATTTCATGTTTTTATTGCTAGAATTTTTGATGTGCTATCCTAACTACAGTGTCCTTGTTAAGTGTTATTTTGTAGACATTAAGGAAAAAAAATACCCCAAAACTATTGCTTAAAGTCATTTTTTATGAAGACTGATTTTTGGAATACTTGGGTTTACTGTCTGAATATGAATGCTATATGTAAATATTTTAAATTATCTTTAATTAGGTGAACCTGATTTGGCTTCGGGATCAGATGTAAATGGAAGCACAGAATCATTTGAAATGGTCATTGAGGAGACTGTAGACTCAACAGCAAAGCAAAATGTTGATGGTAAAATTGTTAGAATTTTGAGAGACTATTAAATGTTGTAAGTCACTATTTTTAATTTCCCCATTAAGTTGGTATTACTCTGTGTTCATCATGGACTTCTGAAAAAAAAACCCCCACCATTTCAAAATCCTATTCATATCATCCTAACAATTGTATGCTTAAAGGTTATAAAATTATAACCTCAAAGTATTTGTTTCAGTTGTTTCATTGCATTTGGTTTTTTAAAGACTACTTTCTCAAATACATCCTTTTGTTTTCAACTCCCTCATCCATCTTTTCACTCCTCTTAAACAGCCATGCTGTCATAATTCTTATGTACTTTTACCATAACTTACTATTTGCTATCCTTCCTCTCCAGTCTATCCTCCATATTATTACAAATTAATATTATAAAAACCGTTGGTTACTCCCTCACTCAATATTACAAAGTTGTTTGATGTCAAATCTATTTTACAAAGTTGTCCCCTTATCAAATCTGCAAGTCTTAAAACCCTCCACAGTATGATCCCCACTTAACCATTCAACTTTATTATATATTACTGCCCTGCATGAATTCTCACTGACTTTTTGTCCCCATTGCCTAGCATAGTGTCTTGCATGTGATAGATGCTTTGTAAATATTTGCCAGGGTAAACTCTAGAGTTCAATATTGGCACACATTTTATTTAATTTGATCTTTCATTTTAATGATTTTGGAGGTTTTTTAATAATGTGCATTTTCTTTTGTAGTCGCTACAACAGAAGTTGAATGGGTTCCTCTTGAACTGTGCTTTGGAATTCCACTATTTAGTTCTGAATTGAATCGCAAAGTTTGTCGGAAAATTGCTACACATGGACTTTGTAGGAAAGAAAGGTGAGGGTTTGTGGCTGATTTATATTTCCCTAATTTTGAATTCTTAGTTCCTTGAATATGGAGATATAACAGTATCTAAGATAACTTTTTTCCCTTGGTGTATTTTTTTTTCTCATATATATATATATATATATATATTCCCTTCCCCCTACCCCCCAGCCAGTTTTCTGTAGCTTGTTAGCTTATTATGATAGTTGGTTTTCAATAAATATTGATTTGGTGTGATATCTTTTTCTATTTTTAAGACATAATCTTCTCTGATTTCATTGCTTTGTTTTCTCTTATTGAATTGGCATGATAGGGCAGATAATAATTTGGAAAAAATTTTTTAAAAGATTGACTTTCTTTATCTCAAATTTTTTACTTTGAGATGTGTTCCCTGAACATAGTTAATCAGAGCAAGTTAGAATTCTGAGATGATAATCAATACTAAATGATTAACATTCCATAAGGTAAAATAATGTATATGAGTGTTTAATTGTATTAATGATAACAATCTGTGTATTTGAAAAAAATAGCAATTCAAGTTATGCTAAATCTGCCAACTTTTCAGATTTACTTTTTTGAGTTTTTGGACATATTTTAAGTTTAGCTAATTGGCTATCTGAAAATACTTGTCATTTTTTAAAAAAGATTAAGTTTTATTTTTTAGTTCCCGATGGATTGTTTTGTGCAAATGTAAATCTTTTGCCAAACTTCTTGAGGCTGGTTTTTCTCTCATATATTATGACTAATTTAATATTGCCTTTTTAAAAAATAAAATATGACATTCTAGACTTTTGCTCCTTTTTATACTTAATGATTATGCAATAATTTTATGAGGTAATAATTTTGAGTATCATCTAGTATAAATACTAATCAAAAGACTGCAATTTGTGTTACAAAAATCTAATGTGCAAGGGGTGGTTAGGTGGTGCAGTGGATAGAGCACTGACCCTGGAGTCAGGAGTACCTGAGTTCAAATCCAGTCTCAGACACTTAATAATTATCTCGCTGTGTGGTCTTGGGCAAGCCACTTAACTCCATTGCCTTGCAAAAACTAAAAAAAAAAAAACTAATGTGCAACATCAGTGCTTCAAGAAAAACATACTTATACTTATGTCCTTGTTTTTCTCTTTGTCTTTTTCAGCCTTCAAAAACTCTTGCATTCCAGTAGAAAACTCTCTCTTCACGTCCTTAATTTTGTTCATTCGTTCCAGGTAAAAACAAAAAGTGTGGTGTTTAAACCATTAAAATTTTGTCATTTTTTTACAATTTAATTTATACAAGATAATTCTGAATAGGAATGCTTTCACTTAAAATGTCCAGATCTAAGATTATCCAGTAATTTATGCCATAGAGAGTAATGACAAACTGTTGTTTAATGCCTGAAGTACTCATTGGTTTTGTAACTGTTTCTTGATAGGGGAGCAACTAGCTACATTAAAAGGTAGATGATACTTTTAGCAGTTATTTGATTTTTTTTTCACCAGGAATTCATGCAGTGGACTAAAAGCAATTCATGTACTTCCTAAAACTCATAATAACCAAGGAATACTTTTCTAGAATATAATGAGATTTTCATTTTGTGGTTTCATAGCTGTTTGTGACATTCTCTGTATACTCTTTGCAATTTTAGTAGTGCTGTATTACTGACTTTTGTTTAAATTTGATTATATATTTTCTATTTTTAGTAAATTTTCACAAATGATACCATGGAAATAAATGAAATCTAACACTATATAGAAGAGTGGTCTCTATTCATTCTAATTTTGCAGAAGGTGAGATTTGAGTTGAATTTTAGAGGAAGCCAAGACAGGAACAGGAACTCAGCATGTAGGTCAGGTGTGAGGAGCAAACAAGAAAAGGTTAGTGTAGGTGAAGCACACTCAAGAAAATGTGTGAGAGACCTTGAAAAGTAGGAGGGAGACAGATTATGAAGAGTCCTTGAAGTGATTGGGAACCTGGGGAGCAGGGGATGGTGACTCAGTCATCCATACTTTATAAAAGTCACCCTGACAGCTATCTTCAATCATTTGAAAGTTTTTCTTGTGGAAGATGGGTCAAGTTTATTTTGTTTGATCCTAGAATAGTGGTGTAGTTTAAGTCTTGACTGTCACTTTTTAGCTTTAGGATCTTGGACAAGTTACACTTAGCCTTACTGGTGCTTAATTTCTTAATCTATAATACCAGCATTTTTTACTTAACAGGGTTATTGTGAGAAAAGTGTTTTATGAGCCTATAAATCACTATAAAGATGAGCTTAATCTTATTAGATAAAATTGAGGGATGGGATTAAAATGGTGAGTTCCATATAACAGAGCATTTCAAAAATGGAATGGGTTTCCTTATGAGGTAGTCATTTTTCTTTCCTTAAAAATCTTTGAGCAGAAGTTGACTGAGATAGTGGACCATTTGTCAGGGATTTTATAGAAGGTGTTTTCATTTCGTTATGGGTCTTGGCCCTAGAGGATCTTGGCACTATCTTCCCCTTCTTGAATACATGCCCACCAACCATATTCTCCACAGGCCTTCCTTAACCTTGTTCATTAGTTGATTCCCCTCCATAGTTCCATCCAGGAACAAACATACATTTACACTTGGTTAGAATAGGCTGCACATAATGTTTATAAATTAATGTTTTCTCATTTTTTTTTAGGAAGGAATTTCAAGCCTGGACTTACACACTGAGGCCAGTTTTTCAAGTCTGTTTTCACAACCTCCTTGTGCTGAACTGGGTGTTCCACTCCCTGCAAAAAACTTGATGTTTAAAGATGGCATCTTATCTGAGTGGAGTGGACGGTCACCTTCCTCAGTCCTTATTGCAAACGTCAATTTGCAGTAGTTCATTCCCATACCATTTGTTCACACTTACTGCCTTTTTTCTTTCTTACAATTAATTTCTAGTGCCAACCACTAAGAAGTATACTGCTGCAGAAGAATGTTTGCTAAAGTGATGTTAAAAGTGCATGGTGTTGCAGTTTGGGGGAAGATATTTGTACTGTTTGGAGTCCTTACTTGTTACTGCATATCCTGCTGCAACAGAGAGCTTTTTAGCAGTCAGCACTGTATTTTTACCTAGAGACAATCTGCGTTTCTTTTATAAACCTAAGGGTACCCTTTATAGCCTTTATGATGATTGTTAAATTTATAAGCTATCACCACAAATGTTGCAATAGTAATTTTATATGTTAGTTACTCAAACATGAATCCTGTTTAATTTTATATTATATTAACTATACTTTTTTGGGGTAATGGAAAGAGATTTAAGACTTTCTGGTACTTAAAGAAGTAAAAAATGCAAAAAAAAAGTAAAATCTAGTGTGGTGTGATGATATGATGAGGGCATTATAAATTGTAGCAATTGTCTTTAAATTATGTGTATGTGTTGAACAGTGTTGAAAGTATGTAAATCAGCATAGTTAAAATAATTTGACATTTTGCTTTATAAGGTCTTAACTCTTGGAACATCAAGATTCATTGATGCCTCATGAGAAACTTTGAAAAACATTCTACATATAAGCAGTGTGCTTTTAGATATGTAAGCTTCACTGTCTCACCAGACTTTATTTTTATCAGATGTTTCTATAAAAAGACACCTTGTTTGGTTGCTACTACTGCTGCTGTCCATTTTCCATTTAGCTGAGTAGTTTTCATTTTTAACCACAAGAGTGATTTATATGAATACAGATTTCATGTTTACAAACCAAAGATTGGAGGCTTTAGATTCAAATTAATATCAAGGAAAAGTAAGAGTTGACTGAGTTAGGTAAAAAAAAAATATGATAAATTATTCAACTCAATTAACTGTTGTTCCATGTTGACATGGCTTTTCATCTTAAGAAATATGGAACCTAATTTCTTGTAAATGGGCTGGGGTAAAAAGAAAGGGAAATAGAGTGTTGTTTCAAAGTTTTTCTTGAGTTATCAGTTCTTTTAGTGTGACAAATGTTAATTCAATTAGTAGGAATACTTCAGTAATTCACTTTTATGTTTATCAAGTTACCTTCCTTAGAAGTTTGTATAATGTTTTGGTTTGATTTAGACTAATCTGTAGGATGGTTGCTTTGCCAGTTTAACAAACATCCTGGTAAAATAGTATGTATGGAAAACATTTAAATGGGGAACGGTTGTAACAAAGATTTCTGCTGGTATTTTTTTCCTTGTTCTATAAAGAACAGTTAATGTGTGGTTACTCTGGTATTATATATATGTCTTTCCTAAAACTAATCACAACCATGCCTTCAGTACTACCTGTTCACAATATTATTCAAAAATTTGGACCAAGAATCTGTGGCATGGGGAGTGCTGGAAAGTGTTCATGGTAAATGTGATAACATTTCATTTTCTGCTGTAGTAGGAACCAAGTGTGTGTTAAATATATGCTTGAAAAAGGAAAAATAATGCATACTAATAGTAAGATGATATGTTAAACTGTGAATCACACACTAATTTCTCATTTAACTGTTAATGTACATTCCTCTTCCTATAAATATATAACTTGCAATTTCTTAACTGAAAGTCCAAGTACTTAATTTGATCAGTGCTGCTTTTTATTCTAACATTTTTCTTATCTGATTTGTTTTTACTAAGAGTAGGTAGGTATTTATTCTGCAAATACTAATACTTTGGGCCTACCATGTTGTGTGCACTAATAAAGGACTGAATATTTGTTTTTGCTGGCAGTAAATCCAGTTTTTCATAAATTTGTAACAAAATATGGGAATGATTTTCTGCCATATTTCCTTTCGAAGAAAATGGAGGGGGAAAATGGAATAAGAGTGATCATGCATTTTAGGAAAAATAATTGAAAAAACTTTTAGTTCAACTCTGATTTTTTTATCTTTACCATTGATAAGGAAAAAGGAACCCTTTTATGTACAGCTTGGTAGATCTTCCATACTGTAAGGAATGGGGGTAAGCAAATTCAATGTTGTAAACAAAAAATGTAAAATGCTGCTGTTCTCAGATTGTGTTTTACAAACTTAGCTTTATTTCATTACAATTGTATATATGCTCATAAAAGAAACATACATTATCTCATGTAAAGTTACATTTTCATTTAAAGCTGGTAATTCAATGAAACTTTAAAAAATACAGACTGTTACCTAATTAATAGGTGACTACCAAAGAGAAGGATCATTAAAGATTTTTAACTCAGTTTTATTGCTATTTGATATAATTCCAATTGGCTTTGTTACTTTTTACAGTTGTCTTTAAGTGTGGCTTAAACAGAGGGTAAGACTTCTTTGAAAACCAAAAGAAAGAAAGAATCTATAGAGATATTACAGTATGTAGAGCCATTAAAGTATGTGGTAGTCCCTTTGTCCTCTTTTAATGTGTTCAAATAATTTGATGTTTGTTTTTCTTGGGGAATAATGCAGCTGCCCTACTCAATACTTATAGCTGGAATTATCTTAAACATTTAGAATTGAGTTTTACTGTTTATCATGCTGGTTTATTCCCTGAAGGTTTCAGTTCTTCCCCGCCCCCCAAACCCCTCTTCAGTCTTTCAAACACAGTGTGTATTTAAAAGGTTTTAAAGTACCAAAATTGTAACTGAGTACAGTGGATTGTTTTCTGGTATGGCATTGTTAATAGTATACAATGAATTGTATAAAACCTTGTGTTCAATTTGCTGATTGGCACATGTAACATAAATGTTTACAATAAACAATTACTGATCAAGACAGTTGGATGAATCTAACTTTTAATGTTTGCTATAAATATAGAAATTATGCAGTACTGTGAAATTTTAGTAATTAGAACAGCTGGAAAGATCACTTAATAAAACATCAAAATTGTAGAAATGCACATACTACTTAAATATTTACTCTCTGAATAATAGACTTATTGATGATATTTTTTCTCTCATACATATTTCTGTAAGTGAGGAACACTTATTATACAAACTGATATACAAAATGTATAAATTCTGTTTTGGCATACATAGCTGCAAATCTGAATTGTAAAATATCATTTGTCCTTTTGGTCTTCTGTAATAAGTTGTGTATTCAAAATTTGTCATATTTTTACTTTTATGAGACTTGACATTCTTTTTACATGATAACAAATTTAGCTAGAACTTTTGCATGATTAAATTTCCTAAATCAGTATAGATCAATTAATGATCAGCTTAATAAATATTTGTTGAGTTATTGTTATTCTTCCCATACTCAGAAAACTTCAACAAAAGCTTTCAATGATTTCCTACTGCCACATCTTTTTGGTTTCGAATCCAAGACTAAACTTGCTTTTCTAACTTTCTTTCCCATTTCAGAATGATCCAAGACTGGAAGTTAAGCTAAAGACAATCCAGACAATGATTGGCAGGGATGTGGATGGGATGGTAATGAATGATAAAATGGAGAGAAGGCAGAACTACATTGTTAAGGAGAATCTTTCAAACTTTCAAAAATATTTATTAATAAGTTGGAGCCTAAGATATGTAAAGAAATAATAAAGAGAACTCTTCTTTCTTGAGTCTGCGTTAAACAGAACCAAACTAATGTTCGTTTGCCTGTCATTGAGCTTTGGCAAAAAACATCAAGAGATTTTGAGACCTAGGTGTGTTGTTCTGGAGAAAAGTGGGACAGAGTTCACCTCTCTTAATGGCTGCCTCTAGCCATTATATCTGTTAACTATTGGCAGAGGATTGAGGAACAGATATCCACAGCTGCAGCACAATGATTGATCAGCTCCTTTTCTCACAAAGTTGAGCCCTGAGAATATTTGCCTAGCCAAGGATGTATGAATGAGATAAGACCTAGGGCCTGCTATTATTATGTTAGTTCTCATTTACACTGAGTCCTAGGGGAGACATAAAAAAGTAGTTTTCAGAAGAATTCTGAGAATGTTACAAACCTGATTTTCAGTCTTGGATTTGATGTAGTATTGATGAGAGGGCTGACTCAAGATGGAATAGCAGGTTGTAGAAAGAGCACTGTCGCACAGAAGGAAGATTAGAAAATGTGTAGCCATTCCTATAGGTAAGAGGCTTACTAAAAACTAGTTACCAGAACTGTATTACTTTGAATACAGAAGAGGCAAACTAATCACATTTCTAATGAACATTGCACAGGGTAGTATGTCAACCTACAGATACCTGGAGGCATGATGTCCAGTAGATGACAGGTGATGGGGGCTAAGTCCACTAGAGAGCAATACAATGATGGAAAGCCAGAAACTTTGAAGTACCAGAGATGTGAGTTGCCTTTCATTGTACTCTGTTTTCATGTTCCCTTTCAAAGTTATGCTGATGATTTCTGTTCAGAGTAAGCTTTCTATTAAACCTTTGTGGGAGATTGGGTTCCTAGTTTACAGGGTGAATGTTTTATTCTTTTTTTTTGTGGTGAATTGTTTCCTTTGGCTAATAGAAAGTAAACATTGGGAAGTGGTGAACTGTGATTTGGAGAGGCTTCAGACTCACAAAGTACTTAGACTTTGGGCTAGCTTTTTGGGGCACAATTGCTGAGATGAGTTAACACTACCATACATGCATAATGGGAAGATTACTGTAGGATTAAGGGGACAGCTAGATGTCACAGTTGATGAGAGTGCTGAGACTCCAGGTCCAGACTAGGCTTCCTGCATTCAAATCTGCCTCAGATACTCTAGCTGTGCAACCCTGGGCAGATCACTTAACCCTGATTACCTCAGTTTCCCCTGTAAAATGAACTGGAAAAGGAAATGGAAAACCATTCCAAAATCTTCCAAGAAACCCCCAAATGGACTCACAAAGAGTGGGACATGACTGAATAACAAAATATGGGAAATATCTCAGTTTTTTTAGAAAGAGGATGAAACCTTGCAAACTCTGGAACACTGAGCTTGGCTGATTCTTGGCAAAAGTCCTTGAATGTTAGTATTAAAAGAACTATAAGCATTTAAATATAAGCATATTATAAGCATTTAAAAAGGAAATTGCTAGCAAACACCAAGAGCCAGGCTTAAAATCAAGAATGAATTGGGTCAGTTTAACCTCATTTTTCCCATGTTGTCTAGCTAATCAGGGAAATAAATGATGTTGACAAAGGAGTCAATGAACATTTAGTACACACCAATTACATACCAACTTCTGTGCCATGCACTAGTAGTACAAAAAGGCAAAAATCCCTCCTTGTGAAGGAGACAAGCAAACAATGTACATACAAGCTACAAGATAGAGGAAAGACTGTAACATTAAGGAATGGAAAATGCTTCCTAGAGAAGAAGGGTTTTTTTCTCTAGGATATGAGAAGCCAGCAGGCTAAAGGGGGCAACCAGCACTGGAAGATGTGGGGTCTTGTTTGTGAAACAGCCAAGAGGTCGGGGAGTCATTTCATCAAAGAATATGTGGTAGGGGGTAAGATGTAAGATTAGGGTGGGGTGCAGAACTGGGTAATCGGCTTTGAAAAACAGGATTTTTTATTTGATCCTAGAGGCAATAAGGAGTCCCTGGTGTTCATTAAGTAGTCAGATTGACATGGTCACACTTGCTTTTCATCAAAACATTTGACAGACTCATGAGGTAGATGATACTAAATTTAGATGAATTGGACCCACCTCCACAAAGTTTTCATTAATGGCTCAGTGACAACTTAGGAGACTTGTCCCTTTGACTCTGTAATTAGTTATTTAGTCTTGTGCTAATTCAACTTTATCTGTAACTTGGGAGAAGGCATTGATGAACACTTGTCAATATTCATGTTAATGACTTGGAGTTGGGAGGGATGCTTAATATGTTAAAACACTCTAGATAGCCGGCACAAGCACCACTATAATAGAAATATAGTTGAGATAAATGTGAAGTGTGAAGTTTTAATGAGTAAAAAAAAAAGCATCTGCTTTATCTCTATATTGAAACACAATCTGCTTGTCCTATGACTAGTTCCTCCCACTGCTCCTTGTAAATGAATCAGGCTAATGGGTTACATTACTTGACTAACTCCATTGTTTTAACAGGAACATTCTGGAAATGTTAAAATGAATTAGTGAACAAGCCTGATCAGAACTCATTTGTGTTTTCAAAATGGTAGCCTCTGTGTCCAAGCATTCATCTGTATCAGCATGATATATACTCATGGACATAATAAGAAGATGCAGCCTGAATGATAGAGTACATCAATTCAGTTTCTAGTTAAAGATTAGGTACCTTCTAGGCAAAATGCTGCCTTGCACTCTTATCAGCCCATTTCTATTCCACATTTTTATCAGTGACTTGATTCACTGTCCTATTCCTTTTGCCAAATGATTTGATGTTAAAATAAACATGTTAGTCATTGTGCTAGGGGCTACAAAAAGAAGCAAAAGACAGTGCTAATCCCCAAGGAGCTTACGGTCTACTGAAGGAGATGTGTGTGTGTGTGTGTGTGTGTGTGTGTGTGTGTGTGTGTGTGTGTGTGTGTGTGTCTGACATACACACACAAGCTATATGCAGGATAAATGATGATTTTTTGTTCTTTGTTCTTGAAGAGCATGACATCAGGAAAGTGATGCCATGACTCACGAATTGGATTTGAATGTGGAGGTACTGTGCTAGGTCACCAGACTCATTTTTCTCATTTGAAGTCATCTGGGTCCAATGGTCAGATGTGAATCAGGACATGGCCCTGGATTCAAGGCAGTCAGGGATAAGTGTCAAGTGTCTGAACTCGGGTATTCCTGACTCTAGGACTGGGGCTCTAGCTGCCCTGGTAGGATTAAAAGGGAATACAACAGGGAAGTCACTTAAATTAAGAGAGGGTAAGAATATAGACTTTTTGTAGAAGATGGGATTTTAGTCTTGAAGAAATTCAATGAGTATCTTGAGTTTTTTGGTAGAAATTTAATAGTGGGATTCATCAGATAATCCTGTTCATGATCCCTCCTATATTTAGTGATTTGCTTTTTAAGTAATTTGTGATTACCACCACTCCCAGGAAGGAAAGGAGGGAGCATGTAGATTATTGGTATAAAATTTACAAGTCCCAGTAAGATTTATTGAACAATATTCTTTGAAGCCAGAAGAGGTCTCAAGAGGATTGTAAAATGGAAAACTAATGTTGAGATTCAACTAAATTTCTGCCAGTTATTTGGACATTGCAGAAGCTTGCAATCTGAGACAAACTTAGGGTGTGGATGAAGCAAGATGACAGCACAGTGATTGGTAAAAGAATGTATGCCATTAGCATCTGGGCAGCACAGAGGCTTATAGTCTATTATCAATCAGTTAAGGTGGGGAGGGGGGATTGTAACTTCTAGATAGTTTATGGAGATTTCAACACCAGATGGTTGTCACCAAGTTTCCATATATTGAACCAGAAACATTGAAATTAATCTTCAGTTTAATGATACATGCACATACCTGTCTCCTATATATTTATAATGTATATATATATGTGTATGTGCATAAATTACACATACACATGTTCCTATGCCTACTACATGACAGTAATATGTCGATTTTCTCTTTTCCAGGGATTCTAGGGCTAGTAATTGGTTCAATGGAATGAGAAGTAATAGACCTGAAAGTCTCCTCTTTAGAGAATATGTCTGCTATTTAGCAACTGTAATGCTATACATATATATGTGTGTGTATACACATGTATACATATATATATATACATGTATGTATATATTGCTTGACATGAGATAAGAATTTAAAATAGTTTTGGAAACAATATAATATTGTTAATATGAGTATAAAGCAAAATAACAAAACTGAATTTCATTGATAAAGAGAAGGAAAATTAAGTATCTTAATGTAAGATTTTTTTATTACTTAAATAACTTAATACATTGCCAAGCAAGATGGCCTTTGAGACCTACACTGAGGTAGAGGAAAATAGAGCTTTTTCTCAGCTTTCCCTTGAGCTTCTAACCCAGAGGGAGGGGAAAGGGCACAAGGAACCTCTGAACTTTAATGTAAAGGGAGAAAAATCCTAACTTACCAGTAAAGCATCATAAAAATCTGTAGTCATGTATACCAAGCAATACTAATTCATTTACATTCACAGAGAAAGGATGACATTTGTAGTTACATAAATCCCAAGTGGCAAACATATTGTTATATACATTGTAAAAAGAATTGTAGTGACAACCCAGATGGTATGAAATACTTTGCATAATTTTGTTGACATCAATATACATTCTCATCTATTTTCAAAAGACACTGAGGTGGGAGGAAGAGCTGTTTGTATTAGATAACAGAATCTAGATTCAAAAGGATTTCAACAGATATAAATGTTGGAACAACTCTAATGAAATGAAGTTTAATAGGGATAAACAAAACTTCAAAAAAATCAATTGTATAAAAACAGGATGTGGGAAGATGTGAAGGCCACAGGAAAGTCTTAGGTTTTTTATTTTTGTTTGCTTTTTTTTTTGGTGAATTGTGTGAATTACTATTAAATATGCAAATTTATATTAAATATATAAAATGATTGCCAAAAATGCAATCTCAGGTTGTCTTAAGAGAGTATATATAGAACTAAAATATGTTTTGGTTTTGGTCAGAACATTAGAAGTATTATGTTTAGTTGTGGACATCACATTTTTAAAAGGAATATGGAGGAGAGTGATCAGGTAAGGGGACTCTAAACTTATGTTATTTTAGGGTTATTGAAGATAGAATGACTAGGGAATGGTTTGAATGAGGAAGAGATTTAGGGAAGACCTAATGAGTCTTCTATTAATGATGAATAAAAAAAAGTAAGAAAATAACTTTCAAATGTAGAATGGAACTAAAGGAAGCTGATGACTTTGCAAGAAATCAGAAAGAAATAAAACTAACAAAAGAATCAAAAATTAGAAGAAAATATGAAATATCTCATTGGAAAAACAACCTTGAAAATAATTTAAAAATTATTGGGCTACCTGAAAGTCACGACCAGGAAAAAAGCTTAGACTTCATTTTTCAAGAAATAAAACATTGCCTTGAGGTCCTAGAAGCAGAGGGCAAAATAGAAACTGAGAGAATTCACAGGTCACTTCCTGAAAGAGATCCCAAAAGAAAAACTTCCAGAAATATAGCCAAATTCGAAAACTCCCAAGTCAAAGAGAAAATATTTTTTTTAAATTTTTTTTTAGGTTTTTGCAAGGCAAATGGGGTTAAGTGGCTTTCCCAAGGCCACACAGCTAGGTAATTATTAAGTGTCTGAGACCGGATTTGAACCCAGGTACTCCTGACTCCAGGGCTGGTGCTTTATCCACTATGCCACCTAGCCACCCCTAAAGA
This sequence comes from Macrotis lagotis, assembly GCF_037893015.1. NCBI lineage: Eukaryota > Metazoa > Chordata > Mammalia > Peramelemorphia > Peramelidae > Macrotis > Macrotis lagotis. The sequence goes on from NC_133666.1 coordinate 586,764,651, forward strand.
GAAAATATTAAAAGCTGCCAGAAACAAGCAATTCAACTATCATAGTCAGGATTACACTGGAACTGGCAGCATCTACATTAAGGCCTTGGAGGTCTTGGAATATGATATTCCAGAAGGCAAGAGATCTTGGTTTACAACTGAGAATCAACTAGCCAGAAAAACTGAATATCCTTTTTCAGGGGAAAAGATGGGACTTTCAAACTTTCCTATTGAAACAACCAGAGCTGGACAGAAAGTTTTATCTCCAAGTACAAGACTCAGGTGAACCATAATGGGGTTAGATGAGAAGGAACTATGAGGAACTTAATGATGCTGAACTGTTTGCATTCCTGCATAGGAAGAAGATACTGGTAACACATGAACTTTCTCATTTATAAGAGCAGTTTGAAGGAGCATATATAGACAAGGCACAGGAAGGAGCTGAATATAATTGTATAATATGATAAGATGGAGTCAATGGGTAATTAAAGGAAAGTACTGGAAGGAAGAGAAAGGAGAGGAAGAAAGGGCCAAGATGTTTCACATAAGAGTCAAGGTAAAACTTTTGTAATGGAGTGGAACCGGGGAAGGCAAGAGGGAATGAGTGAACCTTCATTCTCATTGGAAATGACTCAGGAAATAACATAACCACTTAATAGGGTATACAAATCTATCTTACCTAGAGAAAAATGAGAGGAAAGGGATGGGATAAGGGGGAACAGAGGGAGGGAAGGGGGAGTGGGTGATAGAAGAGAGGGAAGGTTATGGGAGAGGGTACTCGGATATAGCACACTTTTGAGCAGGGACAGGGTGAAAGGAGAGAGAGAAAACAGAATAAAGGAGAGTGGGGAGGAATAGAGTGGAAGAAAATACAGCTAGTAGTAGCAACTGGGAAAAATATTGAAACAACTTCTCTGGTGGACTTATGATAAAGCAACTCATCCCAGAGACAGAGCTGGTGGAATCCAAACTGAGACTGAAGTGCACTTTTCTTTACTATTCTTCAGGTTTCTCATCTTTTTGGGGAAGGGGGGTTTATGTTCATTCTCACAACAAAGATTATTGTAATAATAAAAAATAAACCAAAAAAAAAAGTGATCCAACTCATGAGGGAGAAAACCAGCCAGAATGATCTGGATGGAGATAGATTCCCTTGTCCTGATTGCTAGAAGTGACTGTCATTTAAAGCAGGAGCTAAAGACTTTTAGCCTACCTCTTCCTTAAATAACTACCAATAAGGGTTGATTTTCAGTTATTAAGGGAATTACCTTTCAAGGATTGTTAAGTCTTTAAGGCTTTCATTGTCTTTTGCCTTTGGTTGCCAAGAGATACCCACTGACCATCAATTTATTGATTACTGGGTAGCCAGAAACTAAGTCTTCCTCCCCCCATCCCCCCTTCTGTCTTTGTCTTTCACCTGTCTAATACATAAATAAAAAATAAGTTTTAGAGCCCAAATTTTTATATGAGATGTTTAAAAAATCCAAACAAAGGTTATTTATTATTTTATTTTATTTTGGGGGGAAGAAAAGTATATTTCTTTTATACATTAATAAAATATTCTTATTTAAGAGTAAACAAAATACCCTCTCCCCCCAAAAAAATATAGATTCGCTTGAGTGATAAAGGGGAGAGAAAAAATTAAAATAAAAAAAATAATAGTAATAATTGTAGGTATGGCCAGGTGGCTCAGTGGACAGAGCCTCAGCCCTGGAGCCAGGAGCACCCAAGCCCATATCCGGCCCTGTACACCCAACAATCACCCAGCTGTGTGACATGCAAGCCACCCCAACCCCACTACCCAGCAAAAACCAAAAAAAAAAGACCCAAAATAAAATAGTGATAATAGTAAGGGTGGCTGGGTGGCAGACAGAGCAATGACCCTTGAGCCAGGAGCACGGGGTCCAAATCTGGCCTCAGACACCCAATGATCACCCTGCTATGTGGCCCCTGGCAAGCCACCCAGCCCCATTTGCCCTACACCCCCCCCCAAAATAATAATAATAATAATAAATGTGCTTCAGTCTTTGTTCCAACACCAACTCTGTCGTGGGTGGATCACATTCTTTATGATAAGTCCATTGCAAAAGTTACTTCCATATTTTTCCACTGTTGCCATTACTGATTTCAACTCCCTCCTTTCATATTTCTCCACTACCATGTACTATATTTTCTCTCTCCTTTCACTGACTCTGCTGTAGGGTAGCTGAGTGGCACAGCAGACAGATCTCTGGCCCTACGGCCAAGAGGCCCTGAGCCCCCCTACCACCCCTTAGGCCCAGAATCCACCTGGCCCTATGGTCCCAGACAAACCATCTAATCCCAGCCTCTTGTAAGAAGTAAAAAAGAAAATGTGTTCTATTTGACCACTCTCCCCCCATGGTCCATCCTCTCCTCTCCATCACTCACACACCCCCTTCCCCCTGTCCCCCCGCCTCTCCTTCTTACTCCAGAAGCCTATACCCCATTGAGTATATATGCTGTTTCCTTTCCTAGCCACCTCTGATGAGAGCAAAGATTCCCTCATTCCCCCTTGCCTTGCCCCCTTCCATATTATTGCAAAAGCTCATTGTAATGAAGAAAAATATTATATGAAATATTTTGGCCTATTCCCCCTCTCCTTTTTCTTTGTCCCATTACATTTCCCTTTTTTTTTATTGACTCCATTTTATACCATATTTTATCTTCAAATTCAGCTTTCTCCTGTGCTTCAACTATAAAATCTCCTTCTTACCTGATCTATTAACTGAGAAGGTTCATATGAGTATTATCAGTGTCATTTTTCTGTGCAGGAATACATGCAGTTCATCATCATTAAGTCCCTCATATTTTCCCCTTCTCCAATTTCTATGCTTCACCTGAGCCCTGTATTTGAAGATCAGACCTTCTGTTCAGCTCTGTCCATTCCAACAGGAACATTTGAAATTCCCCTGGTTCATTGAAAGTCCATCTTTTTTCCCCTGGAAGAGGATGTTCAGTTTTGCTGGGTAGTTCATTCTCAGTTGCATTCCAAGTTCTTTTGCCTTCTGGTATATTATATTCCAAGCCCTACGAGCTTTTAATGTAGTTGTTGCTAAGTCCTGTGTGATTCTGACTGCAGCCCCATGATACTTGAACTGTGTCCTTCTGGCTGCTTGTAATATTTTCTCTTTGACTTGGGAGTTCTGGAACTTGGCTATAATATTCCTAGGGGTTGGTTTTTTGGGATCTCTTTCTCAGGGGGATCGGTGGATTCTCTCCATTTCTATTTTGCCCTCTGCTTCTAGGATATCAGGGCAATTTTCCTGTAGTAATTCTTTGAAAATGATGTCAAGGCTCTTTTCTTGATCATGACTTTCAGGTATTCCAATAATTTTTAAATTATCTTTTATAAATCTGTTTTCTGTATCAGTTGTTTTTTCAATGAGATGTTTCACATCTTCTAATTTTTCATCCTTTTGGTTTTGAAGTATTGAGTCCTGATTTCTTGTGAATTCATCAATCTCCCTGAGCTCTATTCTTTGTCTGAAGGATTTGTTTTCCTCAGAGAGTTTTCTTATCTCTTTTTCCATCTGGCCAATTTTGCTTTTTAAAGCATTCTTTTCCTCAATAACTTTTTGAACTGTTTTATCCATTTGACCTAAGCTGGTTTTTAGCATGCTATTTTCTTCAGCATTTTTTTGCATTTCCTTGACTAAGCTGCTGACTTCATTTTCATGTTTTTCCTGCATCTCATTTCTTTTCCCAGTTTTTCTTCTAATTCTCTCATTTGATTTTCAAAGTCTTTTTTGATCTCTGTCATAGCCTGAGCCCAATTTCTGTTTTTCTTGAAGTCTTTAGATGCAGGAGCTTGTGCTTCCTCATCTTCAGACTGAGTGTTTTGATCCTTCTTGGGCTCATATGCAAGATATTTCTCAATAGTATTCCTCTTTTTTCTCTGCTTGCTCATTTTCCCAGCCTAAGCCTGTTTTGGGGGTGCTTCCTGAGCTTTTGGGACACTCCCACAAGGATCTCAGTGTGTGAGGTTCTGTCCTCTCTCCTGGTCTGTGAATGACCATATGTGCCCCCCTCTGCCATGGGGCTGAGGTGGGGGGGGCACTGCTGTTCTATTGGGGGGGCCTAGACTGAGATCAGGATCTGAATGTGGTCAGAGCCCCAGAGTCCTGTTCCAGGGGCAGAGGACAGAGCTCTGCAGTCTCTCTTCACTCCTCTCCCTCAGCTCAATGGGCTCATGCCCTGGGGGCTCCTGCTTACCTGCTCTGCCTGCTTTTGTTTCCTGGATCTGGACTGTCTTGACCAGGCTGCTGACTGTGTGCCCTGAGGGCTGGGCTCTGGCAGAGGTCCCTGCTGTTTCCCCAATTTGTGGCTGGTGCTCCCTAGGGTGTAGGTCAGGAAACTTCCCTGCTGCTGTGAGCCGTGGCTCCCAGCACCCTGGGGTTGCCTCTGGGAGGCTGAAGTTCTTTCACTCTGGTGGGCCACCCCTCTGGAGGGCTGCTCCTTCAACCCCGGGGAGCAGGGCCTTCCTGCTCTTTTCCAGGTTACCTTGAGCAGTGCCTCACTGGGTCCTTCTGTGGGTTCTGTCTCTCGAAAATTTAGAGTCCTTAGTTTCGAAGATTTATGAGAGAGCGCCTAAGACAGGATCTGCTCTTGTCGCCATCTTGGCTATGCCCCCCACAAAGGATATTTTAGACAGCACAGTTAACTTTACATGTTAGAGTACTGTCCTACCAGTTCCTTTTAGGAAATTAACTTTATCATGCTTGAGTCCTCCCTTGTTTTAAACTTAGTAAATTGTTCTATAGATCAGTCATTTTCCTAGTATGAATTAAAGTCGATCTATTCCATTTCCTAGTCATTGGATTTTAAGTTCTAGTTTAGAATTGAAGTCTTCATTTCTCCCTTATGCCCTGTAGTCTCTTACTGTCTGGATCACTTTCCTCTGGACCTACTCATCTTCCCTAAAGCCTAACATCCAGAACCGAACATGATACTCCAGATGTGGCCAGAATAGACCATGTAGATGTAGTATACTCAGACACAGAGCTGATGATTCTTTTTTGGGGGGGGGTGTTGCAAGGCAATGGGGTTAAGTGGCTTGCCCAAGGCCACACAGCTAGGTAATTATTAAGTGTCTGAGGCCAGATTTGAACTCAGGTACTTCTGACTCCATGGCCGTTGCTCTATCCACTGTGCCACCCAGCTATACCTGATGATTCTTCTGTGGCCTGGTCTGGTCACATCTGGAGTATTGTGTTCCATTCTGAACATCACATCTTTTGGGGATGGAAGGAGTGGGGTAGGGAAGGTAACAATTGTCTTGTAAGTCATGTTTTCTTCTTTTGATTTATTGGACTCGGGATTTGGTCAAATCACCACTATTTACCCTCATGGGGATTGACCTGCATTTATTTTATTTTATTTTATTTTTTTATTTTTAGGTTTTTGCAAGGCAAAGGGGGTTAAGTAGCTTGCCCAAGGCCACACAACTAGATAATTATTAAGTGTCTGAGACTGGATTTGAACCCAGGTACTCCTGACTCCAGGGCCGGTATTTTATCCACTACACCACATAGCCACCCCCCACTATGCCACCTAGCCACCCCGACCTGCACTTTAAATGTCAGACTAGAAAGAGAGCCAGCAGAGGAAGTTGGAGTGGGGTTATTTTTGGAAAACTTAACTTGAAGATTTTTTCTTCTCCTATAGGTGGCAATGTTTTACTTTTTAATTTAAAATTCAGTTCCAAGAACTTTAATCTGCATCAGGGAAAGGAGAGATTTTTCCAAAGAAAAATGAATCCTGCTTTGGATAAAATTGTTTTTTCCTTTACTGTTGCAATGCCTAAAAATGAGCTTACTCCTTGCTTAATTTATACCATTTATTTGGAGAACACTTCTATGGGGATGGAATATTATGAATTTAAGTCCCTAGGTTTATAGAATATAATTATTATTATAGGATATAATTATATTTTAGAATATGATTTTTGCAGAAAAGGGCCTTGTATAACATGGCAAAACTTCTAGGCAGGTGCCAAGATGCTTTTTGGATGATAATAATATTTCATTCATTTGTTCATTTTTTCATTTTTACTTGATTACCTCATTACCAATTTCACTGGTGTTCCTCATACCAGGTGGGAAGTTCAGAACCTCAGGGAGAGAGGATCCACAGGTGATCAGATTTACATGGTGCGGTGACAGGTATTGTGGAACCAAATGAAAAAGAAGCAGAGCAGCAGAATTAAAATTCACATCAGTGCCAGGAGTTCAGTTAGTGTGATACTTAAGGATTCTATTTAAGGATTTTTAATAATTACTGGTAAAATTTGTTTCTAAGTAAGATGAATGGACTATGGACTGGCTTAATTTCTGCTTTCTGTTGTCCATTTATGTCCAACCTTTCATGATCTCATTTGGGGGTTTTCTTGGTAAAGATATTGGAGTAGTTTGCCATGTCCTTCCCAGCTCATTTAATGCATGAGGAAACTGAGGCAAACAGGGTTAAGTGATTTGTCCAGGCCCACACAGCTAGTAAGTGTCTGAGGCTGGATTTGGGAAGATGGGTCTTCCTGATTTCAGGCCTGGCCTGAAGGTGCCACCCAACTGCCACTAATTCATGCTTTATCTAAGGCTAGTTTTTACTGAAAAACACAGGTGAGATTTCTTTAATACCAAGCACCAATCCATCTCTAAGTTGTGATTTGCAAAGAGCAGTAAAATGGGGCAGTGGATTGAGAGATATGCCTCAGTCATAAAGACCTGAGTTCAAATCTAAGCTCTTATTTATTAAGTGTGTGATCATGGGCAAGTCACTCAATGTCTGTCTGTCCTTGTTTCCTCAAATGTGAAATGGAGATGATGGTAATAATAGCATCCACTTCCTAGGGTTGTTGGGAAGATTAAAATATGATAATATTTAAAGCATTTAGCATACCAACAACATAGTTATCACTATATTAATGGAAACTATTACTATAACTAGCTCACATTTCTGTACTTTGGTCAGGTATGATCCCTGCAACCATAGTGTCATCTTCTCATAGTCCCTAAACAGTTATTTGATTTGTAATTTTGTGAGTCATGACCAGAAAAATATTGGTAAATATTTCACAACTGGCCCTCTGGGGGAAAATTGTACCTCCAGCACACTTAATTTTGATCTTAATTTTTCCATCACTTTCTTAAGTTACTCTAGACAGTTAACAATAAATGAAAATGTGAGTAATAGTATTTGCATATTCCTGGGGTTTAAATTCTCCTGATTAAAAATTTAATAATATAATCTGGAGTTGAGTCCAGGACACTGAAAAGACGTATGCAAATGAACCAATGGACCACAGTTCCTGGGCCATTGTCTTGCCTTTCAATCAGTCCTATTGGTACATTTATTGGAGGAGCAATTGCTTTTTCATGAGATCAGCCTTTGTCTTTCCTCAACCTCTTATATAAGTGGTTGTGTTGCTTCTTCTCTCATTCGAATGTTCTTTCTTCTCCTTTCAGAGAGCAGAATGCCCACATTCAAAAGGGTACAAATAAAGTATAAAATGCAATAAGCTTGGGGGGGCTGCTTCCAGATGGAAGGGATTGGGATTGGCTTCATGGAGGAGTTGGAATGCCAGTTATCAGGGGGGTAGCTAGAAGATACATGGGATGGGCAGGAGGGATTGGAGGATCCTTCAGGGTCACCCACTATGCCTGCTTGTTAAAGTAACCTTGTGTGGGGACTGAATCCTATGCTTGGATTTAAGCATTCAGGATAAACTCTTTCCCCTTCCTATTTTGTGGATAATTAATAGAATGAGAAGATGATTTAGGAGTCAAACCTGGTATTATTGTGACTGCTCTAAAGATAGTCTTGGCCCTTGTCCCAGAAGTAGACCTGTAAAACTGGCTTCCCAGTGAGATCTGCTTTGGAATGCATCACTGAGACATTGCTGCAAAGGGGCAGGAGCTCTGTACTTAATTCAGTTGAGAAAAGGTGTTGGTAGCTACATTCTAGGGTTCCAAGTCTTCTCAGAGACTTCCCCATGGCAGTCCAGTATCCTTTATTGCTTAAAGTTAATGATAACCATAGTGTGGCACCCTTTTAAATGATACCGTCCTCCCTTCCTCCACTTCCATTCCTTTTGTTATAAATGGTTTGTGAATATTTTTATTAAAATATCTTAACAAACACCTCCCTCAAAATGGAAGACAGGGGCGGGGAAATCCCAAAATGCAGTCTTTTATGCACTTGGAAAGGCCTTGTTGCTGCTGCTCATGCCAATCATAGGCTGGGGTCACAATCTAAACTGATACATTGGTCCCCATAAATTTCCCCGGCCCTGCTCATTATATTAATGAGCAAGAATAGCTAGATCTCCTTGAGCATGCAAAGGTCAAGACTCTAGGTTAACTAAAAACAGGTGGGGGCAATGTCAGCAGTTTTTGATCAGATGGAAGCTTAAGTCTTTTGAGTTTAACTCAGTTTCTTGCCCATCATCAACAATATAGACAGACCCTTGTCTTTTTAATGTAAACCAACAATCCTCCCCTTCACATTCTTGTGGAACCCAAACACCCACATATTCCTCACATTTCACCTAGGACATATTTAGCTAGCTAGCATTAGAGGGAAACATATGGAAGCATGGAGAATGGTACTTCCAGGAATGAATGGAAGGACCCATTGCCTCCAACTTAGAGAATTCTTAGTTATCCTCTGATTGCTTCCAGTAGGTCTTATGACTCAGAGGTTTGTACTATGTAGTCTTATAATTGATTGTTAAGCTAAACTCTCCAGATATTTCAGGAGTAATTCCCATTCCTCAGGCCTCCTTTTTCTTATCAGATTTGAAGGGTAAGGACAATTTTCTGAGCTATCAGGAGAGTTGGGCCACTTTTCAGTGACAAAGCCTGTGCCTGTAATAGAACTCACTGTCCTCTTTGTATGTTCTTTCATTTTGTAAAGGCTTGTAAAATTTTAAAGGCATTCTTCCTTTGGGGTCTTCTTATTTCTGAGCATCTAAATGGCAGGTAGCAGCCACCAGAAAAGTTGTGATGGTGATGGTAACAGAAGCAGACAGAACAAAATGGAAAGAGCTTCCAGCAGAGAGAAGAAAATGGAAAGAGGTCATTTGGTGCTGGTGAAATTGTGTTCAGTGGTACTAAGATGCATAATGGTGAATCAACAGGCTTCATAAAGAAACAATTGCATATGTCCCAAAGAGCCTTGAGTATTAGCCTCTCAATTGTACTAGTAATGGGGAGTCATTCTGCTCTAATGATTCCACAATACTTTACTGCTTAGCATTCTCTTTTCTATGTGGGAACAAGGTTATTCATTACATATTTGATTAATATTAATAGTCTGAATGTCTTTGTTTTTTGTTCATTCTTTCCTTCCTTTAGCTTTCTTGCTTCTCTCCTTCCTTCCCTCTCCCCTTCTTTCCTCCTTTCCTTCTTTTTTCCTTCCTTTCTCAATTTTCATCTTTTCCTAGGAAAATTTTTCTATTTTTAATTTTTCTCAGTTATATGCAAAGGTGATTTTTAATATTCATTCTTTTGTGATCTTTTGAGTTCCATATTTTTCTGTCACCTTGCCTTTCCTACTCCCCTCCTCATGGGAGGGAACCCTCTGATATAGGTTATATATATATATGTATATATATATATATACATATATATATATATAAAATCATGTGTAACATATTCCATATTAGTCATATTGTAGAAGAGGAATTTGAAACTAAGGAGAAAAACATGAGAAAGAAGGAAAAAGCATAAAACAAATTTTTAAAAGTGAGCATAGGGGCGACTAGGTGATGCAGTGGATAAAGCACGGGCCCTGGAGTCAGGAGTACCTGAGTTCAAATCCGGCCTCAGACATTTAATAATTACCTAGCTGTGTGGCCTTGGGCAAGTCACTTAACCCCACTGCCTTGCAAAAAAGAAACCTATAAAAAAGTGAACATAGCATGCTTTCCTCTGAAGTCAGCTCCATAATTTTTTCTCTGGATGTGGATGGCATTTTCCATAACAAGTCTCAGGATTGTTCTAGATCACTGAACTGCTGAGAGGAGCTGTATCCATCACAGGTGATCATCTCATAGTGTTGCGTTAATACATTCAATGATATTGCTAGGAGAATTCTCAGATCAGATCTAAAAGTAGAATTGTTCTAAAGTAGCAAGGCATGGAGCATGATTCAGTAGCTGTGAGAAAACCCCTGTTGAAAGAGCAGGGTCCTTGAACTGAACCTGGGCAAATCATGCAAAAGGGAAACATTCAGGTATGGCCACAGGTGTCCAGCACTCATCTAACAATTGTGCTAAAGTAATTAGAATAGTTTCAGACTGTAGAGAATTTTACAATTCCAAAGGACTTTAACAGGCATTATGCCTTCTGACCCCACCCTATGGGGTAGATATTATTTATATTGTTATACCCATTTGAAAAATGAAGACACTAGAATTTAAAAAGAAAAGCAACTTCCTCAAGTTTATATGTGTGTGTGTGTGTGTCTGTGTGTATATATATATACATATATATATATATATTCAAGTCTCAGCTCTTCTAGTTACACCCTACTCATATGTATGTGTGTGTGTGTGTGTGTGTGTGTGTGTGTGTGTGTGTGTGTGTCTGTGTGTGTGTGTGTGTGTGTGTGTGTGTGTGTGACTAACAGAGTTGAGACTTGAACCTCAGGTCACTTGAATCAAAGTTTTTTTTTGTTTTTTCCTACTATCTCATGCTGATTGTAGTAGACTTTATTTCAGTGAAACATAAATCCCTTTCAATAATTCTTTAAGTTTTACAAAACATAGTACTGTTATCTTAGGTGGTTCTACTATAGTAATACCCATTTTATAGATGAGGAAACTGAGGCTCAGAGAGTTTAAATGATTTGCCCAGTTAGTAAGTGGAAGAGTGGGGATTTAAACCCTTGGTCCATTGAACTCAAGTCTGTCTTTCTCTCAGCCAACAGAGTTATATGACTTGTACAAGGTCACACAAAAATAAGGAACTCAAAAGCTTGAGTTAATTAATTAATTAGTTAATTAATTCCAGATGGAGATGAACCCAGAGGTAGGTAAGCAATCCAAGTCCTTCCCCATTTAGTGTACTGTGGACCTTGCCCTTGGAAAGGACTTATGACCTGTAATTCTCCCCTTTCAGACAGTCAATCTACTATTCTTTTGTACACATTCCATTTTAATTTTAATTTTATTCCTATTATATATTACATTTATGTTTATATTACATATAAATTAAATCTGGGACAATTAAGTCTTTTGTCTTATGTAGTTTTTATTCATGATCTTTTGAAATATAGCTTTGAAAAACCAGGCTTTGATAAAGTCCATTGTGATTCAAATAAAGCTTCTTTAACTATGTCTTTTAACCCAGATCACTCTGATTTCCACTGGTTGACCAATAATAAGTTAGATAGTTAATAATCTAGTTAGATAGAATGAATGTTAAAAAGTTACCTTTGCATACATATAACTGAGAAAAATTTAAAATAGAAAATTTTCCTAGGAAAGGTGAAAATTGAGAAAGGAAGGAAGAAAAAAAGAAGGAAAGGAGGAAAGAAGGGAAGAAGAGAGGGAAGGAAGGAGAGAAGTAAGAAAGAAAGCTAAAGTAAGGAAAGAAAACAAAGAAACAAGAAACTAGTAAATGTCTCAGGTTGGGTTTGAACTCAGGTCCTATTGACTCCAGGGTCATTGTTCTATCTACTGTGCCAGCCACTTACCCGGTATTATTTGTCTTATATCAGCATAACTAGGTCAGAATCTGTTCTGGTCATGCACACTGCAGTAATTTTTTAATTCATCTCTAGGTCACTGTATAAGAGATGGAGCAAGAAATGAACCAATCACCTAATCTAATGCTACTACTTTATAGATTAGAAAATTGAAGCCAAGATAAAGGGTGTGATCAGTTGAAGGCTATATATATGGAGCTTTAAAAATCATTTACTTTCAAAGGTACAACTTCCTCATTTTATCTAAAACAAGCTCTGGCAAAGGACTAGTTGTCCACAACAACCCCTACCTCTGACCCCCATCTGATTTGTAGTTCTTCCTAGTTGGTGAAGAGACAGAACTAATACAAGATCAACTCTAGGTAATTTTTTTTGTTTTCTTTTTTAACATTTTAACATTTTATTTGTTTTTCAATTATATACAATAGTAATATATACCCATCATTTTTTGCAAGGCTCTGAATTCTACAATTCCCCCCCCTTCCCTCCCCACCCCCAGAAGGCTGCTTGACAGTCTCTACATTGTTTCCATGCCATACCTTGATGTAAATCGAATGTTATAAGAGTAAACATAACCCCTCCCCCAGAAGATGAGAAACCTCAAGAATAGTGAGAGAGGAAAAAAAAATGTACTTCTGTCTGTGTTCAGATTCCAATGGCTCTGTCTCTGGGGTGAGTTGCTTTCTTTATCATAATTTCACCAGAGAAGTTGCTTCAATATTTTTCCTCAGTTGCTATTACTAGCTGTACCTCCACTCTATTTCTCCCCACTCTCATTCATTCTATTCTCTCTCTCTCTTTTCATACTGACTCTGTCCAAAAGTGTGCTACATCTGAGTACCCTCTCCCTCCATCACCTATTCCCTCCTTCCCTCCCCCCACTCCCCTTCATCCCGCCCCTTTCCTCCCATCCTTCTCCAGGGCAAGACAGATTCCCTCACCCTATTAAGTGTGTGTCATTTCATCCCTGAGTCATTTCTGATGAGAATGAAGGCTCATTCATTCCCCTTTGCCTCCCCTCACCACTCCATTGAAAAAGTTTTTTTTTCTTGACTTTTGTGTGAAATCTCTCAGCTTCTTCATCATCTCCTTTTCCTTCCAGTACTTTAATCCCATTGCCCATTGACTCCATCCCTTTACCACACCATACCATTATATTCTGCTCCTTCCTATGTCCTGCCTATATGTGCTCCTTCTAACAGCTCTTATAGATGAGAAAGTTCATGAGTTATCAATATCTTCTTCCCATGTAGGAATACAAACAGTTCAACATCATCAAGTTCCTCATAGTTAGTTCCTCTCTTCCACTCTCTCTATAGTTCACCAGAGTCCTGTACTTGGAGATCAAACTTTTTGTTCAGCTCTGGTCACCTCAGTGGGAAAATCTGAAAGTCCCCTGTTTCATTGAAAGTCCATCTTTTCCCCTGAAAGAGGATGTTCAGTTTTGCTGAGTAGTTGATTCTTGGTTGTAAACCAAGATCTTTTGCCTTCTGGAATATCATATTCCAATCCCTATGAGCCCTTAATGTAGATGCTGCCATATCCTGTGTAATCCTGACTATGGAGCCTCGGTAGTTGAAATGCTTGTTTCTGGCAGCTTTTAGAATTTTCTCTTTGATTTGGGAGTTTTGGAATTTGGCTATAAATATTCCTGGAAAATTTTATTTTGGGATCCCTTTCAGGGGGTGATTGGTGAATTCTCTCAATTTCTATTTTACCCTCTGCTTTTAGGATCTCAAGGTAATTTTGCTGCATTATTTCTTGAAAAATGAAGTCTAGGCTTTTCTCCTGGTTGTTTTTAAATTATTTTAAAATTAATTTTAATTATATTATATTTAATTATATAATAATTTAATTATATATATTATATAACATGTAATATATAAAATATATATTATAATTATATATAATATGCAATATGTTATAATTATATATAGTATTTAATATATAATATGTTATATAAACTATAATAATTATATTTAATTTTAATTAAATTAATTTTTAAATTATTTTTTCTGGATCTGTTTTCAAGGTTGGTTGTTGTTCTAATGAGATATTTCACATTTTCTTCTAATTTTTGGCTTTTTTTGGAAGAGTTTTATTTCTTTCTGATTTCTTGCAAAGTCATCAGCTTCCTTTAGTTCCATTTTGCATTTGATGGAGTTATTTTCTTCAGAGAGTTTTTTTAATCTCCTTTTCCAGCTGGCCAGTTCTGTTTTTTAAGGCATTCTTTTCCTCATTTGCTTTTTTGTTTTGCTTTTTCCATTAGACCTAAACTGGTTTTTAACATTATTATTTTCTTCAGTATTTTTATATATATCTTTCAGCAAGCTTTTGATTTCTTTTTCATGATTTTTCTGCATTTCTCTTATTTCTCCTCCCAATTTTTCATCCACCTCCCTTAATTGCTTTTCAAAATCTTTTTTGAGCTCATCCATAGTCTGAGCCCATTTTCTATTTCTCTTGGAGGTTTTGGATATGGAAGCTTCAATTTTGTCATCATCTGAGTATGTATTTTGATCTTCCATGGGACTAAAGTAATTCTCTATGGTCAGATCCTTTTTTTTTCTGTTCTTTACTCATTTCCTCCAACTCTAAGTACTGTTGAAAGACTGAGATTTCCCCCACCCCATGCACTGGAATGGCAAAAGTTTCTGGGAGCTCTTGACAAGAAAAAAGATAAAAATTAAGACCTATAATCATTACATGGCTAGAGGCTTCAAACAGTAATTGGTGCCTGCCTCATCTGCAGTTCCCTCATGGAATGGACAAGCTAGGAGGAGTGTGTGTGTGTGTGTTCTAATGAAGGAGTCAGTTGAGGAATGGTCAGTAATACTTGCCCTGCTGCCCTTTGTGTTTACATTTTCTTAAATCTATTTTGTTAAAGGACACCTTTGCCAGATAAAATATCATTTCTTATAAAATCCTGTGGTCAATATTGTTTTTATGTTGACAGGTGGCCTTTTGTTTGGGCCATGAGGGTACAATAAGAGCCACAAATGAGAGAGGATTGTTTCCTGAAGGAAGATCCACCCTCAGTAATTCTGCTTTCTACTGGGCCATCAGAATCCAAAGAAAGAGCAAATGAGACTTAGACTGGGACTTATTGGTCAACCAGTGAAAATCAGAGTGATCAGTGTTTAAAGACATAGTTAAAGAAGCTTTATTTGAATCACAATGGACTTTATCAAAGTCTGGTTTTTCAAAGCTATATTTCAAAAGATCATAAATAAAAACTACATAAGACAAAAGAGTTAATTATCCCAGATTTAATTTATATGTAATATAAACATAAATGCAATATATAATACTAATCACCTATCTCTCAGAGTAGCTGTGAGAATAAAATATGATCATATTTGTAAAATAATTTTCAAGTCTTAATGTGCTTTGTAAATAAATAGTTTTAGATAAATTTGATAATTTTCACTTTTAGCCCAGATCAAAAAATTGAGGCTCAGAGAGTTTGTCATTTACCATTCACTAACATTTTTATAATAAATGAGGGTCACATGATAAGTCAGAAAAGTCATTTAATCCTCTTTGTCTCAGTCTCCTCCCTTATAAAATGATCAAGAGAAGATGGCAATCCATTCCTGTACCTCTGCCAAGAAAACTCCAAATTAGTCATGAAGAGTCAGATATGACTGAAGTGACTTGTCTTCATTATCATCATCATCATCATCATCATCATCATCATCATCATCACTGTCATCATTATCAACATCAGCAGCAGCAACAACAACAACCAGCTACAAAGCACTGGTTCATGGAGTGGTTCATTTGATCCTTATAGTCACCTTGTGATAGCCCCTGGAAATCAGAGTTACATCCCACATTATAGACAAGAGAAGTCAGGGAACAGGAAAAAGCAGCAAAATTATAGTTTACATTTGCATAGTGCTTTATTTGTAATGATAAATTGCTTTGTATACACTATTTCACTAGGTCTTCATAGCAACTCTATGGTGTAGGCAACAAATTACTGATGAACTGAGACTGGTTCAGGTCACACAGCTAAGAAATGACAGAACCAGGATGCCATCCCAAATTTCCTTTCTCCAAATCTAGTGATGATTCTGGAGGGGTGAAAGAGATTCACTCACTCAGGAAGTGAGTTATAGACTTTGGGTACTGAGAACAAGAATGAAAAATCAGGGAAGTAAAATGAAATGAAAAAGAAATGGGAAAAAGACATTAACAAAATAGGGATCTAAGGATTGTATAGATGGAAGAGACCTTAGAATTTCTCTAATGCAACATCCAAGATCATCCAACTACTTAAACAGCAGACCCAGGCCTCAAACTCAAGGACTTGGCTTCTAAGTATACTATTATTCCCACAAGGTTAAGATGTGTTTAAAGTTCATAGAGAACCAGAAGAAATGAATGAGGTTTCTTTAGTCCCCAGGGTACTGTAGAAGGTTAGCTATTGAAAATTCTCCTCTGGGAAAAAACTAAAGAGACTAAAGAAAATTGCCTCAGAATTTTATGGGTAGTGTAACATCAAATATTCTAATGCTGTACCAGATGGAATGCTTTTCAGTGGTTAGAAGATGAATAAGGGTAAAAAGGAAATTTTGAGCAGATGAGTTCACATCATTTCTAGAAACTGGAGAAACAGTATGTCAATGTGTCTTTATTGAGTTTCTCTCTAGGCATAGTTATGCAACCTTTAGTGTCTCAACCTATCTTCATCTATAAAATGGGGAAATTGAATGCTTGAATTGTTTGGATCTCTATTTTTGGGGAAAAAAGTGTTTTGAAGATTGTAAAATACTATATAATATTCAATAATGTATTTCATTTCAGTAAGAGATTTAGAGTCTGAGGATTATCCCAAGAGAAACTGTATCAGCATGATTTTGAATGGGGAAAATGACTGAGTAAGAATTCCAGACAGGGATGAACCCAGACGTAGGTAAGCAATCCAAGTCCTTCCCCATTTAGTGTACTGTGGACCTTGCCCTTGGAAAGGACTTCTGACCTGTAATTCTCCCCTTTCAGACAGTCAATCTACTATTCTTTTGTACACATTCCATTTTAATTTTAATTGTATTCATATTATATATTGCATTTATGTTTATATTACATATAAATTAAATCTGGAATAATTAACTCTTTTGTCTTATGTAGTTTTTATTTATGATCTTTTGAAATATAGCTTTGAAAAACCAGACTTTGATAAAGTCCATTGTGATTCAAATAAAGCTTCTCTAACTATGTCTTTAAACCCTGATCACTCTGATTTTCACTGGTTGACCAATAATAAGTCCCAGTCTAAGTCTCATTTGCTCTTTCTTTGGATTCTGATGGCTCAGAATAAGTATGAATAGCAATTTTTCCTGTTCTAACCAGAAATTCTGAGGATCTTCCCCTCCCAGACTGATTTTTTTTTGAAGACAAGCTAGATCAGCTTTTGATTTTTACCTAGCTATCAATTCTTGAATGGGTGTTGCCTCAGTAAAGCTGAGATCTGGGAAAGTTATTGGCTTAAAAAGACTAAGGTCTCCCACTGCAACCTGGATCACTAAAAATTTTCTGATCTATGTCTTGCCATTGGACTCTGATGTCTCTGGAGGAGAGGGTGAGGCTGATGATCTTGCATAGCACTCCTGATGTCAATGCTCCTCTTCCAGAATGAAGGATGAACAACAACATCAAACCTTTCATGTTGGCAGTTGGGATACATAGTATAGAGAGTAATGAACTTGGAATTAGAATGACAGGAATTCAAATCTCACTTCAGCAAGTCACAACCAACCGCAGTCTCAGTTTCCTCATATGTAAAATAGTGATAATAGTGATCACAGAGGTCATAGTGAACATCAAATGAAATAACATATGTAAAGTGCTATGCAAAATTTAAAGCGCTATATTGTGTTGGTATTATTATTAGTATTATTATTAGGCTCTCGGGCAGGCAGCTGGCTAGAGGACTTTAGCATTGCCAATGAGATGTTGTGTGTGGTGGATACTGAAAAGCTGCGGTGGAAAAGGCAAAAATGGGACCAAGGAATTGAACAGCTAGAGGTAACTAGATGGTGTAGTGGTTACAATACCACTCACGAAGTCAGCCAAGTCCTGAGTTCAAATTGAGCCACAGACACTTACTAGCTGTATTGTTGTACCCCAAGAAGCGAGCCAGAGCCCAAGCTATAAAATTTGGGAGTGGAGTTTATTTACCTGGGGGTTGCTAGGGGTAAAAACCCAAATCTAACAACCCCGAGAATAGAATGAGCAAGGTTTTTATAGTATTTTGAGGGGCGGGGGTATCATGAGTAAACAGGGTACAAATGCAAAAATAGCAGTTAGATATATTTCCTTGTTAGACTATTACAAACATATGACATAGTATAGATAGGAGACCAATAAAAGACAGAAGGGAGTCAGGGTCTAACATGCTTCCTGGGGTACAGGACAATCACGTACCAGGGAGACTTAAGGTTGGGTGGAGTTTATTATCTCACAGCTTCAGTTGAACCTGGGGAGGGGGGAGGCAGCTTTAGGGGGGAGCAGGAATATTGTAGAAACAGCACAAAGGATTAGGTTAACAACATTAGGTGAGTCCCAGATAAAATTTATAGTATATCTCATGAGTCTCAGTGTCAACTGTTTTAGCCGTGTCAGGATGTTCCCAGACTTAGGAGCATTAGCCAAACTGAGAAACTTCTTGTGGCCCAGAAGTGTCAAGGACCCCCTTTACACAGGGGTTACTCAAGTATTAATATTGTACTTCAATATGACCCCAAGTCAATCAATTCACTTGTCTGCCTTAGTTTCTTCAGTCATAAAATGAAGACAATAATAGTGCCTATTTCCTACAGTTGTTTTGAGGATCAAATAAAACTCTTAGTTCAGTACAGGCAAATAGTAGTTGTATGTAAATATTAGTAATAATAATAATAATAATAATAATAATAATAATATTATTATTGTATCAGTGACCAAAGGTCAGGATGGAGAAGGATTGGATTCACAGCTGCCATAAAAGCTCAGCTACTGGGACCATCAGGCCAGGATCTCACAGGCTTAGTGCTCTCATTCTCCAATCTCTTGGATACTTAGAATTTCCTGAAAGTCTATAATTAGAGCATGGATTCCCTAGTAGTCCCTATTGCTCCTTTCTCAAAATCTATGACAAACTTGCCTTTCCTGTTGTTGATTTGATGAATTTAATCTAGTCAGATAGTTCCATGAGGAGGTTGCATGCTAAGTTGGACTTGGAAACAGAAGACCTGGATTCAAGTGCATGCCATTTTGCTGTGTGACATTGGACAAACCACTCCCTGCCTCTCCTCTTAGTTTTCTCATTGGAAAAAGGAGAAGGTTGGACATGATGAGATTAAGGAAAGCAACTCTAACATTCCATAATTAAGAGAGGTTAATGTATTATCCCTCCAAGATAACATTTGCATTTTTAAAGGGGATTCCTGGGGAATCCTGAACTCAATTCAACCATCATTATAAAAATATCTTTTTCATCTGCAGAAAGAATTTCTAATGTTGAAATTCTAGGTATTATGGCAGGTTGGTCGGGGAATATTTGGAGGTAGCACTAAATCAACTATGTAGGTCACTACCTATGATCCTGACTTTATAGATTTTTTTTTTAAGGATCACTTCTCAATGTTTTGTTATTAATTTTGATAATGCACATTAATATGACATTTTACAGTTATAAAGTATTTTATAAACATCATCTCATTGGGAGCCTGACATTATGTATGTAAAACACTTTGCAAACCTTAACTAGTTATATAAATTTCAAGCTATTGTTCAGTAGGGAAGGTATTATTTTACTTATTTTATTGATTTGGAAACCAAGGCTCCAGGGAAGTTAGTTAACTTGTCCAAGGTCATGTTCAAGGTAAATGTCCTGATTCAAAATTTAGTGAACTTTCTTCTACTCACCAATTCTAGATTCTTTGTAATTGTGAAAATTTTTTGAATATTAGGCATACTCTTTCCTTTCCTACCTGTGTGATTTTTGAGCTTGGTCTTTGAACTTGTCTCCTCATCTATAAAACCAAGTAATTAGAATAGATGATCTTTAAAATCTCTTCCAGTTAGGAATTTATAATCTTTTGAAGATGAGATGTTTAATTTCTGTGATATTGAATTGCTTTCTAGAAAATCTTGTTTAGCAGAATTTTTTTTCCACCTCTGGGAAATCTTATCTAGAACAGAGGGTGAGTAGGACCAGGAGTTATGAGGAGAACCAGAATAGAACATAGGGATTGCCCAGTCCCCAGATACTTCCTTCAACCCTTCACTGGCATATTATACTTTATTTTAAAAATTTCTTATATACTGCATCTTTCTATTTGTGCATGACTGAGAAGCTGCCCAATGTCATGGCAGCGGGCTGCAGAATATATGTGAGCAGAGAGCTCACAGTGTCCTCTTGTCTGAATTGAAGTATTAAATTGAGTATCAGGCTATATGGAGCAAAGGGGACCTTTGACTTGAGGGACTCAGGCATTTGAACATAGGCACTCTGAAGAAACTACTCAGATTTGACCTAGGAGGGGTCAGATGCAAATCAATAGTGTGTTACTATGGAAAGACCCTTTTGAGGCTTTCTTGACAAAGATACCAGAGTTGTTTGCCACTACCTCCTCCAGCTCATTTTATAGATGAAGACAACCAGAATTAAGTGGCTTGCCTAGAGTCACAAGGCTAGTGTCTGAGGCTGAACTTGAAGTCATGAAAAAAAGTCTTTCTGATTTCAAGCCCAATGTTCTAGCCACTGAACCACCATCTGTCAGAGAACTTAAGTTCAAAACCTTGTTCTGCTCCTTACTACATATGGGAATGACTGCATGCAGATGCCATTCTTGGGCCTTAAATTCTTCATTTGTCAAATGAGAATATTGAATCAGATAGTCTTTTGGATTTATGTCTGATCTGAAAAAACCCTCATGGACAATATGAGATCTCCTCTCCTTCATTCATTCCTTGAAGCTGTATTGTCCTTTTCTTTCCCCTTTTGAATCTTTGTTGAATGCCCAATTTAGCCTGATTTCATCTGTATAAAAAGTGCTTTCTGGTATCCTGGGAGAGAAAAACCTTGAGAATTTGCTTTATACCTTATTCCTTCTAAGAATGACTCTGGGGTGGGGGTGGGGAGTCAGGATGGTGGCATGAAGACAGCATTTCCCAGGAACTCCTTCCCCCCAAAACTCCAAAAGCCATCAAATTATGACTTTAGCCAAAATTTAGAGGGGCAGCACCCAGAGAAAGACTGAGTGATACATTTTCCCAGTTCAAGATAACTTAGATGTTTCACAGGAAAGGTATGTCTCACCAGAACTGGGAGTAGGAAAAAGCCCTGGTTGTAGCACAGCCCAGGAACAGATTGAAGGAGCAAGGAGAGAATTATACTATACCAGAATGAATATGGAGTGAGGGAGCACTGGCTGTAGAGCTACAGTGAGAATCAGGGGAAACCAGCCTGTACCTCCAGAACATAGCTCACAGATGGTAAGGGGGTCAGGGGAGAGTGCAGAAATTTCTTTGCTCTCCCTGGGGGCCAGACTCTGCTGTTTGCCCACACTCAGATCCAGGTTGCAGTTTGAGCTTCCATACTAAGACAGCTAAGCAGGGCTCCTCCTTACAGCTCCAGATCAAAGGGAAGTGCTGTGGTCATCTACATATCAAAGCACAGGCAAGAGAGCATAAGACCTTGGAGGAATATAGGTACTAGTGAGGTATCCCCACAAAAAACCCCCAAAGCCTTGGAAGTGCTGTAAATTAGTCTTGGGTTGAGGAAATGAGTAAACAAGAGAAAAAGAAAAATCTGATCATAGAGAATTACTTTAGTTCCATGGAAAATCAAAACACATACTCAGATGACAACAAAATCAAAGTTTCCATATCCAGAACCTCTAAGAGAAATAGAAAATGGGCTCAGACTATGGATGAGCTCAAAAAAGACTTTGAAAAGCAATTAAGGGAGATGGAGGAAAAATTGGGAGGAGAATGAGATGATGCAGAAAAATCATGAAAACCAAATCAACAGCTTGGTGAAAGAAATACAAAAAAAAAAATAGTGAAGAAAATACATTAAAAACCAGTTTAGGCCAAATAGAAAAAAAGCGAAACAAAAGGCAAATGAGGAGAAGAATGCCTTAAAAAGCAGAACTGGCCATCTGGAAAAGGAGATAAAAAAGATCTCTGAAGAAAATAACTCCTTCAAATGCAAAATGGAACTAAAGGAAGCTGATGACTTTTCAAGAAATCAGAAAGAAATAAAACTTCCAAAAAAAAAGTCAAAAATTAGAAGAAAATGTGAAATATCTCATTGAAGAAAAATAACTGACCTCAAAAACAGATCCAGAAAATTATTGGGGTACCTGAAAGTCACAACCAGGAAAAGAACCTAGACTTCATTTTTCAAGAAGTAATACAGAAAAATTGCCCTGCGATCCTAGAAGCAGAGGGTAAAATAGAAATTGAGGGTATTCACTGGTCATCTCCTGAAAGAGATCCCAAAAGAAAAACTTCCAGGAATAGTATAACGAAATTCCCAAACTCTAAATCAAAGAGAAAATTCTATTTTTTTTTTTTTTGGTTTTTGCAAGGCAAACAAGGCCACACAGCTAGGTAATTATTAAGTGTCTGAGACCAGATTTGAACCCAGCTACTCCTGACTCCAAGGCCGGTGCTTTATCCACTATGCCACCTAGCCGCACCTCAAAGAGAAAATTCTAAAAGCTGCCAGAAACAAACATTTGAACCACCGAGGCTCCATAGTCAGGATTACATAGGACCTGGCAGCATCTACATTAAGGGCTCATAGGGGTTGCAATATGATATTCCAGAAGGCAAAAGATCTTGGTTTACAACCGAGAATCAACTACCCAGCAAAACAGAACATCCTCTTTCAGGGGAAAAGATAGATTTTCAATGAAATGGGACTTTCAGACTTTCCTATTGAAACAACCAGAGCTGAACAGAAAATTTGATCTCCAAGTACAGAACTCTGGTGAAGTATAGAGAGAGTGGAAGAGAAGGACTAACTATGAGGAACTTAATGATATTTAACTGTTTGTATACCTGCACGGGAAGAAGATGTTGATAACTCATATAAACTTTCTCATTTATAAGAGCTGTTAGAAGGAGCATATAGAGACAAGGCAGAAGAAGGGGCTGAATATAATGGTATAATATAGTAAAAGATGGAGTCAATGGGTGATAAAGGAAAGTACTGGGAGGAAGGAAAAGGAGATAAAGAAGAAGCTAAGAAATTTCACATAAGATTCAAGAAAAAACTTTCAATGAATTGGAATGGGGGAAGGCAAGGGGGGGAATGAGTGAGCCTTTATTCTCATCAGAAATGACTCAGAGAGGAAATAACATAGGGTGAAGAAATCTATTTTACCCTAGAGAAAAATGAGAAGAAAGGGTTGGGATTAGGGGGGAATGGGGGGAGGGAAGGGGGGAATAGGTGATAAAAGAGAGGGAATATTGAGGGAGAAGGTACTCAAATACAATACGCTTCTGAACAGGGTCAGGATGACAGGAGAGAGAGAGAGAATAGAATAAATGAAAGTGGGGAGGAATAGAGTGGAGGGAAATAGAGCTAGTAATAGTAACTATGGGGAAAATATTGAAGCAACTTCTCTGGTGGACTTATGATAAAGAAAGCAACTCACCCCAGAGACAGAGCCATTGGAATCTGTACACAGTCTGAAAGTACATTTTTTTCTCTCTCACTATTCTTGAGGTTTCTCATCTTCTTTGGGGGAGGGAGGAGGGTTTATGTTTACTCTTAGAACAAAATTATTGTAATAATGTAAAATAAATCTAGATCCTTAAAAATAAAAAAAAAATTTAAAAAAGAATGATTCTGGCAGAGGTTCTTCTAAAAGGGACTGGAGAAAAATAAATCATCCTTAGGTTCTATTAGAGAGAAAATGAGATTCACATATTAGGCAGGTCTTTGAAATCTTTCATATCCCTTTAAGACATTTTTTCAATTGTGGAAAAGAGATGAAAAAATTTGCTGCAATGTATTCAGCTTTTTATGGGGAGGGGAGTACTCTGTTATTGTAGAATTGTGTTTATCATTAGTTTTGGATATTTATCAGAAGACAACAGGAACACGAGTTCTCCATTTTAAAAGAGAATACTGCTCCCTTTCCAGGATGGTTATTATCAATATTTAGTGTAGCCATGCAAGTTATTCCAAGACTTACAATGGGGTCAGGGAAAGGGTGAGTAGCAGGAAATCTAGACTGGGTTAAAATAAACCTACCCAAAATGAAAATGAGAATGACTTAGGTTCTAGCTTAGAGTTACTTACCTCATTAAGGTCAATAATGAGGGGCAGCTAGGTGGCACAGTGGATAGAGCACCGGCACTGGAGTCGGGAGTACCTGAGTTCAGATCTTGTCTCAGACACTTAATAATGACCTAGCTGTGTGGCCTTGGGCAAGCCACTTAACCCATTGCCTTGCAAAAAAAAAGTCAATAATGGACTCATGAATGGAGAATACAAGGCATTTCTAGAGTCCAGGGCTGAGGAATGTGTTAGAGATTGAGAAAGTGACTGAAACAGAAAGAGAGGAGAAAAAGAGAGGAGATAGATAGATAGATAGACAGAGAGACAGAGAAAGACAGAGAGAGGATTTAATCATAGGTCTTCCTGTTTTTGAGCCCAATACACTATTCATAATACCAGACTGTCCTTCTTAATAGTGTAACACAGGTGATGTGACCACCTACACTTTAGGCATGATACTTCTTACATGGACATGTGGGCATCCAATTACTCTTTGGATTGACTTATCTCAATCTGCTTTCACAATGTCAGGTTTAGGTTTATTGAGAGAGAGAATACCAAGTGAAGTGAACATTTATTGTGTCTACAATGCACCACTACTACATGATTACACTAAAGTCATTCAGAGTCCTAGAGGAAACCTTATTGAGAGAAGTGTAGTTTTCTCACTTACCACTTTAATTCTTGAACCCTCACCAATACACTTATATTTGTATAGATCAGTAACTCAATAATGGCACTTTAAGGTCTTTTTTTTTTGGTAAGGCAAATGGGGTTAAGTGGCTTGTCCAAGGCCACACAGCTAGGTCATTATTAAGTGTCTGAGACAAGATCTGAACTCAGGTACTCCCGACTCCAGTGCCGGTGCTCTATCCACTGCGCCACCTAGCTGTCCCTTAAGATTTTAAACATAGCAATAAGTCAAAAGAAAAATTCACAGGAGAACTTATATGTTAAAACCACCTTGGTCACACTCTCCTACCAATGCATTTATTATCTGTAGAATAAAGTGTGAATACTTAAGTACCTATCTGGGAAGCACTTAAAAAAAGCTTGCTAACTAACAGCTCTGCACTGTAGGCTTTGCCATCTTTGGTCTATGCAAGATTGGCATTATGCAAAGTCAATGCTTTACTAACTGGTTTTCTGTTGGCCATTTCCAACCTACAACTGGGTAAATCTCTTATCTTCTATATTCAAAAGTAGCATTTATAAGCCTTTTCAATTTATAATCTCTGATATAAGGTCATTTAGGAAATATTACTATTTAATTTGAATATCAGTCCTCTTTAATCCTGAGAACTATAAAGTTCTACCTCTTCTTTTATAGCAAATCAGCAACAGTGCCTAGTTTCCTTTTTTTTTTTTGCTTTTTCCTCTTAGAAAAGATAGAAAAAGGACATCAGACATGACTGAGATGTTTCACCTCTCTTTAGCTTTAGGTGGTATTAATGAATAATTGCAATCTTTAGTCAACAAAAATAAGAAACTAGCAGTTAAAATCATTATACAGATGACCTCTCCTACCACTGGTCACTTCAAACATCTCTAACAAAGCTGCTTTTAGCTCTCTGTCTCTTTCTTTTCTGTCATTCTTTTGACTCAACTTTTAGCACTCTCTCTTTCTGTCTCTGTGTCTCTGTCTTTATCTCTCTCTGTCTCTCCCCCCCACCCCAGATTAAATCTTAGCCTTTTACTTAAAAAATAACAACTTATCAAATTTCCTAAAATAAATCAACAGATAGTGCAACTAGGTGATATAGTGGATAGAGCACCAGCCCTGGAGTCAGGAATACCTCATTTAGCAATTATCTTGCTGTGTGACCTTGGGCAAGTCACTTAACCCAATTGTCTTGCAAAAACAAGCAAAAAATAAAATCAACAGACATTATTTGATCATACTGTTTCAAAATAGCATATGATCTCTCATTTGAAAAATTTATCTTCTTAAATCACAAAATAGTTATATAAATGATCTGAGGAATCATAACATGCTGCATCTCTAAGGTTTTCCCAGAGTCCTCCATCTCATTTTATCCCTTTGAAACTATTTTTCTTCAATCTCATATTTTTCTAGGTTTTAAGAAAAATGTTCTTTTTCTGCCCTTTTAAATCATTAAATCATAAAACATTGCAATGGATGCATGTCCAAGCTGACAATGACTGGCAGTTCTAGCTTGTCATGTTTCAGGAGGAATCTTTTCACTGAATCAGAAGTCTAGCCTTTCAAGACAAGGAACACACAAGAAAGGTAGAGGAAAAATCAGATGTCCCAAACACTATGATTTTTCCCCCCAGTTCCAAAGTAAAAAATGACTTTTTGCTTACTTTAAGCAGCTCCAAGTTCCTAGTCTACTGATATAGAAATATGAGGGTTAGTTTAAGCCCTAGCAGCATTTTAGCCAAGCCTGAGGCAAAATAGCCCAAAAACAGTCCTATGAGAATATTTACCATTGTGTTCTGGGGAGTAAGTTCAGAGTGTAGATATGCTCACTTTGAATAACATATGATCCTGCTGTCAAGGTCCTGGGTTGTGAGACTGTAGACATAAAGTCCCTTTCAACTGAAGGATTCTATGTGTCACTTGTATCTCTTTAAATACCCACCAGGGATGAACTCAATCTCTAAAGGAGTCTGGCCTAGTGAGTAATAGAGAAAATTTGGGTGACAGATTTTTTAAAAAAGCTTTTTAAATATGATCATTGGGCTTGCAATGGTCCAAACCACTTCATCTTCCTGACACAATTATGATATCCAGGCCACTTAGGTCCCATAGTGGGAACCCTTCTCAGCCTAGTCAAGATGGAACAAGAATTAAATTCATGTACTTGGTAGTAAGATAAAGAGACTAGCAGGACATTGAGAAATAGAAATATCTAGAAGGAAAGATAATGCCTAGAGCCATCCTGTTTGCTCACTTTTGTTAATTAGCAGAAAGGGCATCTGAAGTGTTCCTATTACATAGGGAATTCAGCAGATGGAAACCATGGTCTGCTAAGGGATGTTAAACTTCTGAGTCTTTGTCCTGTGGCTTGGGAGGCTGAAGCAGGCAATGGAAGCAAATGTGGGGGATATTGATATTAACCTTTTTGATTTATTCCCACCATTCTGATGAAAGCCTTTATAAATGAACTTAAATGAAATGTGAAAAGGGAAGAGAAAAATGAGAATCATCAATGGCATTGGAACAAACAAGCTCTCTTGCTCTTTATTGTGTTCATTTCATAGTTTTTCCAGGAAATGATGTCTGTTGCCAACTACTGTCAATCCATATTGCTGTCTAGAAAAAAAGGGATATGTATTTTGTTTCTTCAAAGCTATTCAATTTAATTCAACAAATATTAAATGCCTAATATGTGCCAGGACCTGTGAGATAAAAAATGATAGAGATCCTGCTATCACTGGGTTTGTAATCGAATAAGGGGACTATGATCAGCACACAAAGTAAGATACAAGCAGGATGTGATATGGGTAAATGAGAAATGCAGACAAACTGCTTAAAGAAATTTGAGGAGGAAGAGATTTTTTGCATGTGACCATCTCTTAAAACATTTTGCTGCTAAAATTAAATATTTCCAAAATAGTTATTGTCTAGAACTTTAGACAGATTACATTTTATTTTGGAATAAGCATGTCACACATCTCAACTGAGGAGCCCTTGCATTTTTTAATCCAAGTGAGAAGCCAAATAAACTAATACCTTAATGACTAAAAACTTTCCCTAAATTAGAACACATGGTTATTTATGGATTGTAAGTTAATTTTGTGCTACTTCGCATTTACAATGTTGTTGAATTGCCTTGGGGGTAAAGGTGGTGATGAAGAGACTGTATTAGGCCTGAAATATTATGATTGACATTCAGATATTTTGGGAAATATTTAATTGATTTATCACATCAGCCCAAGGACAAATCTACATGTCATTTAATTGTGACAGCTTGTATGTACTCTAGAAAACAATACATAAGACTAGAGAAGCAAAATCTATTTTTCTTCTTTCCTAACATCACCAAGGACTCAGTGAATATCTGTCTGTCTGTCTGTCTATCTAACTATCTATCTATCTAACCAACCTGTAATCAGGAATTCTCATCTTTTTGAGTTCAAATTCAGCTTCAGTTACTGTGTGACATTGGACAAATCGCTTAACCTTGTTTGCCTCAGTTTCCTCATCTGTAAAATGAACTGGAGAGGGAAATGGCAAACCATTCTAGAATTTTTGCAAAGAAAACAAGGGGGTCACAAAGAGTTGGATACAACTAAAAGAACTAAACAACATACTCATATATGAGGATGTTAGTGTCTGTAGTGGTCCTCTACTTAGAATCTCAGAATCCCAGACTTTTATTGCTTGGAGGGAGGAGTAGTTATCATATTCTTTGCTCTACACTGCTATTAAGATTTTTGGAAGATTGTTGATAAGCTGGAGAGTAGCAACCAAAGGATGAATAAAAAGGACTTCTAGATCAGGCCATTTGATGATGAATTGAAGGAGCTGAAGTTTAGCTTGGATAAGTGGGGTTCGTGATATACATATATATATGGTCTACTATTTTGTAATGCTGCCACATGTCAAATGTAGACATAACATGCTTATCTCTTCCAGGAAAAAAAGCTGAAGCATGTTCAAGAAGGAATATATTTCTGGATAAGGGACTGTAGAACAAACATATTCTCTTCAGTCTGTCTTGGTGTCATCCAACTGTCTCTTATACACAAACCTAAAAGACATCCATCTAACACAGAGAGTCTCATGCACTATGGAGCTAGTGCCAAACAGAGATATATAAATGTGTGCTGTGTCAATCAGTGACAGTGCTTTGGGTTCTTGAAAGCCTTTGCAAGAGTTAGTTATAGCTAAAAAACTCTTGGCTCTAGACCTTTCTTATAGCGTACTTTAATTTACTCTAGGGAAGACTTAAACTGGAAATAAAGTATTGTAAACAGGAATAATGAGGATACAACCAAAGAGAATGGCCCACACCTGATGATCTTCAGGTCTCAGTGGGTGGAGGCAGGAGTTAAAGATGGTCCCTCAAGATCCTGTCCTTGGATTTGGCAATTCAAGTTCCACCAAGCTCTCATCACTTCCCATGGTTTCTTTGTTCTTCCTACACCAGAGCATATTAAAGAGGAGGCAATGGGTCACAGATATGATGAAGGTAAAGGGAGAGTGATTATTTCAGGTTCACTTGATTGGTTTCCCATTGTAGGTAATGATGGTAATGATGATGAGGATAATTAGCATTTCTATAGTGCCTATATATGTTCAAGCCACTGACTTATGATCTCCAAATATTATCTCACATTGTTCTCCAAAAATTGATCCTCACGACAACCCTGGTAAGTAGGTATTATTATTATCCTCATTTTCATTTAAAGAAACTGAGGCAAACAGATTAAGTGACTTGCCCAGGGTCACATAAACTTGTAAGTATCTGAGACTGAATTTGAGCTTAGGTCTTCCTGACTCCTCCAAGTATTCTTTTTTCTCCACGGTGACATTTAACAGCCTTTATATCTGCCATAAAAAACCTGAGACTGGATTTGAACTCAAGTCTTCTTGATCCAGGCTCACTACACTTTTATCTATTGTTACTTAGGTGACTTTGATATGGCAAGTTGGGAGTTGCCAGAGACTGGTTAGTGAAAGATCTTCTGCTTATCTAATCACAAGATATGGAACCCAGAAGAAGTTTCTAGATAAGAGCAGGAAGAGAGATACATTGGACAGGAGGTGTGGGGTGGCCTACTGAATCTGCTTGCAAGTGAGTCAAGACCCCTCAGAATAGAAGTTATTTTTTTTTGTATTTTTGTATTATAATCACATCAAGGGACATTTGATAGGAAGGAGTAAATTTGGAAATTTAGTATAAGAGAAATTGATGCAAAAGAGAATCATGTGAATGAGGTTCCATGGGAAGGTAGGACTCACCAAAATAGAGGATTATTGATGCCACCCCAACAGCAGAGAGTTTTTTTTCCTCTGAAAAACCCAATAAAACAGCAGCATCTAACAGTGTATGTATCTAACATCCTGCTCTGTTGTATCCTGTCTCTCTGTCAAGAAGATTTTTCATTATTTGTTCTCTTAGAACAACATTAGTTTTTATGATTTCTCATGATTCAACAAATCCTGCCTTAGGCACTAATTTTATAATTCTGAGTTACACTCAACCCCTCTCACTCTGAGTTTCCTCAAATGTCAAATTGAAATAATAGTAGCATCATTTCCTTAAGGAGTTTGTGAGGATTAAATATGTACAGAACTTCACAAATCTAAAGAGTTGAATAAATGCTAGCTATCACCACCACCACCACCACTAACACCATCCTAACATTAGCTAGGTGGCATGGTAAAAAGAATGCCAGACTTGGAATGAGGACGTTCTGGGTTCAAATACTACTTAAGTGATCATGGGCAAGTCATTTAAACTCTAATTCAGTTTTCTCATTTGTAAAATGGAAATAAGAGTAGTATGTATATCTCCCAGGGTTGTTGTAAGACTCAAATTAGATAAAATTTGTAAAGTGCTTTGCAAATCTTAAAGTTCTATATGTTTTCTAGCTATGATGATGAAAACAGCGGTAATGATGATAATAAAGATGCTTCTGTTATTGCAGATATTTTATATAAAATATATGTATAACCTAGATAGATAGACAGATAGATCTTTTGTTTCTCCTTAATTCAATTTGTATCTTCTCATCCTTCTCTGCCTCCATCTCCTCTTCCATGGGAAGAATTGATGGATTTGGAGTCATAGTATTTCAATTTGAATTCAAAGTCTGCCACTAGTGACCATTGTGGCCTTGAGCAAGTTGTTTCTCTTGCTCTTACTTTCCTTATCTGCTAAACGTGGAGATTGAGTTAGATGACTCTGAAGATCTCTTTCATCTCTAAATGAATGATTAAATATGGATTTTTAAGAGAGACAGGAAGGAAAAAAATCCCTTGTTTTGAGAGAAAGTCATTCCTTTCTTACAATTTGGCAGGAAGTAGGGGATTTTGTTCACTTCCCTACCTTCCCAATGATAATAGTATTTTATAACAAAACAACTTGCCTAGTAGGAGACACAGTAGTGCTTGGAAGATAAAATGCCCCAGAAATCTAGCTACAGAGTTGAATTTAGCTGTGGAGGATGCAAGGTTAGGGAGGCCATTGGGGTCACACGCTCTGTAGAAGCACTGTGCCCTTGGGAACAGCATGAAGATTCTATAATAAAAGAAAGGCCAACAGGGTCATGCAGACTTGTGAATTTCTTTGATCATGCTCTACTTGTTTTTTCTTCAATGTGATTTTTTATAATGATCGAATCAAAACTTTGTTCATGAAATTTCATACTCAAAACTAATGAAAACCAATGAGAAAACAGAATTTTTTCACTTTATCTAGTATTTTTGGAATGAATGTTAACATATGGAAAAATGAATTTGTAATACTTTGGATTTTTTAATTTCAATTTTATTTTATTTTCGTTTCCAAATTCTCTCCCTTTACTAGATCCCTCTCCCATTCATTGAAACAAACAAGAAATATAAAAACCATTACAAATATTTAGTCATGAAAAGCAAACATATGTTACTTTTTCCTCTCACTCTGTGTACATATACTGGGGAGTGCAATGATTATTTGGAGGGTAGAGATGTTTTGCCTTTATTTTGAGCTAATTCTTTTACATATTGGTGGGGTTTCAGAATCTTAGGAGTGGTGTCCTTAAGAGTATTTAATCCTGCTGGTTACAAGTCAGGGAGATTGATTTGGAGGGGAAGCTGTCTTCACATTAAAAATCATTTTGGCAAAATTGGCAAAAGAAAGAAAATGATCAATGTTAGAAATGGCTATAAGATAATAGGTACATTAAAGTACTGTCGATGGAAATATAAATTGATTTAGTCATTCTGAAAAGCAATTTGAAACCATCCTCAAAAAGCTCTTAAACTTTACATACCCTTTATCCACTACTACCACTACTAGGACTTTACATTAAAGAGATAAAAGAAAGGAAGAGTAAGCATATATAAAAAAAATATTTATAGCAGTAGAACCTAAAGGAACACCCATCAATTATGGAATGACTGGACAAATGACATTCTATGAATTTGATGATATACTATTATTGTACTAAGAGAAATGATAAAGAGGATAATTTTGCAGAAAACTGGAAGAATTGTATGAACCTATACAGAATGGATGAAGCAAACAGAACCAGGAGAATGATTTATACTATAAAGATCATGTTATAAAGAAAGACAGCTTTCTGAGACTTAAGAACTCTGACTACCATAATGACCAATAACAATTTCAGAAGATCCATAATGAAATATACTCCCTGAAGAAGTGATAGACTCTGATTGTAGATTGAGACACACATAGCTGCATACATATACACGTTTACACACACAATGCACAAATATATACATATATATGTACATAAGCATGCACAAGTTATGAATATGTGTACATATGTATATATTTAACTTGGTCTATCCAGGAATTTATTTTTACTATGTATTTTTGTTTTACTTTGGTTTTGGTGGGGGATTGGGAGGGAAATGGCATGAAGGAAGGAAAATATTTTTTTTATTAATTAAAAAAATAAAACTTTTATAAAAATAATAAAGATGTTCACAGAAGAGATTTTTGTTCTAGCATATCATCCTTAGGAAAATCGTGGATTAAACGTGGGCATCAATCATAACTGACTTATTCCTTATTTTTGACCTAACTCATGGTCCAATGGAAGAACATAGCTTTAGAGTTAGAGGATCTGAGTTTAAATTCTGCCTTTCCTGTGTGACCTTGGGCAACTAACTCACTTGACTTCTCGTGGACTGTTTCCTTATTCATAATATTAAAGGATTGGAATAGGTGACATCTGAGGTTCCTTTTATTTTTTAAATCTATGACTAAATGTCCTTATTTCTGAAATTTTTCAAATAGAAAAAGATGTCAAGGACCTCTGCTCTCAAAGACCTATATAATTTTTCTTTCATGGATTCCTTTGCAAAGGGAAGATGATTTGCCAGCCCATGAGTTTATTTGTAATTGTCACCTAAGATTTTTTCCCCATAATCTGCACGTCAAACCATTCAAATTATTTCCCTTTCTAATAAGAGATCTGATAAAGTCACTTTAAAATTTTTTTTGCATAAACAATAAAAGCTACCATTTGCATTTTTATTGTTAATAAGTACTCTATTAAATACTTTATTGATAGTAACTTATAAAGTACATTATATAATTGATTTCATTTGACCTTCACAAAATCCAGTGAGATAAGGATTATTATTACCATTTTACAAGTGAGCAAACAGACTTAGAAGTTAAAATGACATTCAGGGTCTCCAAGGCAGTAAACATCCAAGGTTGGTTTTGAACCCAGGTCCTCCTGACCAGACTTCCAGTGCTCTATCCACTATACCATACTTCTGATGTATATATTTGATTAGTGGTCCCTTCTCATGCATCAGAAAACTCCATCTGAGTTATACCTAGTTAGTTTTTTTCAACCTTTATTGTATCTGATTCTGAAGAAGATTGATTTCCGAGACAGAGAATTCTGGAATTTTAGAGCAGATTGAACATTAGAGTTCATTTCAGTCACAGGATATTCACATTTCTCTTACTCTTATTTCCATCTTACTATAAATGTTGCACTGTTTCCACTCAAATCCCTATTTTGTCCAAAGTACTATAGTAGGCCCTTGAGATAAAAAATTTGACAAAGGGATGGTTTTTGCCTTTCAGGGAGCTTAATTGCATGCAGTCTACTTTTGGGGCAATGACATGAGTACAGGTCAGAGTAACACAAGGCATAGAATGTTGGGAATAAAGAGAAATTATGCAGACTGGACTCTGAGAAAATTTGAGGGTGGAAAGAAGACATTTTGGGTGAAGGATAAAGAAGAAGGGGGCAGGATTGGAAGGAAGAGAAAAATTATAATTGGCAAAAATTTAATTTGATGTAGAACTTAAGTTCTTAGAGCCAGGAAACTCCGAGTTCAAATCCTTCTTGAAACATTTATTAGATGAGACATATTTTTATAGATGGGAAAGCTGAAGTAGAGGGTGACTTGTCCTATTTCCCATTGTTCCTTTAAACATATCCTTCAATCCAGGCAGTCTCATATTTACCCAATGTGACAGTGGTCAAATCACTTAACAAGTCTTAGTTTTCTCATTTGTAAAATAAGACTGTTGGACTCATTGACTTCTAGTTTTCAAAAAGGAGGGGGCATTTAGGTAGGGCATGGGAGGAAGGGAAGACTTTTATCAGAAGGAAGCATCTTTGTGGTGTAGAAGAGTACTGAACAAAGATCAAAAAGACCCAAGTTCAAATACAGTCTTCCTAGTTGTGTGACCCTCTGCAAGTCACCTGGCCTTTATCTTCCTCAGGTTCCTTAATTGTAAAATGAGGAATAGGTGGTGCAGTGCATAGAGCGCCAGCCCTAGAGTCAGGAGGAACTGAGTTCAAATTCAGTCTCAGATACTTAATAATTATCTAGCTTGTGACCTTGGGCAAATCACTTAACCCCATTGCCTTGTAAAAACCAAAAAAAAATTGTTTAAAATACTGACTATATTCAGACTTGTTGTAAGGATCAAGAATTTGTAAAATGCTCAGAATCATCTGGAACATTTGTTGTTATTGTTCAGTTTTTCAGTCATGACCAGTTCTTTGTGACCCTATTTAGGATTTTCTTTGCAAATATAAGTGATATATCATTTCCTTATCCAGTTTATTTTACAGGTGAAGAAACTGAGAAAAACAGGGTCAATTGACATGCCCAATGTCACACAACTAGTAAGTGCTTCAAGCTAGATTTGAACTCAGGAAGAGGAATCTTCTTGATACCAGTCCAGACATTCTATCCATTATCCCACCTTAGCTGCCCTTGCCTGGCCTATAGTGGGCACTTAATAAGTGCTTATTTCTTTATTTCCCCTTCTAATTCTAAATCTATGATTTTCTGAATCTTGTGATATGAGGGGGATTCAATAGGGACTGTATTCTGAGTATAGCAGGGAACCCAATTTGTTAAGTCTAGGCATTTAGACAGTTACTGTTTGGGCTCTAACTAGTCTGAAAGTTTGTGGGCAAGAGTCAGGTGTTCTCAGGGTATTTTGAAGGGGTGGCCTGAGGGATGCTATATGTTTTTTGCACTTTTCATGTAGATGCTTTTTCTCTATGCTTCTAACAGTGCCTGATGTGAGTCTATAATGGAAGGTATCTGTCATAATAATGAGATTTGGAGCAGTCAGAGGTTTGGCCTGCTTACCACAGTGTCCTTCCCTTTGTTACATTATGAAGGTTAGGGGAAGCAGTAATATTCTTACTGTTGAGTTTTTGACATTATATTTAGTAAATGTTAATAATGCTTAATTATTAAATATTAATAATAATAAAAATTTTAATAAGGCTCAATAAATATTTTTATACATTCATTTAATTTACTTTTAGGAAAGGAAATTCATTTGCCCAAGGTTCCATGTGTAGTAAATGGAAGAGCTAAGATATGGACCTTGGAGATATCATTCCAGAGCTGTTTTCAGAAAAATAATCAAGTAATCAATAGTTATTAAGCATCTACTAAATGCTAAGTGCTCAGGATATCAAAAAGGCAAAAGACAGTCTCTGATCCCATGGACAACAAGAATTGGAAGGGAACTTAGAAGTCTTCTAATCCAACACATTCATCAACAGATGAAGAAACAGACTACCACTTGGAATGATGATGTAACTTACCCAAGAAAACCCAGCTAGTAATTGTCAGAGTTGGAATTTGAATCTGGGTCCCTTCCTCAAATTCTTCACTGTTTCTCTTGTCCTTAACCATTTTTACAGCCTCACACTGAACTTTTTATAGATTGTAATTTTTCAGTAATCAATTCAAATTGTTACTTTTTCTTTACAAAGAATGAGTTAATTCTTGGGGTAGCTATGATTATTGATAGTTTTTTCAGGATTACTCCAGAATAGGGAGACACATACTTCATAAGGAATGAGGATGGGATGAGTAGTCCCTATGCAAAAAAAAGTTGAAATTAAAGATGTCAAGTTTGAGGAAGCAATTTCTTTATTTCTTTTTTTTATTTTAGTTTTTTTTCAAAACAGTGGGTTTAAGTGACTTGCCCAAGGCCACATGGCTAGGTAATTATTAAGTGTCTGAGGTGGGATTTGAACTCAGGTCCTCCTGACTCCAAGGCCAGTGCTCTATCTACTGTGCCACCTAGCCACCCCAAGCAATTTCTTTTAAAAAAATTATTGATGCTTTTTAATATCACTTATATTTCTTAGTGACTCCTTACTCCATTTCCACTCCCTAATACTCCATTTCTATTCCCTAATATA
The DNA here is from genome assembly GCF_037893015.1 of Macrotis lagotis. NCBI lineage: Eukaryota > Metazoa > Chordata > Mammalia > Peramelemorphia > Peramelidae > Macrotis > Macrotis lagotis. The sequence continues at coordinate 586,801,003 of NC_133666.1, forward strand.
TTCTTTCTATAAAATAAATAAATACATTAAACAAAACATAGCAACATATTGGCCATGTCTGAAAATGCATGCCTCATTTCACATCTATAGCCTACTACCTCTTTTATTAGGAAGATAATAGGATATTCTGTAACTCTTTAAATAGTTAGAGTGCTTTGGAATATAAGCCATTAATGATAGATCATGACAATACCATAAGGAATTGTTAACCCAAAGGAATATCAGAACTCTGGTAAATTATAGAATTTCAGAATTCTATAGGGGGAAGAGAGTTTAACTGACTACAGAATGTAATCAGTGCCTGACCTAGAATCCTCTCTACAACATATCTGATTGTGTGAACTGGGGCCATGGCAACAAGTGATGGAAGATTGTATCCAGAAACATTAGAGAGCAATAATCAGAGGTTCCTGTTCAATACCCATGTTTTCAGGAACAACAGCCTCCTACAGATAAAAATACATGATGATTACCTTCCTGCTCTGACCAAGTAACTAAATGACAGTATGATGAAGTGGAAAGCAGACTGGATTTGAAGTTAGAAATTCTGGCATCAGATTCCACCTCTGTTTAGTCTGTGTAACTTTGGACAAATCATATAATCTCTTTCTAGGTCCAGAATTTCCTCATATAAAATTAGGGGATTGAACTATCTGGTGTCAGAGGTCTCTTACAGGTTTAAATCTATTATCCTATGATTCTAAGTAAACACTAGTTAAAAAGAAGGCTGGGGAATGCCCAAGTAATATTGATCCTGACAATGACATTTTGAAGTTCTATCACTGGACATCTCAACCTTTTTCCTTCTAAGCAATAAAGTAGCTCCCCTTGGCAAGGCTATGACCTAAATCTTATTGCAATGTCATGAATAAATTCATTATTCTGCCCTGGCAGATGCAATAATTGACTGTGAGCCTGTTTTCATAGATGAGAAAACTCAAGTAAGAAGGTTGATTTTCTCTATTTCCCATAGTTTCTTTAAACCCAGTTTTTTAAATCTCAGCCTCAGAGGACAGTGAAAAAAATATTCTCTGAAATTACAATGCTTATTTTTCCTACCTTTGAGTCTTTTCCTTATTCTATTGCCTCATATTCTCCAGTGTCTTCCTTCTCCCCCCCCCCCACCCCGCTATTTTTAGGTTTTTGCAAGGCATATGGGGTTAAGTGGCCTGCCCAAGGCCACACAGCTAGTTAAGTGTCTGAGGGCGGATTTGAACCCAGGTACTCCTGACTCCAGGGCCAGTGCTTTATCCACTGCATCACCTAGCCGTCCCTCCTTCCCCTTTCTTTAACCAAGTATTTTATGTCATTCTTTACCCACCTGTCATGTATAATGTTCACTGCTATACCATCTCTCTTGTGCTGGGGTTACAGATGATCAGATATGCAATTCTTGGGCTATACGACTCATAATTCCTTCTTTTAAATACTGTGTCCTGGCTAGGGAACCCGTTATCATGCTACACTTTGAGTCATTGTCTCTTTAAATCTATATCTCACAATCACCCCTCCCCATCTGTTACTTTATTTTATCATACCCAACCAAATTATACATTGATTTGAACCACTTAAATGAACATAATAAACTAGTATTAAAAAACCAAAGAAAATCTGTGACATTTGAGGGCAATAGTATTTTAAACTATTGGTGAGAGAGGGATACTTCTTAGGGTTGTGTTCCAGATGAATCATTTCCTTTTCTTGAATTTGTCTTCCCTCTAGAGTTTCTAATGACATTTGCTTTTAGGTTATTTTTTCTATTGAATTTTTGGTTTTGTCTCCACTGATGTGCTTTTGCTTAAACTGCTTCTCTTCATAATTTTACTACTAGGCCACTTTTTTTTTCCACCATAGGGGTTATTTATTAGAAGATGATCACCACTGGGGCTATATTAGGGTTTTTTTGTGAGTCAGGTCCACAGTTTATCCAGTTAGCATAAAAAATAATTTTAGGGCCATAGATTTAGTCCAAAGTTTATTTTACATCATGAAGAAGTTAAGTAATTTATTCAAGTTCACATCGATAATATGAGTAAGAGTCAGAATTTAAACCAAGGTCTTTTGACCTGAGAACTGGTACCCTTTGGATTGTACTGGAATTCTTTAGGTCAAACCAATTTTTTTTTGTTTGTTTGCTTTTTGACAATCTCTGTGTTCCCTTTATGAAAACTTGCCCATGCCTATTTGACACTTTAATTGGAAAGAACTTTCAAGTCCCATTTTATCTCTGGAAGCTAGCACCAGAGGCTTGCAAATGATCCTAGAGTTATTTTTAGCATCACTGAAGCATGGAGTGGAGCCATTAGTCTTTACCTTGTCTTCCTGAAGGTACATTTGGGTACTGTCATCTTTATCTTTACTTTTCTTCAGATTTATAGAATCACAGAACTTCAGAGCTAGAACAGATTTAGAAATTATTTCCTTCAAAACCCCTTCTCCTCACTCCCACTCCCCTCCCCCATTTTACAGGTGAGAAAAACCATATTCCAGTGAGATTTTGACATACTCAAAATTATGCAGCAAGGATTAGAACCCAGACCAGGCTTCTTGATTTGAGACTCTTGTTCTTTCTACTATATCTATGCTTATTGCAATTTACTTCATTCAGACTTAAAACAAACATTCACTGGGAAGAATAGTTTCTATTTGTGGTGAAATTTGATTGAGACTATGACTAAGAACTATTCAGATCCTAATTATTACCTGCTCTCAGAAGAAAAGTAGAACAATTGTGACAATTGCAATTGAGACAAGAACAAAAACTATGCAATCAAGGCTGAATTCTGTTAATTAATCCTTAGTTCAAAGTCATACCAAATTCTCATAAATGCTTGTAATTTATTCATTTTCTGTGCCAGGCACTATCTCAGAATGTACTTTCATTATATCATTTATCTTCTCTCTAGATAGAAATTGGATTATTTATTTGGCAAAAGGAAGAAATAATATTGTGTCTCTAGATTATAAAGTCTATTCCTCCTCTTGACACACACACACACACATATGAGAAGACAGAGTTTATAACACTTAGAAAAATATAACTGAAAAAATTTAATTTTTATACAGATATTTCTTCCAAGTTACATATTTCATAGTACAAACAACTTTGAACTTGAAATCAGGAATTTTGGGCTCAAGTCCCAGTTCTGCCACTTACAAGCTTAAAGACTTTAGACAAGTCATTCCATCTCTCCTAGCCTCAGTTTATCAATTTGTAGAATGGTGATAATATTTGTACTATCTTCTATTCTTGTCAGTATCAAATGAGATAATCTATGTGGAAATGTTTGTAAACATAAAGTTACTTAAAAATGTTTTGTGCTTGTCAATATCTAATATGACCCAATAACAGCAATGATAAATTTTATGATATAATTTTTTTAATCCAATCCACTAAACCAATTCAAAAAATCATTTAATAAGCATCTCATCTGTAAAATGAAAAGGTTGAGCTAAATTTCTTCTAAAGCCATTTAAACTCTCAATCTATACTAATTTAAAGTCATAATTCAAATCACAATCAGGACAGGTCTCTTGACTTTCAGATTTATGCTCTTGTCATTATACAAATGCTGATTGGAATTTCCATATATTTTCACTCAAAGTGGAATTTGACCAGGGTTGTGTCTAAGATATTTAGATATTAATTTTTTAAAATTTTATTTATTTAAGGCAATGGAGTTAAGTGACTTGCCCAAGGTCACACAGCTAAGCAATTATAGTGTCTGAGGTCAAATTTGAACTCAGGTCCTCCTGACTCCAGGGCTGTGCCACCTAGTTGCCCACTAGATATTAATTAGTATCAGCCCAGAGATCTGCTTTCAAATACCTGAGATGGTAGAAAGAAGCAGTTCCCACCCTGAATATATCATGGGTCCTTCAAGGTTATTAATAATTAGTTCTTACTGTTACTCATCAAAGACAGGCATATTTCCTAAAACAAAGGGAGATTCAGATTGAAAAAAAAGTTTCTTCTGACAGAAAAAAAAACACTCACAAATTAGGGCTTATTAAATGTGCTAGCACATTTAATCAGGGTCCATGGGAAGAGGTGGTGACTTGGGAGTTGCCCAAGTCCCCCACTGGAGAGGGGTCAAGTATTCTGGTTTGGGTGGTCTCTCAGAGGTTGTTTCAGCACCTGTTTAACCTTTCCCAATGAGAACATGACCACGGTTAGACTGGAGTTCAAGACAGTGTTTTAACAGTGATAGAGGAAGAGTGAAGGTTTTCTTTTTAACAGTGCAAAAGAAAAGATTTGCAAAATTTGTTTCCAATTGATTTCAATATTCCCCATACCCATAGTTCTCTGCATCAGCATGGTCAGGTCTATTTTAGGAATATAAATTCAGTAGTTTTTTTTTTTTATTTTTTAACAAGGCAGTGGAGTTAAGTGACTTGCACAAGGTCACCACAGGTAGGCAAATATTATGTTTCTGAGACTGGATCTGAACTCAGGTCCTACCAACTCCAGGGCCAGTGCTCTATCCACTGCACCACCTAGCTGCCCTAAATTCAGTAGTTTTAAAGAGAATTAACTGGAGAATAAAGAAATTGGAAGCAAAAAGACCAGTTAAGAGGCTATTGTCATGATTATATCAGAGGCAATAAAGACCTGAACTAGGGTGGTTATCATACAAATAGAGAAAGGATTTTCTGTTAATATAAATTTTTAAAAAAATTTAATGGATCCTATCAAAGTAGAGTTTTCATACATGGTGGGCCGCATTATCAATGCAATATGATATTTTTCTTTGCACAGTTTTATTATATTATATTATTATTATTATTATTATTATAATAAAGCTAATGCTGCTGTTTCTCTCATTAGTGTCTATGCTAAGTTCTTCCAAACACTTTACCCAGCCCCACTCCCACCCACCTTCACCTCTGGACTTGTGTCACTTATGATACAAATAAAAAGCTTGGCAGTCTCTTGAAATTCCATTGGGAATTTCTCTAGAAGACAAATGGGAAAATCCAAGGTGTTTTCAGAAACTTCTTATTTGGAATACAAGCTCCTGAACTTAGGGAATATAATTATCTTTTCTTATTTAACAAACTACCTCTTTTTTCCCATCTTTTTCCTGTCCCCAGCATCATGTATACCCAGAATTAAGATAATTGAATAATATATCCTTGTTAATTGTTAGCAATAACCCTGGTCAGTGAAAAAATGATACAAAAGATTATGTGAAATCTTTGCTTAATTAAAATGAAATAAGTATATTTTCTATTTTCTTAAGTTGTAAAATGCTAAATTCACAGATGGTAGGAGGTCCACATATATCAGTGTGAGTGGGCTGAAGAGGGGGTAGATGAACTTAGAGATAAGTAAGTATAAGGCTATTGATGCATTTTAAATAATCTAAATCATATATAATCTATACAGAGATTAAAAACACATGCACATATTTAGAGTAGAAACTGTAGATTTTGGTATAATGTAAGAATGCCAAGTGACCAGAGTTATCTCTAAATGGAATGGACTGCCCCAGGACAACATAAAATTACCTGATACTGGAGGTTTTCAATGGAATATGAACATTTGTTAGGGGCCTTAACAGAATCTGTAATTTGAGTAGGTTTTGAACCAGATGATCTCTGAGGTCACTTTATGCTCTAAGAGCCTATGAATCTATCTTTTTTAATTTAAATTTTATTTTTCTCAATTACATGTAAAGATAATTTTCAACATTCACTTTCTTGTAAGATCTTGAGTTCCACATTTTTTCTTTTTCCCTCTCTTCCCCATGACATAGATATAGATTATTCAGATATTATTCTGTTAAATATATTTCCATATTAGATATGATATAAAAGAAGAATAAGAACAAAAGGGAAAAAACAGTGAGAAAGGAAAAAATACAACTAATTTAACAAAGTGAAAATAGCATGTTTTGATCTGCATTCAGTTCTTTCATTGTTGATTATCATATAATGTTGCTATTAAGGTACACAATGATCTCCTGGTTCTGTTGAATTCACTCAGCATCAGTTTATGTAAGACTTTCCAGGTTTTTCTGAAATCTGTCTGCTCATGATTTCTTACAGAACAACAGTATTTCATTACATTTTCTGTAAAGCCATTCCCTAATTGATAGGCATCCCTTCAATTTCCAATTCTTTGCCACTACAAAAAGAGTGAAACTAAATATATAACTGTTGCAAAGAAACTAAATAACCTGGGTAGTGATATTTCATCTAATAAAACATTTTTTCATGGAAGGAATTAATGATAGTAGGTAATATATTCCCATATAGCATAAAATCCTTCTTGAGTGGGCAAAAAAGTAATAGTTTTATTAGTATTAGTAAATTTAAAATGTGGGAAGTCAGGGAATCAACAACATTCAGAGCTGGCAAAGGCCTTTAGGAATCACTTGGCTCAACCCTTTCATTTTTATAATGGTGGAGTTTATTAGGAAACTTTTTTTAAAGCTTGTATTCAGGGAATTTTATTTGATAAAATGCTATAAAAGTCAGTGTGAATTTGTGGTTCCTTTCATTTTTAACTGGGATATTTCTTCATGGAAACATGAAAAAAGTTTTTTGTATGTTCCATAAAACAAAGTTTAAAAATGAAATAAAACTGCCCATGAGTGCTACTTTGTCAAAGTCAGCAATGACTTGGGAAAATGATAAATTATCCCCGATTTAGCACACAAGATACAATACTTTGTTTTATATCCAAACAAGATTGAGGTATCTCCAGAAAGAACCCTAAGAACAAAATATTTTAGGGAAAAAACAGCTCAAGTTATGATTAAGATACTTTGAGGAGGTATCTTTAGGTTTTTTTCCTCATATTTTAATTAGAAGATATTTTAAACCTACTATGTACAATAATTTAATTTTTTCAAAAAAGCCATAGTATTTAAGTAATCATCTCTACAGGGACATTATCCTGTGTTAGTCAAAGTGTATCACCTGAAAATAAAGGAAATAACTATGCAGCATAGACTGAACTGAAAATATTCCAATTTTGGGACATTTAGTCACAACTGGAACCTTTCTTCAAAAATGTTACTTCTATTAGTCATCGACGAAAGCTAAACAAATTAAGACATTGGGGAGTCATTTGAAGAAAAGCTGTTTTTTTTTTTTCCTTCAGCCAAATGCAATTTCTCAGGTTATGCTATCATGGAATTGTGACAATTAAAAAAGTCTGAAAGACTTTCTGGGTAATTTAATAATTGTACTTATAATGCCAGCACATTTATTAATCAAAGGAATAAAAAAAGATTTGACCATCTTTCTTAAACAAAGACCCTGATGGTAGTGGATTCACAGTATATATGCCTGTGGGTGGCAATTAACTTTGGTTAACAATTGTTGAGAGAATTAATATTAAAATGGGAAGGCAGGTTATATTCCATCGAAGGTCTTGGGATACCTGACTTTGATCACTCAAATCTTGATCAAAGCGACTTAAGCAATGTGGATATGACCTGTCCTTACAAAAGGGAGAAATCAACACTTCCAGACCTGTCTGAACAACACAATGAGCAGGAATGCTCATTAAGCCAAACTTAGAATTTCTTTTACTGTCTGATAAAATCTTGACTTGGGTAAATCTCTGCCTGCGTATTCCCACACTGGTTGGTTTTTGAGGTTGATGAAGTAGAAAAGGGGAAAAACCTTGGTTCTATTACGTAATTAGCTATTCAATACAAGGGAGGAATGCTTGTTTCTTACAGAATGAGTTCCAGAAGCAGGCTACAGAAGTCTACATACCTGAAAGCAAGGATACAGTAGCTTTGTCAAAGAAATATATGGAATCCTAGGCTATAATTTGGCAGTGAATTTCTTTTCAAGGTTTTTTTCTGGGTATTTGTTGAGCGGGAAAACTAAAGCAAAGTTTCTAGAATCAGCCTCTGCAAGTTGTAAATTGGGGGGAGGCCCAAAACACAGGATAGTCAGGTCACATAATAGATAGAAGGCCTGGTCTAGAATCATGAAGACTTGAGTTCAAATATGATCTCAGAAACTAACTGTGTGACCTTGGATAAGCACTTAACCATGTTCACCTCAGTTTCCTCATCTGTAAAATGAGCATGTTTCGATTCTGGGATCTACCTGCCCAGGGACACTCTTCCTATCTAGCCACAAAACTGGCAAAAACAAAATAGTTTCAGAGTTAGGTGAGATTCAGGGACATTGAGGGGCACAAGTGGAGGAAGATGGGATTTTGAGGGTGTAGGATAGGGAAGAAGGCAACCCTAGAGAGAGGGAGAGGGGTAGAGGGAAGGGAGGAGAAGGAAGAAGAGTGAGAAACTTTGTTTTTGGTTTATCCTTGGCAATATTATATGTATTTTTCATGATTCCATCTTATTTTCTAGGTATTTAGAATGCAGAGGGTATAAATTGGTATAAACTTTTAAAAACTAATAGTAATTCATTCTTCTCCCATTTAGTTCCAGACAGACAGATTTTGGTAAAAAGGAGAGAGTGAGAGAGAAATCAATCAAGAGTCAAGAAGGAAACAGCTTTCTGTTGTTAATGTTCCTTGATCTGAAACTAACTTTTCCCTTATAAAGGAGTGACTTCAAATGGCCTTTGGATCCATCAAAGAACTCAGAATGCAGTGGGAGCAATACTGCCTCCAGTCTTTGGGAGGTGCTGAGGAATAGATTATAGAAGCTCCTGGTAAGGAAATACTTATCAGTTCATACTGATCACAAATCTAGAGCTAAAAGGGATTCCTGAGACCATCCAGTCCAATCCCTTTAATTTTACATATGGGGTAACTGAGACTCAGTAAAGTTAAATGACTTGTCTAAGGACAGAAACGTAGCAAATGTCAGAGGCAAGATATGAACCCAGGTCTTTTGATCTTAAGGGTGACTTCCATTATATCATGATGTGGAATGTAAGTAGTGAGAAAAGGGCTTATCGACATTTAAATCAGCCTTTCTGTCTTCTCTCCCATTCTGCCTACCTTGTGGCAGAAAGACAGGGAGGAAGTAATTCTGTTCTTCCTCTTTTCTAGTAGACAGAATAGTTGATGGAAGGTGGCAGAGCAATTTTAATAGAAAGAGAAGTTGATGGAAGGCAGCAGAACAGCTCTTTTCTCTCTGATAATCTGACAGCCAAGCAGCTGGACAAGATCCAAGTTACATCCCTCCCCCCTGAATCCCTGCACTAACCTCCCCCTCTTTCCCCTCCAGCTTACTCCCCTTCTCCCCCTCCCCTCTCTCCCCTTCCCCTTTCCCCATCTCTACCTTGCTTACTTTCTTGCCTAATTTGGGGCTGAGGAGCCAGATGAAGTGTTGACAAAGTAGGAGCACCAGGGGGCAGAAGAGATGAGCAATTCCATCCTACTGGAAACTCAGCTTTTGGCAGGGTTGTGCTGGAGCCGGCTCAGCCCGGCTGAGGAGACCCTGTTCTTAAATCTTCTGCATGAACATCTAGACCTCAGAAAATGACAACCATAAGATCAGGCCTTTACTTAAGGAAGCAAGGATAAAATGTTAATTCTAGAAGTTAAATTTAAAAGTATGTCTTGAATTCATTCCTCCTCTTTCCTCTCCCACCATCCATTCAACATTAACCGTCATGTCCCTGCTTCAGGGTTGCTGTTAAATATTTCTACTTCCTCCCCATTTGGAACTATGCTAGGCAAATACCCCAATAATGTCATTGACAAAAGAAAGGCCCTCTAGGCATTGAAATATTTATAGCAGCATTCATTACCATAGCAGAAAACTAGAAACAAAGGCAGATGCCCATCAGTTGGGGAATAGTTCAACTAATGTGATACATGAAATTGATGGGATGATAATGTGCTATGAAAATGAAAAATGTGATAAATATACAGCATGGAAATATAAGCTGATGCAACATTAAGAAGAGCTAGGAAAAAACTATATATACAACGACTAAAACGGTGTAAATGAAAAGAATATAAAATAATTGAAGATAAATGTTGCACAATTACAAAGAACAAGCTTGTGCCCAAGAAAAAGATGTGAGAAGGCAATTCCTCTTACTCCTTTGAAGAAGTTAGGGATGACTACACTAAAATATCAACAGATTTTTTCCAATATATTCAATATATATATATATATTTTTCAATATATTTCAAATAATTTAAATATATTTGATGTTTTCAACAATATTTTGACTATTTGACATTTTAGTACTTGATATATCTAATATATTGCTATTTCTAATACCAATTTCAATAATGAAAATATTCAATATATGAAACATTGTTGAATATATTCAATTTTTAGAAAATTTTATTAATATATTAATATTGAACACTTCAACATTCAAAGTAAATTCAATATATTGAAATTTTAAAATGCTAATACCAATAATTGAGAATATTTCATCTATTCAACTTTTCAGTATTCACTATATTGATCCCTTTTGCTGATTTTCTTTATCTTTTGAAAAAAGTCTTTTGTATAGGAGATGGTTCTTTGAGAGGAATGGGGTGAATTTTAGACTACAGAATACCAAAATAAAATTTATAGGAATATTTATTAATAAAAATTAATTTTAAAAAAGAATATTTTCAACCTCTTAAGACACCATTACATGAAGAAAAATTGCACTGAATTTGAAGTGATTCGGCATGAGTTTGTATCCCAAGTTTGCCTGATAATTGCTCCCTGTGTGACATTGGGCAAGTCACTTGAGAGGAATTCCACATGCTTAAAAGACATTTCCTACTCTGAAGCAAATGTGTTTGCTTATTCCATGAAATATCACCAGTCTGGTATCTTATTATATATTGCTTAAAAAACCTGAGATTTTTCTGGTTGGGAGGATGGGGGGGGGGGGGGGAGATGGGGTTTTTGTCAGAAATACTCTATAAATCCCTTCCCAGAGCAATGCCTTTAGCAAATCATATATATATATATATATATATATATATATATATATATATATATATATATATATATTCCAAAGAGGCCAAGGATAGGAGGAAAGATCAAAATATTCATAGCAGTATTTTTTTGTGCTGGCCAAGAACTAGATACTCATTAAAAGGGAATGTTTTAATATACTGTGTTATGTGAATATAATGGAGCATTACTGTACTATAAGATAGAGGACCATGAATTAGTAGAGTGAACAGAACTAGTCATTCAATCAATGAGCATTTATTAAGTGTCAGACTATACTGATTTCTGGGGGATGCAAATAAAAAACAGATGATCCCTGAACTCAAGGAGCTTATAGTCTAATGGGGGGAAGATACACAAAGGATGTAGCTGGTAGAAATGGAGAAATTAGGGAAAATATATAATGACTAACACAATATAAATGGGGAAAATGCAAAAACGACTACCACAATATAAATTAAAAGAACGGAATAAATCAAAACTAAATTCTGTATAAATATAATGACCAAACAGCCCTGGGAGAGAACCTCCCTCCCTTCTTTGCAGAATGTGGAAAGTTACCTTTAATTGATGTGTGGCTTAGTATTGCTGAATTGCTCCCCCCCCCATTCTTTTCTAGTCTTTGTTACAAGAGTTGAATTGATGTATAAGGGATAAAGGAAAAATGTAAATGAAGGTTATATAAAAAGAACAAATATTAATAAAATGGGGAAAATATTTAAATGTCCTTAACAAAAAGGAGACCCTCAAGTATTTTTCTAAGGTAACAAAGTGTCAACAGCAAAGCTTATATTCAAAACCCGAACTCCCTAGTATCAAATCTCATGTGTTTACCCTCTTATGACAACAATTTCTCTTGAGGGGGATTATAGGATCAAAAATTGTGACCATCAAGAGAACTTAGAGGTCATCTAACACAATTCCCACATTTTATAGATGAGAAAACTGAAACTCCCAGGGGGATTAAGCTCTAAGCTCTAAGTGATAAAACTTTGACTTCAAATCCAGTACTCCTTCAACTGTGCCATGTTGCCCCTCCTTCAAAATGTGATTTGCTTGTCATTCTTTAAAGGTTATTTTCTTTCTCTATAAAATAAATGTCTTATAGTTCTCTCTGTGTATGATTCTATAATTCTATTGAAAAAACCTTACCTCTATCTGAAAAAAGCAAGGTGAGATAAAATATAATTTAGTTTTATAAAATCATTAAGTGTATAAATTTGGTGAACTGGAATTAACAAATTGCCATAAATGTTGTACTAGAGGAACTTCTTTTTTATTTATTTAATGAATTAATTTTGAATTTTACAATTTTTCCACTAATCTCAATTCCCTCCCTGTCCCCCCCATCTTCCCCGCCCAAGGGAAAAAAATAAAGAGATAGCAAAATTATATAAGATAATGGGTAGGTTTTTTTTTTTAAATTAAAGGTAATAGTTTTTGGTCTTTGTTCAAACTCCACAATTCTTTCTTTGGATGCAGATGGAATTCTTCATCACAGATACCCCCAAATTGTGCCTGATTGTTGCACTGATGGAATGAGAAAGTCCATTAAGATTGATCCTCAACCCCCTTGTTGCTGTTAGCGTGTACAATGTTCTGGTTCTGCTCATTTGGCTCAGCATCAGTTCATGCAAATCCATCCAGGTTTCCCTGAATTCCCATCCCTCCTGGTTTCTAATAGAACAATAGTATTCCATCACATACACAACTTGTTCAGCCATTCCTCAATTGATGGACAGTCACTCAATTTCTAATTCTTTGCTACCACGAACAGAGCTGCTATGAATATTTTTGTACAAGTGATGTTTTTACCATTTTTCATGATCTCTTCAGGGTATAGACCAAGAAGTGGTATTACTGGATCAAAGGATATACACATTTTTATGCCCTTTGGGCGTAGTTCCAGATAGCTCTCCAGAAAAGTTGGATGAGTTCACAGCTCTACCAATGCATTAATGTTCCAGATTTCCCAAGTCCCTTCCAACATTGATCATTGTCCTTTCTGGTCATATTGGCCAGTCTGAGAGGTGTAAGGTGCTTTAATTTGCATTTCTCTAATAAGTAGTGATTTAGAGCAATTTTTCATGTGAATGGATACTAAAGGAACTTCTTGAAGCTCATAAGTGTCTGTAGGACACACACACAAAAGGAAGAGTTCCTTTATATAGTAGGAGATGGTGTAAATGAGAGAGCCTTTCAAACGTCTAAGAAGGATATAGGCATATCCATGGATTATTTATTTATTTTATTTTTTGCAAGGCAATGGGGTTAAGTGGTTTGCCCAAGACCACACAGCTAGGTAATTATTAAGCATCTGAGACTAGATTTGAACTCAGGTCCTCCTGACTCCAGGGCTGGTGCTCTATGCATTGCACCACCTAGCTGCCCCATCCATGAATTAATGAACTGAAGATTACTTCAGCAATCAAAGGGAACCATGATTTTTATTGGTATATAAATTCCTTTCACTTTTTTTTAATTCTGTGAAGTACTTATCCTATATATATCCCCTTAAATATGTCATAAATACTCTGACTAATAAACTTGGGGGCTTATTGTTTCTGCTTTTTAAATAACCATATAGCAAACACTCAGACTGTCAATCTGTTGTCTGTCCTTTCCTCTGTTTGACTCACTCTCCTCTTTTTCACTATCCAGGGTGGTTTTTTTTGCAATAACATATACTAATTAATTGATTGCAGACACTTTTTGCTTTCCCCAATTTAATAGCCCATTAATTGATTCACCACTGAATTACAGTAAGTTATAATTTTAAAAAGCTAGAAATATTTAGAATTAGTGAATATTTATTAGGTACATGATATGTGTAAAGCATCATGTTGAGAGATGGGAGGAGATAGAAATCAGCAAGATATAATCTCCAATGTTTACATTTTAGTTGAAAAGCTCCTGTTGGGTGTGTACACTTCCACACATCCTCTTTGTCCCCTTTAATCTCCCACACCCCCTTATATCTTGATGTTGCTGCCAAGGAAGATAACTCTGTTCCCCCCAAGGAAGTCAGTATAGTAGAAAGCTTTTTGAGTTGGAAATCAAAGAAGCTGGGTTTTAGTCTCAGCTGTCAGTAATTGGGTACATGAGTTTAGGTAGATTAGATTGTAAACCTTTTAAGGGTAGGACTATCTTTTACCTTTTAATGATTCCTCAGTTCTTAGACCCCAAGCAAATCACTTAACCATGTTTTTCTCAGTTTCTTCTTCTCTAAAATGAACAAGAGAAGAAAATGAAAAAATCACTCAATTATCTCTGCTAAGAAATCTCCAAATGGGGTCCTAAAAGACTGGATGCTTCTGAAAAAAACAAAACAAAAATGTTTATCACATGTTGAACACATAGTAGGCACTTAATAACGTTTATTGAATTGAATAGGCCATTTTTATCTCCTGGGGCTGCTGTTTCTTGTGAAAAAAGGTGTGGTAAGTTTTAGGTTTTTCCCCAAAACGTCTTTTTATATTTTTAAAATTTCAATTATTTAGTACTTCCCTCTCCCACTTCTACAACCTAGCTCTTTGGTCATTATGACCCATAATGGAAAAGGAAGAGCTTCCTTTTGACTCCATGGTAAGGAAAGATTTTGTCAGGAATATTTTCAGATGTTCTCTCACCTATTGCAAAAGTCCCTCTGCCTAAAACAAGCACGCCTGTAGTGTCATCTCTGTTTTTAATCTCCTCTGATGAAGTGTGATGTTTTATTAATTATTGCTTTCACAAATGGATCCTGGTCACAGATTTTAATCTAAAATTGAAGTTCATTACTGTTAGTTTATTGTTACTTGGGAAAAAGCTAACCTGCCAACAAGAACAAATGGCTCAGCCAGTCATGAGCTGTGCCACACAATATTAGCTGTCAAATGAAGGCTCAAACTACAAGAAACATTCTGCCTCTGATTTGTTACTGCAGCATTTCCTGGCAGTCTGGCTGCCTTGACAGAAGAGAGAGAAGAACAAAAGACATGTTCAGTTTAAATTACAGTCTAGAATGTCCTAACTAGTTTACAGTGAACAGAGCGAATCTCTTTGAAATTCTCTGACAGTTAATAAAATACCAATTAGAGTAATTTTTAGGGAACACCTGCTTCTTAAGCACTAGCCTGCCTTCCTTTCCTAATGCACCTCTTCCTACCAGAATGCCAATGAGAAGAAATGCAGTAGAGATAAATGTAAGACTTATGTTTAGTTGTTTTTTTAAAAACTGGGTGCTTCCTAAATCCTTAGCAATCTACAAAAATGACCAGAAAGTTCTTGTATATGTCTTTCTCTGTGACTAGCTTTCATTCTTCAGAAAATGAAGTAGTTGGATTAGATGACCTCCAAGTTTTTGTCCATCTCTAAATCTATGACACTAATCTGATGGCCTGAGGTTTTCACTGACTGTAAGTTCCATAGATAATAAGATTGTAATAAGCCTGTTCAAAATGATCAGAGTGCCTAAGATTTGCTTCTTAATAGAAATAAAATATTCAGATTACAGGAAATGCTATACATTGGATAGACAACACCTACAGTCATCTGTTCAATTATAGCTGGCCACATTTAATGAGAAACATCAAATAAACTGGAGAAGTTTGAAAACCAGTCCTAGTAAAATGTATAAGTTGATGAGCCTATTTCTGAAAGTATGGGTGACTGGGAATGGAGAGGCCCTGTCCTGATTTGGAGCATGTACTGGGAACCTGAGACTGTTGGCTATCAGTTTACTTTATTGTGGATGAGCCTTTTTTGAGGCTATACAAGAGGTTATACAAAAGGTAGTAACTGAGCCCTCTTTTTCTCTTGGTGGTGATCTATGAGCCTTCCATTAAGAGAGAGGAGGAAGAAAGGAAAGGGAGGGGAAGAAGGGTAAAAGAGATGGAAGGAGAGAACAAGACAGAGACAGAGACAGAGAGTGCATGGTGAGGCTGTTTTTCTGTCTCTTGTTTCATTCTTTCTTGCTTTTAGGTGAGTGTTAGGATTTAAGTGGACTAGGTGATGACCTTGTAGGCTTTGAGAGATCAGATGAACCAGCAGAGTCTACCAGCAGCCAGAGGCATGAGGGAAGACCTGCTTGGTTTAGATTGTCCAAGGTATCTCATTGAGTCTTCACAGCAAGGTATAACTATAAGGAAGGCAGGAAAAACTGTCATTAATCTCATGCATGTTACACTGAAAGAGCTGAAAGAAATCCAAGGTTATTAATCCTTGGTGGAACTGGACTTAGATGTTCTGCCTCCCAATGTGATGCTCTTCCCACTCTGATTAATATCTTGACTCTTGAAAATACTCTTGTTTGGAAGATGGGGATTCCTTTTCACTCCAAGGGACAGAATAAGCCATGTTCTGTATGATGGAGTATGAAGAAGCTGACTTTGGTTTCAAACCACCTGCCCTTGAATCTCAGCTTTGCAATTTGCTGCCAGATGACTTAGTGCAAGTAGCTTCCCCTCTGGATCTTGGTTTTCTCATCTTTAAAATAAAGGACTGAAAAATTCTGAAGCGCTTTCCAGTTCTAATGCTAGGATTGATATATGTAGAAATGAGAGGGAAGTAGACTTTGTCCCAGTAGAGGGAGGAATTTTCAAACAATAACAATTCAAAAAATGAAATAGACAGTCTTGTTAGGTAATAAGATCATGACCACTTCAAGTATCATAAGATTATAGAATATCATGGAGAGAATGTTGGGATCATGGAATTTCAAAACTGAAAAGCATCTAAAATAATTTAGTTTAATTGAATCATGAATTCCTTCTATAAAATTCCCAAACAAATGGGCATTTATATTTTACCTATGCACCTCTAGTGTTCTCAACCTTATAAAACAATCATTTATTTATTTGGTTCATATGAGATGCTATTCATTTTAATGGGAAAAAAAGAGCAGCACTAATTACACAAGACCATTGTGGAAAAAAAAAGGAACCTTTTTTTTAAATCAGTTCTTTTCTTCAAGTAACATCTGAGTTCAAAAAAAAATCTCTTCCTTCTGTCTCATAAGAAGAAAACAAATTGAGAGTGAACTGTCAGAATCGTTTTTGCTTATTCTCTGACATGGTTCAGAGAAAGGGGAAAAATATGTAAAAGGTTGAGTAAGAGAGAATGAAAGTTGTTAGGTTCTCAAGTGATTGGCACTAGATTATGAATACTTCAGGAGAAGAAAAGGGACCACCAGGCAAAGACTCCAACCTCTCATGAAAACAGATGGGCTTATGTCTTAGGCATTCTTGTCACTATTATAGTTCTTTTTTTTTTTAAAAAGATTTTATTTATTTTGAATTTTACAATTTCCCCCCCTAATCTTACTTCCCTCCCCCCCCAGAAAGCAATTTGCCTATTATCGTTCTTTTTGACAGAATAATGCTAGTTAAGAAATAGATACACTGATCAATGGAACAGAATAATTATATGATTTACAGAAGCAAATGAGCACAATAGCCTAGTGTGTGATAAACCCAAAGATCTCAGCTATTGGGGTAAGAACTCACTATTATACTAAAAACTATTGGGAAAACTGAAAAGTAGTCTGGCAGAAATTAAGTAGAGAACAGCATCTCACACAATACAAGATATGCTCCAAATGGGTATATGACCTATTCATAAAGGGTAATAATACAAACAAATTAGGAGAACAAGGAAGAAAATATCTTTTAGATAAATTCATTACCAAAAAAAGGATAGAGAATTATAGCAAATAAAATGAACACTGTTAATTGTATAAAATTAAAATATCTTTGCCCAAATCAAACCAATGGAGCTAAAATTATAAGAGATAGAGGTTGTTGGGAAAGTCCTTTGCATCAAGTTTGCCTGATAAAGGTCTCATTCAAGATATTTGGGAAACTGATTCAAATTTATAAGAAGAATTAAAGTCACTCTTAGTTGAAAGGGGTGAAAGGAAATGAATAGACAAATTTTTGAAGAAGAAATCCAATAGTAAAAAAAAAATGCTCCAAATCACTAGTAATTAGAGAATGGCAAACAAAAGCCACTCTGTGATTCTACTTCACAGACCCTGACAAAGATGAAAAGTCACTGGAAAATGAGAAATGTTGGAGGGGTTGTATATTAATGTATATTAATGTCTGCAGAATTGTAATTGGGTTCAACAATTCTGCAGAGCAATTTGAAATCACACCTCTCCTCCAAGTTATCTTTTTTTTTGCATGGCAGTGGAGTTAAATGACTTGTCCAAGGTCATTTAGCTAGGTAATTTTAATAAGTACATTTAAAGTGTCTGAGGTTGGATTTGAACTTCTGACTCCAGGACCAGTGCTCTATCCATTGTACCACCTGGTTGCCTACCCCCATTACTAAATTTGGTATATTCTTTGACTCTGTGATACCACTACTAAGTTTATATACCAAATGAGATAAAAGAAAGAGGAATAAGACCCATATGTACAAACATTTATAATTGCTCATTTTGTGGTAGAAAAAAATTGAAAATGGCTGAACAAGTTATGTGTTTGTGATGGAATGCTATTGTACAAAAAGAAATGATGAAGGGGATGCTTTTAGAAGAAATTAGGAAGACTTGTAAAAACTGAGCATATATATATATATGTATATTATATATGTATATATATACTTTTTATATATATACAAAATGCATATATATATATATATAAAGTAGGCATTTTAAATATGTGTGATATACATATTACATACATATACACATATATGTATATATACATATATTTTAAAAATGTAAAAGACTAAAAAGAAGCAAACGGATTCAGAAAAATTTATGCTAGAATATAAATATTGCAAAAATTTGAAGGTCTTAGTGACTCTAATCAACTAAATAACCAACCATGATTTCATAGAACTGATAAACAAAAATGCTGCCTGTCCCTTCTTTCCTTTTCTTTTCCTTTTCCTACATGAGTGAGGGTGGGTGAGAAGTAAATCAAGGGTAATCAAAATGATGAGACTGAAAAGGAGAACAATTATAAAAATATATTTAGTTATAAGCAAAAGATCCAATAACATTTGATAGGGAAGCAAATTAAACAGATGGCTTGTACTTAGATAAGATTCCACTTGAACAAAGCTCCATCTCATTCCCTATCATTTGTTCTAATCTTTTAATTTACCTGAAATGAATCTCTTTTGCCAAATTAAAACTTCATTCTAAAGTTTTAAACCAATTTCCATTCTCAGAAAATGTTTTTGAGGACAGTGAATGAATATAAATTCTTCGTGAACTGCCTCCAAAATTTACTTCATCATTACTTTCCTAAGAACACCTCTGTAGATTTGGTAGTATATTTGTATTGGGAACAATCTTCATTTTTCACTTTTCTTCCCCCTCCTCCCTCCTTCATAAAGAGCCATCTGTCACATAATTGAAGAACACAGGGGCAAAATTGTTCTCCCTTTAATCACTGGAACATGAATCTGGACTGAGTGTTCAATCAGGTTATAAAATAATTCACTCAAGGAAAACAGTAACACATCAGTAAGGACATTTGAAGAGAAGAAACAACATAGAAGGAAAATAAATAACAAACTGACAGAAAAAAATCCATAAATAATTTAGCACACTGATCAGACTGAGGCCAAAGGAATTGAGTGGAACTCACCAATCTCATGAATCACAAGAATGTAGATGAAATGTGGTGATTGAAGTCCATCATGACCCTTAGATTGGCTGGAAATATTTACTGTGGCAATTTCAGAAAGAACAGTTGGCAGAAAACAAATTTCTGTTGAAATTACACAACACAGAAAAACCTGCTGATAGATGTAGATAAACATCTACAACAGGGAAAAAAGATATTGGTTTTTTTCTTGCCTCCTGGGCCAAGTCTTTATTACCCTACATCCTTTACCTTCCCTACTCTCTAAGGTTAGCACAGAGAAGATAGATCATAACTGATATTTAACATATACTTGACTACTGCCTATAATGATAGAAATTATGAGAAGTCAATTAATCAAAATGAGTAGAATCTTAGTTAACTGTATTTCTCAGAATGGAAATTCTGCTCAATTGGAGGTTAATTGCTTATATCTATGTTTGTAAGTGTACAGCAAAGTAATATGTTAGAAAATCCAAAAAACAAGAATGTCTCATGAAAACAGATCTTTCAGATGACAAAATGAAACTTGGCACTTCTTTCTCCCCCTTTCACTTTTACACAGTGAGTTATTATTTTGCTTTTCTTGGAGGAAGCTGAGTTGAAAACTATTTTTGTTAATGTCTTTACCTGCAACTCCAGATAGGGATATCAGTCAATCAATCAACTGAGAAACATTTATTAAACAATGACTATGTGTTCGGCTTTCTATAAGAACTGGGGGATAAAAAGGCAAAAATAATGCCCGACTTTAGAGTTGCTCACCTCCTAATGAAGGAGATCTGTATTTGGTCATGTAGACAAGGTAGATTCTTGGAAGACAGACACAGATACAGAACTATAGTTCCATCCTCTGAGGAAGGAAATAGTTTCAAGGGACATGACCCTTTGCATCAGAGAGGAATGTCCTCTATGGACTCAAGAAAGTACTTTCAGGCCTTAAGGTAATAGAAGCTGTGAGTATTCTACTTCAGAGTATTAGAGGTAGGATCTGAACCCAAATATTTTGACTCTAGCATCAATGAATGGGGGATTGGGGAAGGGAATAAAACACTTTATAAATATTATCCTATTTAATCCTCACATCAATCCTTTAAGGGAGGTGTTATTATGATTTCCATTTTACATTTGAAAAAAGGTGAGGCAACAGAAGTTAAAGTGACTTACCCAGCGTCACATGGCAACTTAATATCTGAAGCTGGATTTGAAGACAGGTTTTCCTGACTCTAGGCTTCACTATCTATCCATTGCACTGCTTGGTCTTTGTTTTAGTTTCTGTCTCCTATAGTTCTTAGTATATCTCTTTTTAAACTCTTGACCATCCCAGTGACTCATGGGAATTGCTTTTGGTATTTGCTGATGTTATTTATTTGCTCTTAAGCTATATAGTCTATACTCTAACCTTGGGCTGCAAAATGACTTATTCCACCTGCTTGGTCTCCTTCTAATACTAAGTCTCCTTGGTTTTACATTAGCACTTTCATGAGATCACTGGGATGACATCTGAATGGAAAGTTTATATCTCTATTGAAAAGCGTTCTGTAGATAAATTGTTGTGCTGTGAACTAAACAGCTGTCCCTGCATTCCCTCCCTGAACTGATACCTTTAATCTTTGTTTTCTCCTTCAACCCTAAACCGGAGAGTCACTATTTCTAAATGGCAATCAAGTCAACTTAGCATTTTTGCCCAGAAAGCAAACACATTCCTCATCTATAAAATGGGAATAAAAAAACCAGTTGAGAAGATCAAATGAGATAATAGTTTTAAAGTACTTTGCAAACCTTAACATTATATACATATATATATATATAATATTTTTGTTAGTCATTATTATTCATTTTATAAGCCTCTTTACAAAGAGAAAAGATGCTCATGAAATTCCACAGAGCTCAAGTTGTTCTGTTTTCCTGCTGGAATAGTTTTCCCTAAAGAGGAGGATGCTGTATTCATGGTGGTACAGTAGAAGGAAGATGATGTAGAAATGCTGAACCTGGACTCACCAGCCCTGATTTTAAATCTTGATTATACCACTTATTACCTTAAGCAAACTGTTTAATATCTCTGGGCCTTAGTTTCTACCTATATAAAATTCAGGGGATGGGTTAGTTGATTTCAAATTTGACCTCAGATACTTATTAACTTTGTGACCTTGAGCAAGTCACTTCACCCTATTTATCTCAGCTCCTCATCTGTAAAATGAACTGGAGGAAGAAATATAGATCATTTCAGTATTTCTGCCAAGAAAGAGTTGGACAAAACTGAAACAACTGAACAACAAAACACCTCTCAGATTTGTTATGCGGATGAAAGGAGATAATTATAAAGTGCTTTGTAAATCTTAATGCCAGTAATTACATAAATGCAGACCATTTTACGTTTATTTCCTGCTAGGTAGAGCATGATTTTGTTTTATTTGTCCTAAAATTCCCTTACAAGCTTCAAAGGAGTAACTGGATTGGTAAAGTCTCATTCACCTTATCTATAAATTGTATTATTTTATGGAATCTGACTGTATTAAATCTCTGCTCTGTCTTTTTTGCATGTAAAAGAGAACATTTCCCCTCTTAAGGTGGAAATTCACAGGATGTTACAGCTCTAAGAGTCTTTAGAAATAATCCAGTCCAACTTTCTCCTTTTAAGTGGAAGAAATGAGTCTCTGTAAAATGAACAGACTTGTTGACCTCTCAGGAAGGGTAGCTCAAGTCCCAGATTTGAAAGGCCAAGCTCTGCTGTTCATTGCTCATGTGGCCTTGGGAAGATACTCAACCTTTCTGACTGAGAATTGGTTTTTGTAAAGGGCAAGAAAATCTTTGCCCATGGTCCCCATCAGAATTTTTAAGTCCTTCTAAGAGAAAGGGATATGTGAGGGGACAGAAGATCCAAGTGACATCCCCTTCCCAGTCATATAGTAAGTAGCATATAGTAAGGTGTTCATCTGAGCCCTATTGGCTAAGCTACTAAATTTGCTAATGTGGAATTTCCCTCATAAGAAATAAAAGAAGAAAAGAAGTTATAGGGTGGTAAATAAGCCTGAAATAAGCTTACTAGGTGCTAGTTGCTGTGCTAAACCCATTTTACAAATATTATCTCATTTGACCTTAATAATTCTGGGAGGCAGGTACTATTATTATTCCCATTTTATAGTTAGAGAGAGAAACTAAGACAAGCATAGGTTAAGTAACTTTCCCAGGGTCACACAGCTAGCAAATGCTTAGGGGTAGATTTGAACCCAGGTCTTCTTGAGTCTATTCTCAATACTCTATCCATTTTGACACTAGCCTTCTCTAGAAGAGGAAAGAGTAGAAGAAATGAGGGTAGGGAAATAAAGGAAAGGGAGGAAAGAACAAGGGAAGAGAAGAGGGAAAAAGAGTAAGGGAGATAACATAATATTAATAAGTATCTGGATATAGCTGAATGGTGAAATGGTGCTTCAGGAACTGAACATTATTAAATTATATTTCAATATTTTTATTATATTTTAATTTTAAAAGGTTTTATATATAATATTAAGTGATAGAATATATAATCTGAGTTACCACTATTAGGAAAGAAAGTATCTATAGCTTATTGAATAAATAATTTTAATGAACTGGAACAGGGGTTTGAGCCAGATGACTTCTAACAAAAAGTTTGGTATATTTTTAATATAAAGAAAATGGGCAAATATAATCATTTATTATTCTGAAGACTAGTATGTTAAGATTTTAATGTGCACTTCTCACCCAAATAAAGTCAGATGTAAATAATTAGAAAAATGTCACATGCTCATGGTTAGGTAGAGCGAATATAATAAAAATGACAGTTCTACCCAAATTAAATTACTTGTTTAGTACCTTACCAATCAAACTACCAAATAACTACTTTACCAAGCTAGGAAAAAGTCATAACAAAATTCATCTGGAACAACAAAAGGGCAAGAATAGCAAAGGAACTGATGAAAAAAATTACTTCAGTAAATGACTACAGCAATCTACTATTTGACAAACCCAAAGACATCAACTTCTGGGATAAGAACTCACTATCTGACAAAAATTGTTGGGAAAACTGGGAAACAGTATGGCAAAAACTAGGCATAGATACATATCTCACACCCTATACCAAAATAAGGTCAAAAATGAGTAAAGGATTTAGACATAAAGAGTGATATCATAGATAAATTTAATAGACCAAAAAAAATTCTATCTGATCTATGGAAAAGGGATAAATTTATGACCAAACAAGAATTAGAGCACATTATAAACTGCTAAATGAATGATTTTGACTGTATTAAATTAAAAAGGTTTTGCACTAATAAAATCAATGCTGCCAAAATTAGAAGAAAAGTGGAAAGCTGGGGAGCAATCTTCATAACTAGGGATTCTGATAAAAAAATTTTCTAAAATATATAGAGATTTGCATCAAATTTATAAGGTCACAAGTCACTCCAACTGATAAATGGTCAAAGGATATGTAACAGTTTTCAAATGAAGAAATTAAAGATATATATAAGTATATGAAAAAATGCTCCAAATCACTATTGGTTAGAGGAATGCAAGTTAAAGCAGAAATGAGGCATTACCTCACACCTATCAGATTGGCCAAGATGAGAAAAAAAGGAAAAATGTTCAATGTTGGAGAAATTGTGGGAGAATTGGGACATTGATGCTTTACTGGTGGAATTGTGACCATATCCAACCCTTCTGGAAAGCAATATGGAACTGTGCCAAAGAGCAATAAAACTGTTCATGCTCTTTGACCCAGCAATTCCAATTCTAAGTCTATATCCAGAAGAAATTATAGAAAAAGAGAAAAGTCCTATATGTTTCAAAATATTCATAGCAGTTCTTTTTGCAGTAGCAAAGAATTGGAAATTGAGGGGATGCCCATCAATTGGGGAATGGCTAAACAAGTTATGATATATGAATACAATGAAATACTATTGTTCTATAAGAAGCCATAAATGGTCAGGCACTAGAGAACATGGAATGACTTACAGGTTCTGATGCTGAGGAAAGGGAGCAGAACCAAAAGAACAATGTACACATCAACAACAGCATTGTGAAATGAACAACCTTGATGGAAGCAGTTCCTCTCAGCAATCCATTAAGCTAGAACAACTGTATTAGACTGACTATAGGCTATATTATCCCCATCCAGAGGAAGAAAATCAAAACCAAACAAAACTCATCAAAAATCCCCCAACCCTTCAGAATCTGATGAACACTTTATAAAAATTATCTCTTATGTATTTCTTTCCCTTAATCCTAATTCCTCTTACTGAAAATTACTAATCTATAAACATGTTTAGCGAAATATTTATGTACAGTGCCAATATGGCTGTTCATCACTGAGGGGAGGGGGTGAGAAGGGAGGGTGGAAGGAAATTTTGTAACTTAAAAATATACATATGCATATTGATGAAAATAAATAAATTAATTAAAAAATATTTAATGTGGAAACAGCTTCATTTGCAAGTTGCAACCCTTGCAAGGATTACAAATGAGTGTCATTTACCTACACTTTGTTCCTTTGAGCAAATAATCCTTTGAGTTTATTCTTTTCATGTAATTTTTAATATGAAGTCTTCAACAAATACAAATATTACAAAACATAGGGAGGAACCCTTAAGAATTTGTAAACTTCTGTTCATGTTCAATTTTTTTTTTAAATAAAGAGACCTGAGTTCAAAATCTGCATCTTAATCTCTAATAGTTGTGTAACCTTGGTTGGTTATGGGTCTTGTTTTCATCATCTGAAAAAATAAGGTTGGAGTAGATGACTTCTCAGTCATCTTAGATCTTTGACTGAACATAGGGTCTTAGATTTAGTCATTTCAGTCATTCTAGATCTTTGATTTTATAGACAGCAGATAGTTTCAAAGGAATATTATGTATCTAGAGATTCATAGACTGTTAGAATTGCAGGGAACTTTTGAAATTATCTAGTCCTACCTTTACCCAAATAATAAATTTTATTTATAAATGGTTATCCAGTCTTTGCATCAAGACATCTTGTGTCAGATAACTCACTTGCCCATCCCATTTTTCCATTATTACAATTTTTAGAATGAACCAAAGTTGGCCTCCCTGTAACTTCTGCACTATGCATGAGTATAGATAAAATATATACATACATATATATGTATTATATCTTTATGTTAATGACATTTGACTTGAATCATTCTAAATGCTTGAATTACCTTATACCTTAAAACTCATTTACCACTTTCCCTCCCACTCATACTCTTATGAAATCTTTTTGTAATCTGTTTCTGTCAATGTCAAATTTTTACTACTTAAAGCAAGAGAAAAATAATTACTCAGTTAATTTTTAATGTAACACAGACTTCGAATAATCCTTCAGATCAATTGCCTGTTGGCAACTTTCTAGGTAGAATTGAATGGAATTGTCATTTGCAATTAAAAAAGGTGTATTTTTCAATCCTCTTAATCTATGACTCCATGAAGGATAGAAGTGAGAAAAAGAGGTGCAAAAGTTCAGTTTGTTAGAGAAGGAAGGATTGTAGCCCTTTTTGATTTCATGTTCTTAAATCTTAAACTTGAATCTTATGGAAATGCTGTGACTTTTTCTATTAGTGATTAAGATGGGATCCCAGGAGGACACCACGCCCTTTTTTTGTGCATTATTACAACCTTGTAAGTCCAGTAGGATTTCATAAATTCTGGAACTTGGGTTAAAATTTAATCATCTAAGAAAGTAAAGAAATAAAAGATTCTTCTTCTTCATAAACAAAACTTTTATCCCAATAGCACAGGTTTATTGTCTCTGAATTAATTCAACAGAAATGGCTTTTTCACCTTCTGCATAGATGTGGATAATCTTGCTAGTTCAAGTGACTTTAATAACTGCAAACTCTCTAGGGATGATCTATGACATTTCTCCTGTAGTCTTCCATTCCCAATCAGCCATCTTAAGGAAGATTTCCACATGCTTTTCTTGCTTTATCTTTCTGTTTCTTTTAAACTTTTTTTTCTACACAGAAAAGAAAGTAGGACAGAGAAAACTTGTCCTGAATA
This sequence comes from Macrotis lagotis, assembly GCF_037893015.1. Lineage (NCBI taxonomy): Eukaryota > Metazoa > Chordata > Mammalia > Peramelemorphia > Peramelidae > Macrotis > Macrotis lagotis. The sequence goes on from NC_133666.1 coordinate 586,827,458, forward strand.
GTCACCAAACTAGGTGTCAGTTAATCAGTCAATAAGTATCTTAATAATAATTTTCTACTATTTATCCGCTACTGTGCTGAGGGCTACCATAGAGCAGCAGTTTTCAAAATGTGATCCAGAGGGGCGGCTAGGTGGTGCAGTGGACAGGGCACCAGCCCTGGAGTCAGGAGTACCTGAGTTCAAATCCAACTTCAGACACAATAATTACCTAGCTGTGTGGTCTTGGGCAGGCCACTTAACTCCATTTGCCTTGTTAAAACCTAAAAAATAATGTGGTCCAGAGTTCCTTGGAGTTCTTGAGCCCTGCAATAGTCTGCAAGGTCAAAACTATTTTCTAATAATAATAATAATAATAATGATGAGATATTTCAATTTTAAATAATAAATACCATTAATAATTCACACAAACAAAAATTCTCTGTGTGGAGGGGCCCTCCATTTTTAGGAGTGTAGAGGAGTCTTGGGAAAAAAATTGAAAACTGCTGCCATAAAAAGTAGCTATAATGTAGGAATAATATTTGTAGGGAAAACACAAGAGATGAAATCTAAGAAAGGGGGCAAGATTAAAACAAAGTCTGGGCAATAAGAAAGGAGCTAGAAATCCTAATACAAAAACAAATCAATACAAAAGGAGATGAGCCTTGTCTGGAATTTAACAATGAAATGTTTTTTCTTATTCAGGAGAGACCAAATAAGTGAAAGGGGAATGGAGAAGCTTTACATAGTAATAGCATATACCATTACAAAAAAACCCCAGAAATCAATTAGGATACAAGTATGGTGGAAAGAATTTGAGCAATGATCAGTAGAGGTAGCACCACAGGAAATATTTCATCAGAGTATGTCACAAACCACCCAGATAGGAAGAAATCAATGAGGAATTTGGGAAAAAAGCTAACAAGTCTGACACAAAGGGTCAATTTACACTAGCAAGACAGGAGAGTTGGATAGATAAGATATTTGTTAGTGCTCTTTCTCTCTCTGCTAGCAAGCAAATCAGCTAAGTAATGCTTTTTTTGTCTACTTTAATGGTAAATTCCATCTACATAGTATGGAGAAGAAATATGGACAATTTTTATTCTAACAAGTTCAGGAGAAGGAATTGAATGCTTGGGTGAAGTTGATAGGAAACTTGGGTGGAGGCAATCATTATCTCTTAGAATTTGTGATAGAAAAAGGACAAGAAAGATGGTCATAGTCTGATAGTCATTTTAGATTTGGGAAAATCAAATTTCAAAGGATTCAGAGAAAGAATAGCTAGGATCCCATGGAAAATATTAAAGACTCAGGAAGCCCAAGAAAGATGGGAAAATCTCTAGAATAAAATTCAGAAAACACAAAGAAAAACTGTCCCAACAAGGAGGGAAACAGGCTGTTGTCTAAAGAGATGGAAGTGAATGCAAGCAATCCGAATTATAAAAGGACATTCAAAGAAGATGAAAAGAACGGCATTAATAGGAGATGAATCACAAATAATACACAGAACATGAGTAATGTTAAACATCAGAATATTTTGGTTGATTAGAAGTTGATTAGAAGAGCTAAGGATGACTGAAAGCATTTTAAATTTGTTAATAAAAAGGGGAAGATAAAAAGAAGGGTTAGAATCACCACAAAAGGTAAATCAGGCAATGGAAATAACATCAACAATGAACATTTATGCCACACTTTAAAAGTTTGCCAAGTGACTTATATCTCTCATTTGAATCTCATAATCACTTTGCCATTTGGTACTTTGTTTATGATTATTTTCATTTATCAGAGAAATCAGATGCCTCAGGGATTTATCCTTGATGCTGTGCTTTTTGACATAATATTGATGGCGTGCTTATGAAATTGACAACTCAAATTTGGGAGGGAGTAGAGAATCAGAATTTTAAAAGATCTTGATGGGCCAAACAGGAGCCTGAATCTAATTCTAAAATATTTTTTAGAGATAAATGTACAGTCAAAAATAACCTTTATAAGTTTAAGATGGGGCAAATATGACTAAACAGCAGTTTACATGAAAATGATTTGAAGGATTTTTTAGGACCACAAGCTCAATTATACAATCACAGTTTAATAGAAAGGCAAAAAACCCCTAGTATTGTGTGCTTTACTCTGGAGAATAATACATTGTCACTATCCCTCAATGTGCTTGCTCTTAGGACCAAATATTATGTCCTGATGGCTTTTAGTCATATCAAATGTTGTATTGAATTCTCACTCTAGGTAAATGATTTTCCATCCAAAAGTGATTGAGGAAATACTGCTAGATATTGTTTGTTTATTTATTTTACTGAAAATTCTCAGATAAGGGGATTGTATTATTTTGCAAAATACTTTTTATAGGTGATTTCTTGCTTCCAGAGGAATTATAAGAATCATGACTTAAGACATCCAACCATTTTGATATCAAGACTGCAGTAATCTGATAGACATAGACTACTGAGGTCAAGATATAGCACCTTCAGCAACAGGAAGGCAAGTATAATTTCATGTGAACTATTCCTGGCAAATGCAATATTCTTTTTTTTTTTCATTTTTAAGTTCTATGAGGATAAATGTCAGGTCTGAATTTGACACTGACAGCTTGACAGCTGGTCTAAAAACCTTGTTCCTGCCTGGAATTCTAAAACATATCTTAGACATTAAAAAAACTCAATTGACCATAATATTTTTTAGTTCATTACCAAATATCATTAGTGTATTATTGAAAAACAAACTTTTGGAGATTAAAACCCATGATGGAAAGCAAAATGAATTGGGATTGTTAAAGCAAAAGAAGAGAAGGCTAGGGAAGAACTAGACTTCTAATTTGACTAATGGTCAAAAATGGCTAGCTGAAGGGATATTGTAGAGACAAGAAAGCAGCTAGGTGGCACAGTGGTCAGAGCACTAGCCTTGGAATCAGGAGAATGGGAATTTGAATTCAGCCTCAGATACTTGACACTTACTGGCTGTGGGACCTTGGGCAAATCACTTAACCCTATCCAGGGCTATCTCCAATTGTCTGGATTTGTAATCTGCTTACTGGACCCAGATGGCTCTGGAGGAAAAAGTGAAACTGGTGACTTAGCACAGTAGACCCTCATTAAAATTCAATTCATGTACTTGTTATGGCATCGCCTCCCTGATGCCTTGGTCTTTTTCGATAATAAATATCATAGAGCAAAGAATACAGTCCTCCTCTGTTGCCTTAGGGTGATGTGGAAGAATTCCTGGGTTCTCCAAGGTCTATGCCAGCAGAAAGCATACTCCAACTGGTCCTACCACAATAGAAAACCTTCAGATATGGAACTAGCAATATGTTGTATGTTATCTAAGGATCAATTGTTTGCAAAGACTTAGGGGGAGTGGGAGAATGATGGGAATTAAATCATAATTTTTATTTTTATTTTGTTGCAGCAGTGTATAAATCTATCAACTGGGGTGTAGAGAACTTGAAATCTTCTTTGGAGTATGTTTCTAAAAGTGGAAACAGATCCTCCAGTGTGGAATCAAACAAAGAATAGTGATTTCCCCACCATTTTCCATATCTACTGGTGGAAGAACTGAAAGCAATGAATCATATATTCCAAATCATATTTTCATAGGATCATAGTCAGAAGAGAGCACAGAAGTCATTTAGTCCTGCCTCTGTCTTATGACTGAATTCCTCCTCTGTCAGTCTAGAAAAGTGGCCATTTAGCTTCTTATTGAATTAATTTTATTAGACAGAAAACTCATTATCTCCCCCCCAAAAAAAATCCAAAATGCAAATCATTTCACTTTTGAGTAACTCTGTTAGAAAGTTGATTTCTTTTAAATCCAGGGGATCTTAGGACTGTAAAAATGTAGTTCTTATATTGATAATGAAGTAGGAATTTCTCCACAGGAGAATTGATAGACAAGGCAATGAGTTATCATAATGGAAGGTAGTAATTTTTGGAGTCTTTATTTTTCTGTACATTTACTTCTTGGTGCAGCTAAGATATCATTGATTATGTTACTCTTTATTGAGAAATGTATAGTGACTTCCCTTTACTTATTGCATAATTTATAAACTCTTGGCTTTGGCATTTATGACCCTCTAGATGAATGAATAGAGAGATAAATGGGAAGACAGATTAATGATATGTGGATAGATGGATAGATGACTGAATAGATGGCTGTATAGACTATTTGTTAAGTACTTACTATAGTCACTGCTACTATGAATCTCACTTCTTATCCCCTTTGATTTTATATTGACTATTCTTGTATTGTTAAATTGGTGTAAATCTTTTCTCATTTTTTTGGATTATAAACAACTTCAGGGTCTTATTGATTTTCCCCTAATAGATCACAACATCCATCACAGGGCTAGGTTTTATTTAAAAATATTTTGGAATCAGAGCCCCAAAGGTCCTTAGAGATGGTCTAGTTCAGGGTCATGTAGCAGAGTCTTGAGGGTCTAGGAGAAGTGATGTAAAGTAAATGGAGTCTAGAAGTCCGAATTCAAGTGGTTAAATCCAAACTTTAGATAGCAAGGAACATCATTACCATTCACAAGGAAGATGGTGATAAAGGGTAAAAGATATGGCCAATTGCTGTAAGAGCCAGAAAGAGTCCTTAGAGGCTTAGCAGTTTCTTCCAAGTGTCCTCTTGTGTTGGGTGGTATGCTTGACAAGTGACTGCTGAGCCCCTCATTGATAGTGCATGCTCCAGTCTTGATAATTGAATAAAATCCATCTTTCTTCAGAAAATTCCTACTGATATTCTAAGGGTCAATTAGATTCTTCTAAGGTTCTGGGTTCTATCATTTGCAACCATATGACATCTCTAGAAGAATACTGAGTTCAAATTCCAACTCAGACACTAATAGTTGTGTGACCTTGGTTAGAGAACTTAATCTCTGTCATAGTTTCTTCAATTGTAAAATAATTATATCTACCTCTCAGGGATGTTGTGAAGATCAAGTACAATAGTATTCATAAAATGCTTAGAATAGCTTCTGGCACATTAGATGTCATATCAATGTTAGTTATTATATTATAATTATATAATCATATAAAATATATATTATACAATTGATTTGAAACCATTCTTTCTAACTCCAGACATACCTATCTACTAAGTGAAATGAACAATTTGAAATGATTGAAAGCTGAACATGATTGACTAAAGTCTCTCTATAAATATAAAAAGTAATCAAATGATTTTATCATTCAGGCACTCATTCCCATTGAGTTTTAACACTAGTGGATGGGTGCTCAGCAGCAGTGCACAATTTTATGGGCAACAAAAGGCAGCAAAAATGTGCATACCCTTTGATCCAGCAATACCAATACTGGGTCTATACCCTGAAGAGATTATGAAAACAGGTAAAAACATCACCTGTACAAAAATGTTCATAGCAGCTCTGTCTGTGGTGGCAAAGAAATAGAAACTGAGGGAATGTCCATCAATTGGGGAATGGCTCAATAAACTGTAGTATATGTACATGATGGAACACTATTGTTCTATTAGAAACCAGGAGGGATGGGAATTCAGAGAAGCCTGGATTTTCATGAACTAATGCTGAATGATATGAACAGAACCAGAATAACATTCTACACCCTAACAGTAACATGGGAGTGATGATTAATTTTAACGGACCTGCTCATACCAACAGGGCAACAATCAGGTACGATTTTGGGATATCTGTGATGGAGAATGCCATCTGTATCCTGAGAAAGAATTGTGGAGTTTGAACAAAGAACAAAGATTATTACCTTTAATTTTAAAAAATGTTTTCTTATTATGTAATTCTGCTATATCACATACTATATGTTTCTTCCTTAAGGTTATGATTTCTCTCTCATTACATTCAACTTAGATCAATACATACTATGTAAAGACTAACAAACTGCCTTATGTGGGGGGAGGGAAGCAAGATTGGGGGAAAAGTTGTAAAACTCAAAATAAAGAAAACCATTCTAAAATTAAAAAAAAGAATTTTATGGGCAATAAATATGTATGCCTTTATACTTCTAATGCTTTTTCTTTTCCAAGGGAATCTTGAAGAAGTAATGAGATATTAGTTATGTTAGGTCTCTGCTCAAAAAGATGAAGTTGCATTCTGTTGAGAGAGATAGCTTTTTATTTATAAGAATAAACTTATTACCGGGAAGATTTGCCTCTCCTCCTTCCTTCCCAACTTCCTGCTGATTTGTCTCATTTTAAATCATAGAGTTGAATGAAAAAAAATTAAAAATGAAAGAAAAACAAAATATAAAATAGCTAATAGAATTTGAGAACATAATGTGACTATTGAGCAAGGAGGCTGCTTGCAAATTGTTAGTATCTAGAAGCTTTCTTTATTGATCTATAAGATCAATCTGCTAAAGAAGTGTAGTGCCATGGGAAGAGTTGCAAACTATTATCCTCCTTAGAATTCAAGGAATTACCCTGAGGGAGCTAGAGTTTCTAGTACATTAGATCATGAACCCCCATTCAATATACTCCTCATTATCAAACAGAATCAATTGATTTCTGTTAGATTTTAGGGAAATAATTTACTGAGAACGTATAGCAAGAGGAATAATTTAAACCAATCTTCTCAGCAGAAGCACATTCTTTATACATATAATGTCCTTGGAAAGAGTGGGCTCAAACTTAAATTACTTTTGTATTGAGGAACATATGTAGAGAGCACATATGACCAAAGAGTATCTCCTGACTATTTTCCCCAGAAAACTTTTTATTCATACATTGAGTCTTTACAAAGTTCCCTTTAGTTACAGTTCTCTTCTGGGCTTCCATGATCAGTGCCATATCCCATAGTCCAAGTATTTCTCTCTGCCATCAGTATTCACAATCCCTAAAGTTGTTATCCTCCTTGGGTGATTGTCTTTCTATATTTTTTTTAGGTTTTTTTTTTTTGCAAAGCAAATAGGGTTAAGTGTCTTGCCCAAGGCCACACAGCTAGGTAATTATTAAGTGTCTGAGGCCAGATTTGAACTCAGGTACTCCTGACGCCAGGGCCCGTGCTCTGTCCACTGCACCATCTAGCCGCCCCCTTTCTATACTTTTCTAAAAACATTTTCTTTGTTGTTGACCATTGCTACCATCTCTGATAGGGTAGGGATGACCTCTGAAGGCTTTTTTGACCTTAGAAAGGCTATAGATTCATAATAGTCAATTTCCCCTACAGATTCTTGTTTATTTGATGATGATAATATTTGTCCTTCATTCTTGAAAAACACCACGACATAAGGGAGGTAATATCATGTCTTGCATATGAATTGGATTTGGTGGGGGGGAGGTGTGCTGTGCTAAGTTGCCAGTCTTACTCTTTCCTCCAAGACTCTTCTGGGTCCAGTGGCCAGATATGAATCAGGACCACTGGAGATGGCCCTGGATGCAAGGCAATCAGGGTTTAGTGACTATCAAGGTCACACAGCTAGTAAGTGGCCAAAACCAGATTTGAATTCAAGTCCTCCTGACTTCAGGGCCAACACTGAACCCACTGAGCAATCTAGCTGTTCCTCTAAGCTCAGGGATAAAGAAGACAAAAGAAATACAGACACCATATGCTCATGAATACATTATTCAGAAACTCATAACATTTTTTGCCCTCAATTGCCAGAAAAGAAAAGAAAGCCAGAAATCAGACCCATTTCTTCTGTATATGAACTCAGTTTTGATTCAGTAGAAGATGTTTTTATCATTCCACTATTCTAAGCCTCAATCACTGGATGGCCAGTTCCCAAAAGTTATTTATTTGGATTGGAATCAGGTAAGGAATATTAGTACATCCAATGTATAATACACCAGAAAATATAAGTCTGAGCAAGTTCCAAGGATTTGGTCTTTTTCATCTAGTACCCCTGTTAAACTCTTCCCCTTTAAAATCTTTGCTATTCTTAGAAAATCACTGGATTGTATTCCTGAATCCATAGCAGTTCAATGGGGTCCTGAGGAGGCTTATTCATTTTCATTTTTAATACCTTCCCTTATATGTGACACTTAAAAGCCTTAGAAAAGTCCATGTGGCCCAGATTTTATACTATCCTGAATTTTTAGGAGGATATCAAAATTGAACTTAAATACAGTTAAATGGATTTACCAAAAAAAAATTTGTCAAACTTATCAAAGATTAATGTTTGCCTAGTATTCTTAAAATGCTTGCCATGGACTCTATAAAGGACTTCCTTATCCTAGAAGCTATAAAGAAAAAAAATCAAATTTTTTATTCTATCACAAGGAAATCTTGGGACCTATAAGGCTCCCAAAACACGCAAGACTTTCTCCAAAGGGATTGAGGACCTGGAATCAACCAGAAGTCATCTCCTTATGAGAAACAAGCCTGTCCCTGATGAAAATTCTTCCATGATTCCCTCAATGCATAAGGCCAGTCAAGTGACAGTCAAGACAAAATCTCTTGGTATTTCTACATAGGGTATAGCAAAATTTCTCTAGGGGTCTCTGTACAGTGGGCACAGGGTTGGTGGTAGTTTTTGGATCACTAAGGGAAGCTAATGTGCCTTTGTAGGACAAAGTGTATCTCTTTACTCCCATTTAGGTGCCTTGGAAAAACCCAAGTTGCCACATCCTTTATGTGGTTCTTTTTCTAACTGCTGACTCAGAAATCTTCTTTCTATATATTTTCTTTCTATATAATTTTTCTTTTAAAATCATTGAAAAGCTAGTGTGTCATAGAGGTCAGAAGACCTGGTATTCTAAAATGGGATTATAAGATTTAGAAGTGTAAAGGAACCCAGAGCCCATTTAGTCCAACTCCTTCATTTTATTAAGGTAATTAAGGCCCAGAAAGGTCACATAAGGTATTTAGTATAGAGCCAGGAAGCAAGAAGACCAGCATAGTGTGTTGTGTACCAGTTTCCATGCATGGGATACTGAGCTTCTAACAAACAAACTATCATTATTATGAAGTTATATGGCAATGCCTTGCCAGGTACTGGCATATGGAAGAACTTTCATCAGGGACAGAGTTGTTTCTTACTTCAGAGTAAGAGCATTACTTGTGATTTACTCTAGGTCCTCAATCCCTTTAGAGGAAGGCTTGGATATTTTGGGAGCCCTATAGGTCCCAAGTGAACTTTTTAATTCTTGCTTCCTAGAGGATAATTCAGTGATGCCATAGCTCACAATGAGGTACAGAAGAGGTCCATATTGGAAGATTGGCTTGATCAGTCAAGATGTCTATTTCATTCTGGTTCTTCTTCCCTTGATTCCCTTTTCTGCTTTATAACGATTCTCTCTTCTGCTTTAGCTCTGATCTGAGGATATATTTTTAAAGATATTTTTTTCTCCCTTAAATCTCTAGAAATGAATGAAAGACTCACCAAACGGCATTAATTATAATTTTAACCAAGATACTTTGGCAAAGGAGTAGCTGTTTCCATGAAGGACAACAAAAAAGGGAGAGGTACTATGATGGAGAAACCACCTAAACAAAGCCAATTTCAAAATCTAAACAGGTAAAGATCTTCATGTCAGATTCACATTGGTTTAAATCTCCTACAAGGCTTAACAAATTGATAAATCTCCCTGAGTGGAGGAAGCTGGGAGCCTAGAAAAAGAGCAGTTTTTATGTGAATTTGAGTCTGATTTTTTTGTAGTCTGAAGAGGAAAGGTATTACTTTACCAGTTTATATAATCAATTTATAGAACAAGGTTAAAAAAATAATCTCAAACTCCAAAAAACAACAAATGTGTATTTCTTAGATTTGGATTATTCCCCATGACTTTTGACACAGGAGTATTGTCCTTCTTTCTCCTCAATTTTGACATTATGGGTCAGATTTGTGGACTTTTATATGTCCTCAGCTATTCAATTAATAAGCACTTATTGAATATTTACTCTATGGTAGACTAATGCTGAAGCAGCTGGAAATACAAATGTAACAACATTCTGGGGATAGTTTATTTTCCTACTTTCTACCTGTATTGACAGAGTGGGTCCTAAGAAGTTGCTACAGTTTTACTGCTCATGATTTCATGGGTAATTCTGAGTGTCTGAATTTCTAATATTCTTGCTCTCATTACCCCTTCCCCACACTGGTGTCCTTTCCTTGGATAATCAGCTAGACTTAAAAGTTTCTTAGAAAACAGCATTTGCTAAGATGGCATAGTAAGACCAGTTGGTACAAATGGTTCCTCTCAAACCGGAGACATACACTCATTCATGCTTATAGAAGGTCCTGGAGATGAGAGTGAGTTCAGATTTACAATACAAGGGTAGTAAAGGACATGAATAGAGAAGACCTATTGCAGAAGGATACTGGAAGTCATTTTCCCCTTAAAACTAGTTCTCTTCTCAGTTTTGAGGATTTATGTTTTTACTGAATTCTCAGTATCTCAGTCTTCTTCTGGGAGTCTCATTTTCTCCAGTTGTCACCATGCACAGGTGACTGTTTCCACATCCATTTACAGGTGCTGTCTCTGTTGTTACTCTTTACTGCTCCTGTAAACAATTCTATTACCTGCACCTGCCTCTAGTCTGATGGGAGTTCTGGATATTTCAAACATTTGTCACCACCAAGATAGTTGTGGAGAGTTGGCGAAAGAGCAAGAAAGAGAGGAAACTCTCTCCTTCCCTTCCTCCCTACACTCCCAACTAATTCCTAGATTTTGGCTAAAGCTTCTTTGCTACTTGACTGGTCTATCTCTGTAGTGTACCATTTTAAACTGACTTGCTATATTATATATTATACCTATGTATCTGATTCTTTTGTTCAATCATCAGATAGTTCTTGTGTGACATCATCATCTGGCTTAATCCAATGATTAAAAAACTTTCTTCCTCTCTAATTGTTTTAAGGAGTTGTTAGAACCTTGTTTATATTTCTGATGAATTTGATTTGGTAGAGATTTCATTAGTTGGTGTGGGGGATGTTGGTGTGTTGTTCATACATTCTTGAAGAGGTCCATTGACATCAGGAGGATGGTGTCTGAACTTGCTAGTGAATTGGATTGGAGTGAGGCAGGGCTGTGCAAATTCATCAGCCTCACTCTTTCCTCCAGAGTCATCTGAATACAGTGGCAAGACATAGATCAGGATGACTGAAATCACCCCAGATGCAGTGGGAGACCCTGGTCTTTTTAAGCTAAGGTTTTTCCTAAGTCTCAGTTTATTTGAGGCAACACCCATTCAATGATGTGTTGAAAGTATCATTTATACAAAGAGAGGCAAAAACAATCCTTATCCTGAAAGACCTTACATTCTAATTGGGGGAGAAAGAATACTTATGTGCCTATATGTATAATCACATAAAAGATCAATGAAAAATAGATAATAGAAGCTATTGGGCCTGGAAAAATATCTTGACAAAAGTGGTGTTTGAGCTAGCATCAAAAGAATTCAAGTCACTAGTCCCAGACAAATTATCCTAAGGTATTTAAAATTTTCATTACTTGATTGGCTGAGTAATTTTTAGTGCCTTTTGAAAAACTATAGAGAAAATGACAAAGATGACAGAAGATTAGATTAGTTAATTTTGAAAGGGTTATAGAAATATGGGCATGCCAATGCAATGTTGGTGGAACTGTGAATTGGTAAAAATCATTCTGGAAAGGAATTTGCAATTTTAACTTAGAGATTCTACTTGCTGGACATAAAATCCAAGGGAATCAACGCTAAAAAGAAAGGCCCCATATTTATCAAAATATTTATAGCAGCAGGTTTTATAATTGTAAGAAATGGAAATAAAGTAGATGCCCATCAATTGAGGCATTTCTAAACAGGTTCTACTGTGAATATAATGGAAAAAAAGAAGGAAACAAGTGTTTATTAACCAGCTATTGTGAAGCAGGTATGGTGTTAAATCCTTTTACAAATATAATCTTATTTGATCCTCATAATAACTCTGGAAGATTAGTAATATTATTATCCAGTTTTACAGTTGAAGAAACTGAAGCAGACAGAGGTGAAATGACTTGCCCAGAGTCATACACCTAGTAAGAGTCTAAGTCAAATTTGGACTTAGGTCTTCCTGACTCTAGATCTAATTCTTTAACTCCTGAACCACTAAAGTACCTCTAATGAAATATTATTTTGCTTTAAGAAATGACAAATATAACAAATACAGAGAATCATGGGAAGACATATCAGTTGATGCAAAAGAAAGCTAGGAGATCAATATGCACAATGACTAAGGCAAAATAAACGAAGAGAACAATAATTGAAGCTAAGCAGTATGTAATTATACTGACCAAGTTCAACCCCAAAGATGAGCAGGAACCTCTCTCTCTCTCTCTCTCTCTCAGTTGAGATAATGGCAGATTTTTTTTTAATGTGTGATTAACTTTTTGGAATCATTTTTATTCTTTGTTGACTGTCTAGGAAGGAGTCAGAAGAAGGATCCATTATAAAATACAAGTAATATAAGAACCAAAGAAATCAATGACGCAATTAAAAAAAGCAGTTCTAGAGAGACTCTCTCCTCTCTGAAGTTCTCCCTGGTTACTATGGTGTTGACAATATCTCTTTGACACCACCCTGCCTAAACATACAATTTCCATGACTCCTTCTGCACACAACACCCCACCTACTTTAATCACTTATTTAACTTATAAGATCCAGGACTTAAGAATTAGAAGAAATCTTAGAGATCACATAATCAACCACCCTCAATCTCCAGATGAAGAAAATGAAGCTCAAAGAGGTGGGGTAATGTTTCCAAGTTCACACAAGAAGAAAATAGCAGTTAAGATTCAGATTCAATTCCTCTGCATCTCCTTTCCTCTCCCCTCCTCTTCTTTCCTTTTCTTTCCTATGGTTACTTGAAGATAGGAAGTCTATGTGACCTCAGACAACCTTTCTGAGCCTCAATTTACTCATCTGTAAAATAAGGAATAATAAAACTTATATGTGTTAGGACAATTTTGTGGTGACTGATATAGGAAACACCTGATAAATTATCTAACCATAAAACCCTGGATATTTGCATTGAAAGTCAGTTTAAGGAACATGAAATGAGAGAAGAGAAGGGGAAAAGAGAACTATCCTGGTTTTGGGAAGCAGTGATCTTAGTACCAATTGTGTCATTAAGCTATTCTGTGACCTTGATTGATGGGGTGCCAGTATTATCATTCCCAGGCTCTGCTCTAGGCATTTCTTTCACATATATCTCCTCTTAGATTACTTTCCCAGTCCCTACCTGCATTGATATGTGGGAGACCGCCCTTCCTTCAGAACGGCAGAAGTCACCCTGAGAGGCTGGCACTTTTAATGCTATAACTCATAAGACTTCTTCTAGTTTGCTTCTTCTTATTGTTCAACCAGTTAACATCAATTAAATTTTCTAAGGCGATATTTCCTGAGAAAGTTTAGAAAGGAAAGTTTAAAAAACATCCCTACAAACTGAGAGGCATACTATCCCCTTAAAAACATTTCTATATAAGGAGAGGGAGGGAGGGAGGGAGGGAGAGAGAGAGGGAGAGAGAGAGAGAGAGAGAGAGAGAGAGAGAGAGAGAGAGAGAGAGAGAGAGAGAGAGAGAGAGAGAGAGAGAGAGTCAGAGACAGAGACCAGAGAGACAGAAAGACAGACAGAGACAGAGGCAAAGACTGAGACAGAGAGGCTAAAGGGAAAATCACAACTCTTGGTTTCAGAGTCATCTCTCCAAAAAATTTCTTTAGGTTTCACTTCTGAGTGCAGACTAGGGGATGAATGAATTATTCCCTTGCTCACCTGTGCTGACTTCCCACCCTGGACTCAGGGATTGCTGCTATCAACTCCAGTGCTCTCTGATACCAGTTCTGATTGTTGAAGAGAGCTCTGATTATTTTTTCAAGCTTTCAAATTTCATACAGTCACACATAACCTGGTCAATTAAAATCAAGAAAGAATAAACATGAAAAAGCAAGAGTGCCATGCCTTCATGAGAACATGGCAGCCTGCTGGGGAGAAATGTAGCCATTGCCTCTTTTCTACAAGGCAGTTCATAGCTCTCCCTCACTTGAAGACTGCCAGAGAAGAGCACAAAAAGACCTCAGTAGGGCCATTGATCCTTATCAGTTCCTGCTCTGTGCCTCTGGAATCCATCCTCTCCTCAACCAGCCAGGAAACTCTGTGCCACTACACAGAACTTGCTGTCTCGTCATGCAAGGCCATGAATAGGCTCATCACACTACTAGGAACTGGATTAAAAGCAGGCAATGAAGATTACATGGCTTTGTGTAATCCATGATGAAGGGTAAATATGGACATTCAAAAGACTGGGCCTTCACTGGACTATCCCCACCTCTCATTTCATATGTAAATTTTCTTTTTAAAAATGATAAACTTACAATTATGTATATAACGCTGAACTGCTAACATACCAGCTTGGTTTTTTTAAAGTATAAATTAATTTAAAATGATAGTATGAACAATGCTTCCTTTATTTGTGTCTCTTTCTGAACTTCTTTCTTCTGTTATTTTTAAGTGTTTCAGAATTATTTTCATCCTTTTTAAAAAATTTACCTACACATCCCTCTCCTCCAACAAAATAAAAGTTCCTTGAACAAAAAAAGCATTTTCAGACAAAACAAATTCATACATTGACCATGTTTATATATATAGTCTTTTTCTTCACTTCTAGTCTATGACTTTTTGCCAAGAAGTAGGATGCATGCTTCATTGTTTGTCTTTTAGAATCATGGTCGATCATTTTATTAATCAAAAATTTTAAGTTTTTCATCATTGATTTCCTTTAGATTGCATTAATTATATACCATGTTCTCTTTGTTATATCCAATTCACTCTGCATTAGTTGATACAAATTGTCTTGAGTGTCTCTGAATCATACTTTGTATCTTTTTTATAAACAGTAATTTTGTTTCTTCTTTCCCAAAATGTATTCCTTGAATATATTCCTATAATAAACATTTCTAGAGCTAAATTAAATAGTAGTGGTGACAATAGACTTTCTCCCATCACCCGAAAAAGCAACTAACTTTCAGGGTTCAGTATGAGTATACATTTGAGGGAAGTAGCCTCAAAGGGGCTACCAAAACTCATTTCCCTACTTTTGCAAATAAATTATGTAATATAAGAAAGATTTGTTCTTTGAATTTTCAGATTCACTTGCAAACCTTTTTGGTTCTGAGATTGTCTTATTTGAAACATTTTTTGTGGTTTAATTTCTTTTTTCCAATTATTTAAACATTCATGCTTTTTATATTAATCTCAGTATTTTATATGTTACAGATATTCATCCATTTTATTTCAAGTTTTTTTGAAATATAATTAGGAAAAATAGTTTCTAATAATTTCCTTGATTTCTTCATTTACTATGAATTTCCTTTTTTTTGTTTTTTTGATTCTGGTAATTTGATTTTCCTATTTCTTTAAGAAATGAAATTAGTTAATAGTTTGTCTATTTTATTAGATTTAAAAAAAAACCAGTTCTTTTATTTATCAACTGAGTATTTTTGTTTTTAATTTTATCTTTATTTTAAAAATATTCTATTTTACTGTTTAATTAGTTGTTTTGGATCTATTCCTTTTCTGTTCATTTTGTCTATGCAATTTGTTCATTATTCCCTTTTTCTTTTTGAGAAAAATTATTTAGAGATATACATTTTCCCTTATGGACTATTTTGACTGCATCATAAAAGTATCAATATATCATCTTATTTTTGTCATTTTTGAACAAAATTATCTATTATTTCTATGATTTATTATTTGATACATATATTCTTTAGAATTACATTAATTTCTATTTTAATTTTAATCCTTTCTTCAACTGCCTTCAATTGACAATAATTTTTTATTGTATTGTGATAAGTAGGAATGACTTTCATATTTATATTTTTCTTTTGCAAGGCAATAGGATTAAGTTACTTGCCCAAGGTCACACAGTAGGTAATTATTAAGAGTCTGGGCTCACATTCGAACTCAGGTCCTCCTGACTCCAGGGCTGGTACTCTATTCACTGTGCCATCTAGCTGCTCCTATTTATACTTTTCTATATTTAATTCTGAAGTTTTTATGTCCTATGACATGGTCAACTTCTGTAAAATTGCTAAGTGTAGCTGAGATATACGCATTCCTTTTGATTTCCATTCAGTACTTGACAGAGCTATCCTATTGGATAGATCTTCATGTGCTGGACCTTTTCCTTGCTTTCATCAACATATTTCTGTCTTATGATCTAGCAGTTTTTGTCCATGTTTTCTGACACCAGATAGTCTGATTAGAATTTTTATGCCAATGGTTTGTGCAAAAGAAATATTTGAATTAGCTGGTAGGGGTATGGGAATGGTGAACTTTTCAAACCATATATGTAGTTGGTTTCCTCATCTACCTGGGCAAAATTGTATTGGTTGGGGAATGGGGTGTCCATGGGATCCTAGTTCTCACACTATATGTGCCTTAGAGGGCATCTAGTCCAGCCTATTCATTTTACATATGATGGAACTGAAAGCCTATTTTGGTCAAGGCATCCCACTGCATCATGAGACTTTGTGTGGTGATGCCATTCTGAATCTGAGCAGCCTCTTTGCCTCTTGCTGTCCTCCGAGGGGATGATTTTGTTATTTGTTTGTTTCTGACCTGGCTGGGCCAGGATGACTCACTCTGTTTCAGACCCATTCTCCAAAGATATTATATTCTGTGTCATTTTGTGACAGTTGATGACATTTGAATACTTCTCATTTTGCTTCCTTGTTCCCTAGAAGTGACAATAGCTTCCCTGACATCCAAGTCTGATCCCTTTTCAAAATCTCCCATCCTGCTCCCCTCCTCTATCTCCCATCAGTCAAAGCAGCTTTGTGATTTGAGTAGAAGGGGAAAAACTTCTACTAGCTATAAATCATTGCATTTTCCTTCCCTTACCAACTAGATGGGAATCTGGAGGCTAGATAGCACCAGCAAAACTCAGGTAGGATCTTAAAAGGAAAGATATTGTGAGTCCCTGCCTCAGTTTTCTCAGCTATAAATGGATATAATAAAAGTACCTACCTGAGCAGGGATGTTGTGAGATCAAATGATCTATTATTTATGAAGCACTTAGCATCGTATCTGATATGAAGTTGACATTTTATAAATGCTTATTCTCTTCTACTTTCCCCTCCCCTATTTTAAGAGTATACCCAAGCCCCTGATGGTATACTGGCTATCACCAGTTCCATGGGTGTGTTACTACTATGGGGCTGGACTAATATTTTCCAGGACTTTCCTTTGAGCTCTATGACAATCTGCTGAAGTTAAATGTGCCTAGAAACACAGGCACAGAGACTCAGGATGCTAGAGTTAAGGGGCTTCAAGATGCCATGAAACCCCATCAGGTGGCCACCAGGGAAACTGAGGCTCAGAGAGCTTATCAGCTTTCCCAGCTAGGAAATATCAGAGATGATATATAAAAATGGTTCTTAGCATACCTCTGAGGTATATAGAACTGAATTCTAGAGCTCAAGAGCAATTTCAGAAAACATCTGGTCTAATCCTCTTTCATTTTTAATGGTTATTAAATGATACCCAGAGAGGCAGAATGTCACCCACAGATGAATAATGGTAAAGCTGGGATTAGAAAGCAAATATTGGGGTGGCTAGGTGGTACAATGGATAGAGCACTGGCCCTGGAGTCAAGAATACCGGAGTTCAAATGCAACCTCAGACACTTAATAATTACCTAACTGTGTGAACTTGGGCAAGCCACTTAACCCCACTGCCTTGCAAAGAATCCAAAAAACAAAAAAGAAAGCAAATATCCAGGTTACCAAATTCATTACTATTTGCCTTTCCTTGATAATTTTATACAAGGTACTTTTGGATCTAGTAGCCCATCAGCGTGCCTTCTGATTCTACTACTAAGGAAGCAAGGAAGGATGGAAACAGCATTTATGGATCATTTATTATTTGCCAGGAAAATGCTAAACATTTTATAAATATTATTTCACTTGACCCTCACAAAAACCCTAAGTTAGAGGTAAAATTATTATCCTCATTTTACAGATGAGGAAACTGAGTCAAACAGTAAGTGACTTGCTGAAGAGCATTCAGCTAGTTAAGTGTATGAGCCTGGATTTGAACTAGTCTTTCTGACTCTTAGCCCACAGTTCTATTCATTATGCCACCTAGTCACTTTGTTTGCATCACCTTTGGCACGTTTCTTAACTGTTTAAGGAAACTGGGGTTTTTCTCATATGACATATGGACATAGTTCCTTTACAATCAAACTCATGATTGTGTTGTGAGAAAATTATTTGTTAAACTTAAAACCTAAATACTCATGTAAACATATATAAGTTCAGTGTAGTTGGTGCTTCATAAAACATTAAATTGAATTGAATGCATACAGGAATTGGGGAAATACAAAAAAAATAGTCGACCTCTATACTCCCTTCTGGCTTTCACTTGTATGAACTGAGATATATTTCCTTTCTTTATGGAATTCACATGATTGTGTAAACTTGGGAAGGATATTGATTAAAAGAATCAATTTGAAAAAAAGTATTAAACACTACTATATGCTAAGCACTGGCATACAATTACAACAGCAAAGATACCACCTGTCCTCAGAGTTTATATTCTAATAGAAGTGACTCAATATCTTTAAGGAAGTAGGGATGGAGAACAGGAGCCTAGGAGAGCAGATCAACAGCACATTTCCCCCATTGGTAGAGTTGTTTTGATCATGGTTCTAAAACTGGTGTTGGATGGGTGGATGGCACAAGATTTCTGTTGAGGCTATCAAGAGGATCATGAAGGAGTAAGGACTAGAGTGGGAAAAAATAGTGAAGTATTATTGAGATCTTCCTGAGATAATGAATGAGGTGAGGCCATCATCAATCAGCATCGTGGGAGGGAAAGCCTAGGAAAAAAGTTATAGAGATGAAAACTGCCTTGTTTGGTTTTTCCATGTGTCCACTAAGAGGTTTGTTTTCCTAATATCTCAGAGAGTCATTCACATTTGGTCTGTTGTCATGGTCATGTTCCATTTATTTGGCATTCATTAGATCTTTCAAGTGCCTAGTAAAACAAATGAAATTATGTGAAATTGGTGCTGAAGGTCCTTAGAGATTATTGAATTCAATTCTTCTTTTTTATAGATGATTAAACTGGGGCTTAGAGAAGGGAAGTGATTTGTCTAAGTTTCATGCCTATTCAATAGTGATTGGGGGTGTAGATTCTAGACCCTTGAAGTTTCAGAAATTATAATGTCCTTTGTTTAATGGCAATGTGCCACCAAATCAACACTGTGATAAGAAACCTTCTCTTTAGTAATATTCCATTGGCACTAACCAAGCTTGTGGTTATCAGAGGAGAGTCAAATTAGAATGGTAGCATCTTCATGCAAAGCTCCTAGCCTGGCTCCCATATCAGGTCTATTGATGGGAACAGATGCACTCTCTTCTACCACCTCCCACATGGCCCCTTTCCTGGCTGCCCACCTGCTCCTTACTGTCAGCCAGTGGGGTTTGGGTTTCTCTTTTGCTCTCTGAGATGATTTTTCAGCTGTTCTCTAGGCCTCTATATATCCCCGTCTTCATAGGCATCTACTCAACTGGTGGAATTGTACATGGGAGAAATGGAATATATTGGGAATTGTATGGACGATCAAAAGACCTATAATTAGGGTGGGACTAGATGTGAACATTTTGTTGTTTCCTTATATTGGGTCATTTTTATCTCCACTGTACTTTGGAGACTATCTTCCCAGTTCTTTGTCTCCTAATTCTTTTCTGGTCAGTGCCCCCATAGACTTTGGGGAAGAAGGCAGACTCTAGAGGGGATAAGGAAGCAGGATCATTGTCAGGATAGGCCTAGAGGGAGAGAGGTACTCATATTTTTCTGTGTTATGTCAAAATTCCAAGTCTTTCCTAAGGTTGAAGAGAGGGGTTGTGAGAAGGAGCAAGTCACTGGGGGCTGAGGTCAAGGGAAGGTAAAGGAATAGGTCACCCTTTCCCCCTCCATGGCTCCACTTGGAGTTAGCCAGTCTCTCCCATAGATCCCTTGCTTCTCATATCATCTGAACACAGAAAATGGATAGAAAGAATGAAAGAATTTGTAAATTACCACCAGAAAAAGCCCAAGATTGCAAATTCTAAGACATATAGAGGTTAAATTTAACAATTAAATACAGAAACAGGTTCTACAAACTATCAAATTCTACAGACTATGAAGTACAAACTACACACTACCAGGAGAAAGGCCTTCAAATACAAAATGAAAGAAAATTTAAATAACTTCAAACTATTTTGGACTCACCAGAAAACTCAAGAGAGAATGGAATGAGTTCTGAAGAGTCATGGAGTTCAGAATGCAGGCCATTATAACCTACCTGCAAATATGATCTCAATCATAAAAGAAAAAGATAGATGTTCAATAATAAAAGATGTATCTGAATCATGCTGTGAAAGAAAATCAGTCCTGAAGAGATTACTTGCTTCTTGGACATCCCAGCCTATAGAAATGCAGGAGAGAGGATTGAATGAAACACCAAAGACAGCAGTAGCAATAGAGCTTTTTCAGTTCTTCCACTGTGGTGTAATCTGGGGAGAGGTGTGTTCACTATTCCATGGGCTGCATTATGGTTCTCACACAGGAAGGGTCTCCTGATCCCTTGGGATTCCAATCAATACTTCTCAAGGTCTCTCCTCCATTGGGACAGGAAATGATACTGCTCCTCAGGACTTCCTGCCTCTTGATTTAAAGTCAGAGTTCCCTCTTTACTGTCATCCATAAACAGGTATTGAAACTTGATGGAGCTTCCAAACGGTATCTAATCCTGTGTCCAGAGCCAGCAAAGGTGTCTCCTGTGATCTCTCTCTCTCTCTGACCAACTGTCAGATCCTCTTTCTGTCTCTGTCCCAAAGCCACTGCTGTTTCTGTCACCAAGCAGAGCCATGAGGGCTCTGGGTCAGCCTCTACTCCAGAGTCACAGTTCTCTCTTTCCTATCTCCTAAGTCATCTTAGGAAGGAAGGAGCTTTTACCTCACCTTTTTTGGCTCTGCCCCTCCAGGATTCAATTTGAGGTATTATTTTTAAAGTTGCTTGGAATAGAATGTTGGAAGAGCTACACTGACTGCTTCCTCTACTCTGTCATCTTGCTTCTGTCCCTAGAAGACACTGATTACATTTTAATCTTGTTCTGGCTACTTAAAGGAGTATTTGAATCTTTAGTACAGAGAACTCAGCAGGGAATAAATCTCTATCAAATTAGATTGGCAATACTCCTGCAACTTCAAATCCTAGAGAGTTGTCTGAGGAACTAAAAATTTTAGGCACTTTCTTGAGATCATACAACCAATGTGTCAGAGGCAGAGTTTGAATTCAGATCTTCCTGACTATAAGACCATCTCTCCATTTACTACTCCAAAATGCATCTCATTGGGAAAATATAGGCATTAAAATATAAGCTTGGGTGGTAGCATGGAACTGGGGGGCACGACTAATATGGAAATATGTTAAACATAGTTATACATATGTAATCTGTATCAGAATGGTCACTATTAAGAGGAGGGAGAAAAATGTAGAACTTAAAATCTTACAAAAATGAATATTGCAAGCTATCTTTGTATGTACTTGGAAAAAAATACATTTATACCCTAACAAAAAAGCACTGTATAATGTTTCAGATTCAATCCAATCCTGATTCTATTCATTTATTAGCCTACTTCATTATTCAACTGCAGTCCTGTGCCAGGTGAATATAGCAGTTTGATGAGCTGTTCCTCTCAACAGTTTTCTTGTATTTATTTTGTATGCAAATGCATGGGTACATATTGTTTCCATTGATAGAAAATAAGGTCCTTGATATCAGATACTTTCTTTTTTGTTTCTTGCCTAGAACAGGGCCTGGAACACAGTAGCCACTTAATAAATGCTTGGTGATTGATGTATTCTATCCAACTGCATTTGCCAATCAGTCTTCTCCCTCTACTTTGTTTTTCTAGTATTTAGACAAAGATTTTTCACATTGATGCAGCTTTCACTGACAAGGCTTTGTAGTGTTCTAGGGCAGCATTAATTAGTACAATGCCATTTTTTTTATTTTTTTGGTTTTTGCAAGGCAGTGGGGTTAAATGACTGGGCTGGTGCTCTGTCCATTGTACTACCCAGCTGCCCCTACTATGCCGTTTTCAATTAGGAATATTTGGATATCTTTGAGGTGCTTGGGGAATTGTTCTTTGTTTGGTCTCCATATAAGATATCTTTCATGACACTGGAAAACATTATCAGGAGCATCATCGTCATCATCATCTTTATCATTTAGCTTTATATAGCACGATGTGTCAGACACTGTGACTGTGTATTTTATAAATTCCATCTCACGTGATCCTCATTACAACCCTGGAGGTAAGTATTATTATTCCCATTTTGCAGTTGAGGAAACTGAGATTAAGCTACTTAGATGTCTGAAACTGGATTTGAATTCAGATCTTCCTAACCCTAGGCCCATCCCTCTACCTACTGTCTCATTTAGCTCGTTAGGCATAGATGAATAGCTCCCTGTTTAATACTTAACACTAATATACAATGAATCATTTAACAAAGTTATCTCTGCTATTAAATCTTTATGAAATCTGGTGTGATTTTAAAAGGATCAAGTATAATATTTTAAGAGAAGTTGAAATCATTTAATATTGAATAGTAAAATGTGTTATTCTTTTGATCAAAATTTTAATTGGCTTGACATTTCATATTGAATTAAGTCCAGACTACTTAGCCTGTCTTTACCATGATATTCTCCAATTTGTCTTTATCAATTTGAGAGAGATAGACTCTACTCTTGACTCCCTAGATTGATAAAATATCAGAGATAAAAGAATGAAGATAGTCACCAGACTTGTGATTTCACTGATATCAGTAACACCCTATTTTCTTTGGTATGTATAAATCTTAGAAAGTGTCCTAAATTTCCTAGAGGTTAAAAGTCATATAAGCATAAGTGTCACAGGACATGAAGTCAAGTCTTTCTGAATGCAAAGTCAACTCTATTCAATGCACAATATTGTCTACTTAATGTTAAAACTAGGCCAAGATTCCAAGTCTCCTGACTTTTTCAAGAAAAATTAGGCAAATAAATGGAACCAATGAAAAAAACTGGATAGAGTGGTCATTGTTCTCTTGGGTCTCTCTCTCTCTCTATTTCCATGTTGTTCTTTTCCCCAAACATTTTATCTTTTCTCACCTCTGTGTCTACTCATTTTTCCCTTGACCTGAAGCATTTTTCCCTTGACTGTCCTATGTTCATCTATTTAATATATTATATGCTAAATTATGTCCAGATATAGCCCAAATGTCAGCTGTAATGGAGCTATCTGTGATCTTCCCATTCATCTACACTCCCAGTTGAAACTTATTCAAAATGTAGGTGTCAATGGGTTGACATGAACTTGTGGGTAGATCTCTTGTGGAGTGCCTAGTGCTCTGTCCTTGGTTCTGCACTGTTCAACATCATGGCATCATAGACTTAGAACTGGAAGGTACTTCAGGGGCTATCTTGTCAAATTCTCTCATTTTACAAGTGAGAAACCTATGGCCTAAGAGACTAAGTTCTTATATGAAATCCTAGAGGCAAAGAGAGTTAGAAGAGCAATTTGGGCAGAATCATTTTGATCTCAGAGCTAGTACTTTTCTTACTAGTACTACCCATTGTTATTAATAACTTAGATGAAGAGCTAGATGGATGGTATGCTTATGAAATTTTCTAATAAAAATAACATTTGACTTTTATATTGTACTTTAAGGTTCTAAAGGGCACTTCAATATATTCTCATTTGAACCCTTTAATAATTGTAAGTAGTAGGCAAGCTAGAGGGTAGCTAGGTAGTGGTAGATAAAATGTCAGACCTGGAGTTGGGAAGATTCTTTTCCTGAGTTCAAATCTGGCCTTAGAAATATATTAGCTGTGTGACCCTGAGAAAATCACTTAAACCCTGTTTACCTCAATTTCCTCATCTAAAGTGAGCAAGAGAAGGAAATGACTTCACCCTAGTATCTTTGCCAAGGAAAAAAAACCTCAAATGGGGTCATGAAGAGCTGAACATAACTGAAAAATGACTGAACAATAAGTATCTGAACAACAGCTACAAGTATCATTGTCCCATTTTAAAGATGATTAAACTGTTTTAAAGATGATTAAACTGGAACTCAGAGAAAGCAAATACATAATTCATAAAGTTGTTCTGTAACATTAAGACTTCAATAAATGTTCACTAAATTGAATGAAATTGTGCTATCTAGGGAAAAGAGTGCTGGACATATACTCAAGAGTGATTAGAGTTTGAAAATCTCTGACCCAACTTTGATGAGTTGTTCAATCTTTAGAAAGTCAACTTAACCTCTAAGGGCCTCAAATTTCTTATTAATGAAATAGGAAATAATGCTTGTCCTATCTCATTTTGGTGTGAAGAAAGTCCTTTGTAAACTTTAGATAGAAGTAGAGACTGGACTTGTGATTTTATTGGCATAGAGAATTTCTGGATGAAAACACTATTTCCATTAATACAAATCAACACCTTCTCTGCCATTAGTCTTCCTGATTTCAAGGTCTATTTTGTATACTCATTTCTAGACCACCTTAGTTTAGTGCACAATATAAATTAATCTCTGTTATCACCTTGGACAAAGAGTGGGCCTAAGATAATATACTTATTAGGGAAATTTAAGCATAAACACCATCAATGAACAAAGAGGACTGAAATTATCACCAGGGGAAGACATTCTTAAAATGTTCTCCCTCTGCATCTCTGACTCTTGGCTTCCTTAAAGTCGCAGCAAAACAACTTTCCCCTTTACTTGAATAGAAGAGGTTCCTGTAAGAAAATCTGCTAAGGGGACAGATCTTGGGAGAGCAGTATTGGCTCATGCCCAAGATAAACTTGCCTCCCCCTTTTTTCTTTGAGGATATTTTACTTAAGAGATTTACATTTTAAATAAATACAACTTTGGAAAACAATTTATTTCCTTGTAAAACAGAGCATTTCATGGGAAGTCCTTTGCCACCAGGACTAAAAGCAGATTATCTCCAAACATGGCAATGATATTATCATAGAAGCCTACTTACTTGGAGTCTATGACTATTCATCAGATAACAATGTATTTGAATCACACTAGGGAAAAGTCAGTAACAATGAAGCCTAGTTGTATAAGAAATATTCTGAGTCATGACTGAAAATAAATGGAATTATTTACTCAGATTTTAATTTGAATGATCTGAGCTCTTATTCTAGGAGACTCCTGTGCTAGCATTGAAAACCAGGACCAAAGACTCTTTAGTAATTTCATTGACCATGCTTACTTCTGAATCACAATTCAAAGGTGCATTGGAGCACTTTTGGTCAAGGGGCAGCAGGGACCCTAAGGAATAGTATTACTTCCAGTTCCAAGGGATCAAGACCCTTTCTGGTTAAGGAACAGAGTATATACCAAGAAAGCAGTGACCTTACCTTTTTCCAAATCACATTACCTTGGAAGCACTAAAAACATCTACCCCCTAGAACTGGTTTTGAAAATAACATTGAAGAAAAAAGTCTGAAACTTGGAATAGAAGCCCTTGCAGGGAACATGGCCTAAATTTAAGATCAAGATCAAGATCAAGAAATAAGATGGTAAAATGAGTAAACAACACAAAAAAGATCATAAAGATTTATTATGTGACAAGGAAGAGCAAGAGACAAACTAAGAAGACAATACAGTCAAAACAGCTATAGACAAAGCCTCAAAGGAAAAAGAAAACACCTGTGAATTAGGCAAAAACCCAACAAGAATTCTTGGTGAATGTAAAAAATGATTTTCAAAATTAAATTAGAGTTGAAGAAGGAAAAATTAGACAAATAAATGGAACCAAAGGAAAAAAATTGAAAAGACAGTTGATATCTTGATAAAAGAGGTGTACAATGTTAAAGACAACACCTATTTCCAAACCTCATGTTTCAAAATAAATATCTTTATGTTATACTGGTATAATGAACTCTTCTGATTTGAGTTCAGAGATGTTAAAAAATTTTTTCAATTCACTTTATTTTTGCAAGGCAATGGGGTTAAGTGACTTGCCCAAGGTCACACAGCTAGATAATTATTAAGTTTCTGAGATCAAATTTAAACTCAGGTCCTCCTGACTCCATGACTGACTCCTCTATTCACTGCACTTCCTTGCTGCCCCTTCAATTCACTTTTAAGTATAAAAATGCAAAAATATATCTTTGAAACAGTATATCAATGACTGATTCATGAAGAAAACAAAACTTTAAAAAAATCATTTATATATAAATATTATGTTCAAGATTTAAAGCTGGAACAATGGCATTAGAGAAGATTGAGTACAGTACAAATATAATTCAAGAAAATGGTTTTCTAATAAGAGTTTTGGAACCAGTAGTGAAACCAGAACAAAAATATTGACATGTATAAGATGAAAATGAGAAATTTCTTCCTATTTTTAATCAGTAGTAATTCAGTCAGCAATAAATTACAAAAATGATCCAGAAGAAAAGAAAACCTTAAAAATGGAATTGATCAAATGTAAAAAGAGGTATAGAAACTCATTAAAGAAAATAATTCCTTAAAAATTAGATTGGGCAAGGGGAAACTAAGGACATCATGAGGCATCTAGAAACAATAAAACAAAGTCAAAAGAATTAAAAAATTGTGAAATATTGAAAAGTAACTAACCTTGAAAACAGATTGAGGAGAAATATATTAAGAATTATTTAACTACTTGAAAATCATAATCAAAGATAAAGTCTCAATATCATATTTCCAAAATTTATAAAGTAAAATTTCCTTGATATCCCAGAACCAGAGGGTAAAATAGAAATTGAGAGAATCCACCAATCTCCACCTGAAAGAAATCCAAAAATAAAAACTATCAGAAATATTACAGATAACTTGCAGAACACCTAGATCAAAAAGAAATTATTTCAGTTTGAAAGAAACTGTTCAAATATCATGGAGTCATAGTCAGAATCACAAAAAAAATTTAACAGCTTTCATGTTACAGGAGCAGAGTGTTTAATATTCCAGAAGGCAAAAGAATTGGGATTACAACTAAGAATAACCTATCCAGTGAAAATGAGTATAATCCTTCAAGGGGAAAATTAATATTTAATGAAATAAAGAAATTTCAATTATTCCCGATGAAAAGACCAGAGTTAAATAGAAAATTTGACTTTAAAATACAAGACTCAAGAGAAACATAAAAAGGTAAACATGAAAGAGAAATCATTAGGAATTCAATAAAGTTAAACTGTTTACATTTCTTTATAGTAAAATGATACATGTAAATTTTAAGAACTTTATATCATCATTCAATTAGATAGAAGGATTCTACATAGAGGACATGGTAGTACGTTTATTATGTTGAGATGATGTAAAAAAATGCATAGGCATGAAGAAGGAATACCCAGGGAGAAGGTGAAAAGGAGAGGAAAAATAATTTTACATAAAAGAAGTATGCAAGGAAATGCTTTTGCAGTGAAGGGAAAATGGTGGGGGGGGGTAGGCAATGTTCAAACTTTACTCTCAACTGAATTGGTTCAAAGAGGGAAATACACACACAAACACACACACACACACACCTGATTTGGGTATAGAAATATAGCCTACTCAACAAGGAAGTAGGAGAGAAAGCAGATTTAAAAAAAGATGGAGGCTGATTTAAAAAGAAAGGTATAAAGGAATATAGTGATCAAAAGTGAAACAGTTTTTAGGGAAAGAAAAGGATAGAAAAAAAGAGAAGACTAAACAGAAAAAAGTAATATGGAAAAAATGTACAGTTAACAATCACAACTGTGAATGTGAAAGAATGAACCTACCCATAAAACAGAAGCAGATAGCAGAATTTAATAGAAATCAGAATTCAATAATATGTTGTTTACAAGAAACACATTTGAAACAGAGATATAATTTGTTTTGAAGTAAAGAATCAGGAGTAGCAATCATGATCTCAAACAAAGCAAATGCAAAAATAGATCAATTTAAAAGAGAATTAAGGAAACTACATTTTGCTAAAAAGCAACAAACATAATGAAATGATATTGATATTAAACATTTATGCACCAAAAAGTATAGCATCCAATTTCATAAAGGAAAAACTAAATAGTTTCCAGGGGGGAATAGCAGAACTATACTAGTAGGGGATCTCAATTTTCCTTCTTAGAGCTAAATAAATCTAATTATAAAATAAAACTTTCAAGGAGATTAATAAAATCTTAGAAAAATGAAATATGATAGATCTCTAGAGAAAATTGAATGAGAATAGAAAGAAATATATTATTTTTCTCAGTGGTACATGTCACCTTTATAAAAACTGACCAAAAAAGACTCTTAGCCTAATGCAGAAAAATCAACTGCATCCCTTTCAGATCATTGTGCAATATAAATTACATCCAATAAAGTTCAGGAGAAGTATAGACTAAAAATTCATTGAAGACTAAAAACTTTCATTCTTATGTATTTTGGGTGACCTGAGCTTTTACCCTAGGGAGATTCTTATGTTAGTATTGGCTCTGAG
This sequence comes from Macrotis lagotis, assembly GCF_037893015.1. Lineage (NCBI taxonomy): Eukaryota > Metazoa > Chordata > Mammalia > Peramelemorphia > Peramelidae > Macrotis > Macrotis lagotis. The sequence goes on from NC_133666.1 coordinate 586,855,853, forward strand.
GTCAGAATAACTCCATTCAATTTCCTCTTCTAACACTTCCTCTCTGTAGGATTTCATATTAATCACTGGGTCAGTGTTTTCACATTAATAAAATGAGAGGATTTGACAAGATGGTTTCTGAAGTCTCTTCCAATTGTCAGTCTATGATGACATGATATTGAACAGTGCAGAGCCAAGGACTAGATCACTAGACACTCCACTAGAAATTTCTCCACAAGTTCATATCAGCAAGACCTAACACCAGTGCTTTGGATTAATTTTAACTTGGAATCTAGATGTTGTCTCCATTCCAGAGTCTTCCTCTCTATATTTACTCTTTCTCTATAAACAGCTGGCATATGCCATCCTGGTGCTATAAGGCTCACGCCCACTATTTACAACTCAGCAGCCATCACATTTTGTCAGCAGAATGAAATTAGTTTGCAAAACTGAATGTAAACAAGGGAGTTATTTAAAATTCAGATATAGATTCTTGTTGAGGGTAACCTTTTAGTCCTTGGCATCTGAATTTTACATACTTCCATCTGGCATGATTCTAAGCTTCCTTTCTAATCATTTAACATCATGTCTTTCAATTAAAGTTTTACAAAACCTAATAAAGTCAAGTAAGCAAGATTCACTTATTTCAACAAACAAATATTTTAAATTACCTATTGTGTTCAAGGTACAATGCCAGGACCTGTGGATATAAAGATGAAAAATTTAAAAAGTTCCTATGTTGATTCCACTCATGTGTGAAACTCCTGCCCTAGGAATGGACTGTTTTGATTGGTGAATGAATGAACCCAGTCTCAACTTACTTGTTAAATCTAGTCATTCCTAGACCACCAGACAAGGTCATGTTTCACATATGATCTAGCAGTCCAATCTGTGTTCTGTAAACTCACTCATTCCCTTTCCATATCTGGCTTTGGACTCAGTGATCAAATCATTGCTACACTACCATTGTTCCTAGAAAGAATATGTCATTTGACTACCCTATGGATCCACTTAAGATTATTATGTTTCCCTAAATACTTTTTTCTGGCTACTACTTCTATATATGTGATATCTCACCCTATTGGAAAGTAAGCTTCTACAGGACAAGAATTATTTCATTTTTATATTAGAATTCCCAATACTTAACACAGTATATAGTAACTGCTGGTAAATGCTATTAATTCATTTATTTCCTGAACTAAAAAGTCTGTTATTTCTAAGGGGACATAGGGCATGTATACAGATCATTGTAGCTCTCAGTAGTCATCTGGCACAATCCACACTTGAAATATTCATATTCATCAAATGGTGAACTAGTTTTTGCTTAAAGACTTCCAAAGAGGATGACATCCCTGCCTCAGTTGACCATTCTACTTTGAGATGTGTGGGCTATCAGGGTTAAGTGCTATGCCCAGGTTCACACACCTAATAAGTGTCTGAGTCTAAATTTGAACTCAGATCATCCTTACTCTATGACTGATGCTCTATCCACTATGTCACTTAGCTTCCCTGACACTTGTGATTGTTAGGAAAGTTATTCTAATGTAAAGCCAAAATCTCCCTCTACATTTATGGCACCATTTATGCCTTGTTCTGCCCTCTGGGACCAAGAAGAACAAGTTGAAATCCTCTTCCACATATCAGCCTGTAAAATATTACAAGATGTTTTTTACAATCCCTCTAAGTTATTTCTTCTTCATGCTAAACAACCCTTGGTTCTCAGTTTTGAAGAAAAGAAGCCCCAACAAAATTCCAGCCTTGAAGGAACACAAAATCAAGTATGGATGATATGAAAAAGTTGAGGAAGCAGAAATCAGTATTGTTCTTCAGTTTTTCTGGTGGGTCTGACTCTTCATGATCCCATCTCTTGGACTTTCTTGGGAAAGATACTGGAATGATTTTCTCTTTCCTTTTTTGCTATGTCCACAGTTTACCAAGAGGAACTGAGGCTAACAGTGTTAAGTCACTTGTCCAGGGTCACCTAGACAGTATTTACCTGAAGTTAGATTCAGACTCAGGAGGTCCAGGTCCAGCACACTATCCACTTTGCCACCTAGATGCCCAAGAGATCAATTTTAGCTGAGATAATTTGTGGAAAACATTATGAGGTGACTTGAGTTGTAATTTGAAGGAAGAAAATGATTCTAATAAGTTGAAATGGGCATACTCTATAGATGGAGGAAGAAAATCATTCCAACAGGTTGGGATGTGGAGAAAGCATACTTTATGAATGGGGAGATAGGATGAATTAATGCAAGAGGATAGAAGAGGACAAAAGATAGGAAACAGTATAGTTGAGATAAAGCATGAGTTAAGGGAAGCAGAGTGATTTAATATTGGAAGCACAGGTTGGAACTACCTTATGGAGGCCTTGAATGCTTGTCCTAATTTTTTTCTTAGTGACAATTGGGAGCTATTCAAGTTTTTTGAGCAGAGGTATAACAAAGTCAGATGTAAGTATTAGAATAATTACTCTGGCAAATGTGCTGGAGAGGTAAGAAACAGGAGGTCAGGAATTCAACAGGAAACATAACAATGATATGAATGTGAAATGATAAAAGACAGAACTTTCAAGGAGGCACACTAAGTGCAACAAGGGGGATAGATGTAAGAGAGATTGTCAAGCAGATGATTTTAGGAGTATTGGCAGGTGTCTAATCCCTCCTTTCCTAAATTCTTCTAAGTAACTGACTGATACCCGAGAATTCAGAATTTATGCCCTTGACTTGAAGTTTCAGCTCAACTCTGCCTCATTTAATCCAATTCATGCAGAAAATAAGACATTAGCTTGAGGTTTTGAGTTTTAAAATTCAAAACCTTTTGGAAGAAAGTACAGTTTAAGCTATCAACAAAGAGTTATGGAATCATTGGGGTTGAGGGTAAGAGCTAAGAATGATTGGGATGACCTCTTCTTATTTCCCAGTTTTTCCTAGTATTGGACTTCTATTACAACGTAGAAAATCAGGAATAGTGGAACCCACAAACTCAGTAAATATTGAGTTAAAAATCTGTTTTAGACAATTTCAAGTCAGATGACTAGCATCAAATCATTTTATTTTTGCTATACTATCCTTCTCAGCAAAATGGAGTTAATAAGACTTATAGGGTTATTGTAAAGAAAACATTTTATAATTCTTAATGATATTAATGTTAGATATTTTTTAACAAGGGCTATCTTCTTCATAGCCATTTTGGCAGGAGCATTCCTTTTTGACCAGTGGAGATCAGAGGGGAACTAATGAGAATGGATAACATCTCAACAGATTCTCTATGCCTGTGATTCCACAGGTCCTGAGAAGCTTTTATCACTTACCAGTCGAGGGGAGCTGCTATACATCTTAGTCAACAAAGGGAAGAACACTAGTATTGGAGTCTCCAGATTCATTCCCTGACTCTACTACCTGAGTCTCAACTTCCTCATCCATAAAAGATAGATGATCTCTCAGCTCTCAGAAACTTTGATCCCTACTCCTTAATCCAGGATGCTAGGTAATTCAAGAGCTATGAATATAAATGAATGTTTAAACAGCCACTCCTCCAAATAGCTTTTCTTGATTGATACTGAGAAACTGGTAAACCTGTGCCCAAGGTCTAGATGGGAGGAAAGAGTTTGAAGCTCAGGATTGTGCTGTGGTAGATTCCTGTAATCTTCTGTTCTGCCAGGCTCCTGATTCTGAATGGAAGGGAAGGAGAAAGAGAAAGAAAAGAAGGAGGAGAAGGAGAAGGAGAAGGAAAAGAAGAAGGAGAAGGAGAAGGAGAAGAAGAAGGAGAAGGAGAAGGAGAAGAAGGAGATGGAGGAGAAGGAAAGGGATAAGGAGATGGAAAAACCATCCAAAACCAAGTAATGTGCCTTCTTGATTTTTTTCATAGCAGGGTCTTGGGAGGGAAGGGGTGAAGAGGAAATATTTATATATCATTTATTATGTGCTGAGAGCTTTCCAATTTTATATCATTTGATCTTCACAACAATTCATGGGTACTGATATTACCTTCATTAAAATTTAAGGAAATTGAGTCAAAGGTGAAATATAATTATAGTTAATATTTCTATAGGGCTTATTAAGCACTTCCAATTATTTTTACAACTATTATCTAATTTGATCCTTATAACAACTCTAAGATATAGATCTTGTTACTGTCCCCATTTTACAGATGAGGAAACTGAGGCAAATAGAGATGAAGGGACTTGTCTAGAGTCTCATGTCTAGAGTAAATGCATGAGTTCAGATTTGAAATTAAGATTTCCTGATGCTAATCCCATCTGTGGGGCAGCAGGGAAAGAAATGTCCCCTGCGAGTAATTCCTTCCAAATAGGCTAGGAATATAGAATAGAGTAGAGTTCTAGCTGGAATGTGAAGATCTGAGTTTAAATGCTGGGTTTTCCTTTTTTTTTTTTCTTTTGTTAGTCTGGACAACTGATTTGACCTTTCTAGGTCTCAGTTTCCTTATCTGTATAATAATGTTGTACTGAATGAGTTCTAAGGTCTCTTCTAGCTTTGAATACTTTGATTAAAATATATTAGCTAATGGTAGTTCCTCCCCTTCAATCTCCCCTCCCCTGCCCCTCAGGAATGTTTTCATATCCTCTTCTTGAAACAGAGTTAATATCACTTAAATGATAAACATATTACTTCCTCCTGTGATTGTTTTCTTCTCTAAGGAGAATTTTATTTTTCTGTAAAAGCTTCCTACAATATTATAATATGAACCTGATCCATAGACCCATAAAGATGTAGAGAGGAAGTTTCTGGACAAGAGTCTATCAGTTGCTTGTCATCTTTGATGAGGAGAGATCAGACCATATGCCTAATGTCATAGGAGATGCCTTAGTCCAAGGCAGAGATTCCCCATGACATAAGATTAAAATGATGCTATTTGTACTGTCTCACAGGGTGGGTGTGACTATCTAGATAGATAGGTTACTGTAGGATTTGTTTCCAGGAAGACCTGATTTCAATGCTTATTTACTTACCCAGTATATACTTGCTTTGTGGCCCTGCTTCAAGTCACTTAATCTTTTTCAGTATAAGTTTCTTCATCTGTAAAATAGGGTCAATAATAGTACATACCTTCCAGGTTAGTGGTCTGTTAATGTTCTTAGCTGAGCACAGAACTTTGTGTTGTGTAGATACAAGCTATTTTATTTTTTTATCCTCCAGGATGACTCACTTTGGGGGCAGAGTTGCAGTAATTTCTTGTAGGAATTATTATTGAAATTATGATATGAAATTATTATGACCCAGCATTCCTTGGGTCATAATAGACTATAAAGCTTACTCTTGGGAGATCCACACTTTTCTGGTTTCCTGTGTTCTTGGAATTAATTATAATTTCTTTTCTTTCAATGTCGTTTTTCTTTCACCATAGAATCAGGAATGTCACATGAAGGTTTAGGATAATTTTCAGAAGAGGAAACTACATTTTGATGTAATTTATGTATGTAACTAAAGTTTATTGGGAGAAACATTTTATATGACTTAAGAGGTTTTTAGGGCAATGAGTTTGCCTAAAACTTTGCAATAAGTGAAGAGATAGATTATATGGCTCTTCTTCATTCAGTGTAGGAACCTTAGGATGGAGTAAAGATTGAGAGCTACATAAAGGCCAACCTGATGATTAGTCCAATGGGAGACAGGTTAGGAATTATTGGATTGTCACATTCTGTCTCCAGATGTCACATGCTGCCATTGATGGTATACTATGGTGCCTTGATGATAAGGGAAGAAGAGAAACCAATTTAAAGCCAAGAGACTCCTGCAGCAGCCAGACTATCTTCAATAGTCCTATTTCCTATTAATCAGCCTGTGAGGTAGAAAGATTCTGGTGAAGACAAGTGAGAAAGATACCTTGCACAACATAACCCTCACTATAATGGGCATAATTGTGCTACTCATGCCACTAATCACTTGTTTGGTCCGTGTGGTCTTCTTCAATATCAAAGAACTAACAATAGCACTTGCTGTTTGGGAAAGGAAGAGGAGTCATCAGTCAGGCTATCAAAATCAAGGCAGTTATCCTGAAGGAGACGGGCTCAGAGGAGTAATTTGCATGAGAGAAGATAGACATTTTGGTCTACGTTTTTCTCAGTCCATAGGAAATGATTGAGAAAAAAAAGATTGAATTCATTTAATTCATTAAGTTAGTGCTATGTTCAAGACTTGTGCATGGTGCTGGAAATACAAAGATGTAACACTATGGAATTTCTAATATCAATAATCTAATAGTGGGCTTAGATCACAATGCATGAATAAATAAAAATATGATATAAAATACATTTTCAGAAAGATCAAACAAGTGATTAAAATGTTCTGGGTATATATGAAGAAGGAGGAAAAAGTAGAGATGATCTGGATTCAAATCTCTTCTTTGATGCTTATAAGGTGTGTGACCTTGGGTAGGTCACTTAAAACTCCCAGTAGTTCTCCTCATCTGTAAATTGAGGGAGTTGGTATAGATGGAATCCCATGATTTCTTTAATTCCAGATAAATTCCTACCTTCTATAAGAAGCCAATCTTTCCAAATCACCCTTATTAATGCAATGCCTCCTATCTACTTATTATCTCCAATATATCTTGCATATAACTTATTTCTTCACAGTTGTTTGCATATTATCTCTCTCATTAGAATGTGAGTTCTTTAAGATCAGGAATTATTATTATTATTATCATTATTATTATTATTATTATTATTAATCTTTCTAGGTGTTTCCAGAGCTTGGAATGTCATAGGGGCTAAATAATAAGCACTTACTAGATCGATACTGATATCATCTTATATAATCATATTCAGCTGGGAGCTGGGGTAGGAGAGATTGGGGGAGGCATTATGACAAAGGTAGTAACTGAGTTGAAATTTAGGGGTTTTTTTTTGTAAGGCAAACTGGGTTAAGTGGCTTGCCCAAGGCCACACAGCTAGGTAATTATTAAGTGTCTGAGACTGGATTTGAACCTAGGTACTCCTGACTCCAGGGCCAGTGCTTTATCCACTACGCCACCTAGCTGCCCCCTGAGTTGAAATTTAAAGGAAGATTATGTTAGTAATTGCAGTTGTAGTGATGACTTCCATGAATGCCAGTTGTCAGATAAAGATGGACAAGATTAGCAAATGGCAAATAGTTTATTTTGAATGGAATATCTAGTGAGTGAAGTAAGGGATAAAGAGTGGAAAAAAAGACTGATGGGACAGATGGGTGTCCGATTTTGTGACAGGTATATCAGGATAAAAAGTTTATATTCTAGAGCAAAGCTTTTTAATCTTTCATTTGGCATGGATCCTTTTTTTTAGCACTCTGATGGACTGTTGATTTCTTCTGAGAATACTGTTTTATGTGCATAAAATCAAATTCATAGGATTATCAAGGAAGTTAAAAAAAATCAGTGAAAATAAGTGTATATTTTTTCCATCCAAATTTATGAACCTTCTGGAATTTATCTCTGGACCCCAAGTTAAAGAGTCAGTGAAAGTTATTAGTCAGGAAGATGAATGGATGAGGAAGATTTCTTGGACAGATCTATAGAGAGGAGAGATCCTCAAGGGAATAAAGAAGAGAGGAGAGACCAATGATCAAAATTATTCACATAGCATTCAAATGGCTTTTCCACTTTAATGCTATGCCTCAGGGGCCAAGCCTTGAGACAAGGTTTGGTTCTTTGACCAGTGATTGGCAATATTAAATGAATAAGTCCTAGAGAGGGCATAACATCAACTCCTTAAGAGGCTATTATGAGTTGAGGGGGGAGGAGAAGGACTAAGAGGAGGAGGATTTAATTTAAGCCATCCATTGTACCCTGTCTGCTTCAGTTTCCTCATTTGTGAAATGGGGATAATAATAGCACCTATATCACAGAATTGCTGGTAGGATAAAATGAATGAATACTTGTAAACTGTTTTGTAAACCTTAGAGGAGTATACAAGTGCTACTGTTTATGATTATTGGGTCCCTTTTTGGTACCCCAGATAATTCTCTAAGACTGTAGGTAATAGAGCAGGTGCTGATTAGCACTAGTAGAATAAGACAAAATCGCATCCCCCATATCTTCCTCTTCCCCACAGTCACAGAATTTCAAAGTTGGAAATGACCTCAGAGATCTTTTAGTTTAACTTATTTGAGGCATGAGTTGCCTTTAAGTTCCTTCAAATGAAAGATCTTACTACCTTCTGAGATATCTTTGGAGAGTAAAGTTACGTGTGTATGTTCGTGTATGTGTGTGTGTGTGTGTGTGTGTGTGTGTGTGTGTGTGTGTGTGTGCTGAGGAGGAAAATGGGATTATTAGGGAAGGGGAGGATGTGTATTGCAGTTATAAAGGACAGACAGTGCAAAGACATACAAGTGGGAAATGGAATGGTGTATATGAGGAACAGCAAGAAGGCATGTATTGGGTTAGATTGTAGAATGTATAGAGAACAATGAACAGGCAGGATTGGATCAGATAAAAAAAGAACTTTAAATGCCATTTTTGTTTCAGTCAATTTGATGTTTCATGACCCCATTTGGGTTTTTCTTGGCAAAGATATTGGAATGGTTTGCCTTTCCTTCTCCTGTCGATTTTATAGAGGAAGAACAAACTTGCCCAGGGTCACACAGCTAGAGATTTAAATTCAGGTCTTTCTTCAGGTTTGGTGCTCTATCCATTGTGCCACTCATCTAACCCTTTAAATAGCATACAGAAGAGTTTATATTTGATCCTAGACACAATAGATAATTGCTAGACTTTACCGAATATTGTTCTAGGTAAATAACTTTGAATTAGATAGAGAGACTTGAACTGGGGAAACTGATTTAAGTGGCTGTTATAATAGTTTAGAGGAGAGGGTGTGAGAACCCAAATAATATTTGCATTAGAAGGAGAAGGTAACTCCATTTAAAACATATGCTAAGGTGAAGAGTAACAGGACTTCTCTTTGCACTGCCTGAGGGCATGTGGTCTTTGAGAAATGGACCTGGGTCTTTGGACTTTTGATTATTCTTTATCTGGTATAGTTAGGTCTAGAAAGTTTGTGGTGAGTGCTGGACTGAAAAAAAATGGGAACATTTTTGACTCTCAGACAGTGTTGCCAGCTGAAGATTTCATTCCTTTGTTCTGAAAATTTAGCAGAATCTGTTAACCTCTGCTAACCTCTGTTTACCTCAGTTTCCTCATCTACAAATTTAGTATAATTATATCTGCCTTCCAGGGTTGTGAGGATTAAATGAGATATTCCTAAAACGCTTTGTAAACTTTAAAGAGCTGTATAAGAACGAGTTGTACATAAGTTCTAGCTTTTCCAGGATCCTAAGGTATGGAAATACAGGAGTCCCAGAATTGTCTGAATATTGCAGCCCTCCTAGAAGAGCTGCCCTAAGGAGTAAAGGTCCTGAGTCTCTAGCCTGACAGAAATCAATAGTTTTGTCTGCTCTGAACATAAATTCAGTGAGACTAATGACATGAAGGGGCTAAATTGTGAGCCTAATTATCCTTTTCTCCTCAACTGTACCTCTCAAGACCAAGGTGGAGCCCCAAGATAATAAGGGCAGGTTGTATGTTCTTGCTATATCTTCAAAATAAATAATATTTAAAAAAAAAAAAGCTGAACCAGTCCTAAGTGGTGAAAGGGAACTGGACTGTTAGCCATTGGGCCACCCCAAATGGAAGGGTCATGACTGATGGACCCTCACACTAATGACAGAGAAGAGTGATTCCCCAACCCCTTCACAGTACATGAGAACCACAAGGGGGTTAAAAAAATAGAATAGAACTAGTGCTGAGAGGATGATCTTCCATTCATATCACTTGAATGGGTCTTCCTGTCTGCTTTTTCTTCCCACCGTCTTGTTGTTTGGCTTCTTCTCTTCCTTCCCCTCCCCCACCAAATAGAAAGCTATGGTGGGCATATGTTGCCTCAACTTCTTTCTCTAAAAGACAGCATCTTTGTGTATTGCAGTGTGACTCTCAATACTTTGCCCTCAACCTTGGGAATAATTGGGATCTTGGCTATTGGGCAGGGTTGCCAGTTGAAGATTTCATTCTTTTGTTCTCCATGGTGTTAATTAATATTTGTGGTAAGAGACATTTGGTATGGTTTCTGTCTTAGTCACAGAAAAGTGGGCCTGCTTTGGCCCTGAGAGACTTGGATTGTCAAAGGAGGAAGTAAAGGGAAGAAAATAGTAAATTAAAAAAAAAAACCCCAACAATCCCAAACCCAGATCCCTCCCAAGTATGTGCTGCCTGGCTGAATTTACTAATGATGTGAAGAGACTGGAACTCTTTGGCATCCCTGGGGTCCCTACTTGGTTGGGCACACTTCTGATGGTGCTTGGCTTGAAGAGAAGAGTTACCCTCCATTGCACATCCACAAAATTCCATTTCTAAATTGATCAAGCCATGGACTGGTGGAGCAGACCTCCCTTCCCACAGAGCTCCCTAGACTTCATTTTTGCAATTTTTTTAAACCCTGACTGCCTCCCATCCAGGGTCATTTCCACTGTTCTGATTCATATCTGATCATTGGACCCAATTGACTCCAGAGGAGAAAGTGAGCTAGAGACTTATCACAGTCCCCCTACTCAAATCTAATTCATGTGCTTGTTGTGGCATCACCTCCCTGAAGTCATGGTCCTCTTAGAGAATGAAGGGCAACCATTTTCCCAGAATAGAATGACAGACTGTTCAAGCTAGAATGACCTTGGAAGACATTTAGTCTATTCCCTTACTTTTCCTAAAAGGAAAACTGAGACCCACACAGTAAAAATGACTTTCCTCTGTGAGGATACCCTGTATTCTCAGATTTTAATCATATTTCACATGTAATATAAACATTAAGATGGGGACATAGTCTGATGCTCTGCATATAGTAGGCTCAGAGGGATGTTTTTTTAGTTGACTTGATTTGGTGTTTCCTCAGGATAAGCACAGGCCCTGGTTCTAATAGTTCAATGTTGCCTTAAAGGCAATGTTGCCTAATGAGATCAACCTTTTAGTGTCTCTTGATTAGAATTATAATTAGGGGAAGTTGAAAAAGGTTCCACAGTGTGGACATTTATCATGTAACATAGCCCCATTCCTATACATAGCTCCACTCTAGGGGGCCATCTACAAGTTACCTTCTAAATGGAAGGTCATGACTGATGGACCCTCACACTAATGGCAGAGAAGAGTGATTAGAGAGGGAACATCTAAATAAAAGAAACCAGAGGTCCAATTGAGTTTTTGAGTATATATAAATTCCTTTATTTTTTCCCCTGCTAACTAGCATTCTCTAGTTAGATTATACATTCTCTAGACCCTAGAAAAGTCTTTTAAAAATCTCCTTTCCTCCTCTTACCCCCTCTTCCTAAAACAATGGGAGGAAGTAAGATTAAAAAATAAAGGTCAAAATTAAGATTAAGTCTTAGTAGTTCTTAGTTTGGAAAGGACTCAGCAGTCAAATTTGCTGCTTCCTTCCCTCCTTAACCACATGGGGACAGGAATCAGACTCTTTGGGGATGGGTCTGTCCTTTCATTATGTCATTGCACAAACTTGATCATCCTATGTTCTGTCTCTGCTAACATAGTTCCCTGCCCCCTAGATATTTTTGTATCAGATGAAGGAATTCCAATTTGTAGCTCTGCCAATCAATTCTCTTCACCCATCCATCTCCAATTCTCCCCACACTCAGCTTCTTTAAAAAAAATCCTCTCTTTTGAGGAAAGTGGAGGCCTAAATTATCATCATTGTAGGGAGATGCCCTGAACTAAATGTCCCAGTTAGTATTACAGCTAAAGAAAGTTAGACAAAAATTTTGGCACTTCTGTATAGAAAATGTCTATTAATGTTTATGGTGATGACTACAACATCCCCTGAAAACCTTCTTTATCAACAAAAAGATTATAAGACATGGAATGCCATATTTAGAAGATACTTTAGAGAGTTTCTAGGACTAGAGCATTAAAACCAATCTAGTTTGAGCATTAATTGAATTCTTGTGTTTTGAAATTGGATAACGCATGCATATAGAAACTCACAAACAGAATAATCAATTAATGACTCCTTAGCTATTTGGGAATTTGTTATTCAAGTACAAATACCATTTTTCTCTATTTAACTTCTCTCATCTCTGTATGAAAAAGGCACATAACAAGTAATAGAGTATTTTAATTAAAATTTTAAAAAGAATAGAGGCTAAGGGGAAAGTGCTGGGTCAGGTAAAAAGAGTAAAGTGGCCTGTTGAATGATTTGTTCCACTTTCCCTTGTATCATAAGTATTTGGCATGAATCCTTTCACTTACTTTAAAATTTAATTTGTAAAATTCTATATTTAGTAACCACCAAAAAGTCAATCAAAATAAACCAACAAAATAAAAAACTATATTCCATTAAAAAGAACACAAATATTTCCAGCTCTTTGAAATTTTAAAAACATTATGCAAATTTAACCGCTAAGTCCTTTCCAAACTAAGAATAACTACTAAGACTTAATCTTAATTTTGACCTTTATTTTAATCTTACTTCCTCCCATTGTTTCAGGAAGAGGGGGTAAGGGAAGGAAAGGAGATTTTTAAAAGACTTTTCTGGGGTCTAGAGAGTGCCTAATCTAACTAGGGAATGCTAGTTAGCAGGGGGGAGAAAAGTAAAGGAATTTATATACTCAAAAACTCAATTGGACCTCTGGTTTCTTTTATGCATATGTTCCCTCTCTGATATTGATGAACCATTGCTCACAGGAGCTGTGGTACTAGATGGTTTCTTTTTTTCATGAATGGGCACCTCAGTTCTAGATGTAAGCATGTGGTTTAGACTGGGTTAACATAAGTATTATTATTGTTATTATCTATAAGAAAATAATATAACAAAATATACTTTACTAAATCTTTAACAGTTTTCAAATATATATATAACTATATAAATATACATATATATTTATCATATCCTTTTAAAAAATCAATTCACATGTAACAGAATTCAGATTAAAAAAGAAGTCCAACAACATTTTGATACAATGGTCTCTCAAATTTCACAATAAAAGGAATTTAGAAATACAACAAAATAACATAAACAATATGTAATTTAAACTAAATGAAACAAAACTCCCATCTAGTGCTTCCTCAAAATGGGAAATAGAAAGGTAGCCAATATACAATATAAATAAAACATGGGACAAGTTATTTTATTCCTAGTCACAAGTAGAATGACAAGCACAGAACATACATACATACATACATACATATATATGTAGTTGACAAAAAACTTAAAATGACATCCAGCAACTTAATTTATTTTATTAATCTTATAAAAATATTTATGTATATTACTTATTTATAACTATTAATTGATTAATTTTGTTAATTTAGGAGACTTATACTTAAATCTCACCAGAACATAAACAAGGTTGTAATTTTGATGACTGAAGAGTCAACATTTTATCTCAGTTCTAAATATACAAATGGCTCATGATAGATAAGTACAAGTTAAAAGAACAAACTTGAGTTAATATGCTGGTTGGTGGTCATACTCTTCAAAGCAGAAGTTTCCCACAATGATAGTTCCATTCATTGAGGTCCAGAAATCCAGAATTTTTAAATTCCCAGAATTGCCTCTTACTCTACACTTTTGCCTAAAATCAGGAAAGAACAATTAGAAAAAACCGAAAAGACAGATACAGTTCCAGGTGCAAGCTCACTTAAATGAGTTCCCCTGTAGTATCTGGTAAATGATCAAGATGGCCATGATACTAGGGTGCAGAAGAGTCAGCTTAGCAACTATCTCTCATTGATAATTGTGGGTTGTAATACTACTCAGTTGACCTACATCTTCAGAGATGTTCAATGTATAAGGAAAAAATGGAGAAAAGATATCATTAAAGAAATGTATAATAGATAATGATAGACTGATCACATGTATTGTAGAAAAAAGATAGGTTGATCTGTTCTCTCAGTATCCATACCCTTCTTTTTTTTGAAAGGCAGTGGGGTTAGGTGGGGTTAAGTGGCTTGCCCAAGGCCTCACAGCTAGGTAATTATTAAGTGTCTGAGGTCAGATTTGAACTCAGGTACTCCTGACTCCTGGGTTTCTATCCACTGTGCAACCTAGCCACTCCCATACACTATATTTTTTTTAGGTTTTTGCAAGGCAAATGGTGTTAAGTGGCTTGCCCAAGGCCACATAGCTAGGTAATTATTAAGTGTTTGAGACTGGATTTGAACCCAGGTACTGCTGACTCCAGGGCCGGTGCTTTATCCACTGTGCCACCCCCATACACTATTTTTTAAACAAAATTTTTAATTAATAATTTTTTTAAAATTTAAGACAATGGGGTTAAATGACTTGCCTAAGGTCACACAGCTAGACAATTATTAAGTGTCTGAGGCCAGATTTAAACTCAGGTCCTCCTGATTCCAGTGCTCTATCCACTGCCCCGCCCCCATACAATGTTAAGAGAAAGTAAGGAAGATACTTAAAACATTGGATAGATTCCCTGTGACAGTTTGTGGAAAACTTAGATGGTAAATATAAGGATGGAAAAGTGTGGATGGATGCAAGACCAATAGAACCATATTATGAAGAGATCATTGAGAATGATTACTTTTATCAGATTGAGAGCAAGATATTTTATTAAGAATGAAATTATTGAAACACAAAACATACTGTATTACTTCATTATCAGTGGTAGTTTGTATCTTCAAATGCAAATAAAGTAATTTATAAACAATCAATTAAAAAGCATTCATCAAATGCCTACTGTATATCAGACACTGTGCTACAACAAATGTAAGAGTGAAATAACTCCTGCTCTGAATGGCTTTATTTTGTAAAGTTTGTACCAACAAAAGAATTAAAATAAATAAGCAAAATAAAAAATTTATAATCTATTTTACGAAACACTTAAATATTTCCAGAACTTTGAAAATGAAAAGAAAACAACTTTATTGAAGATGACTTTTAAACCCCCTCCAAACAAAGAGTAACTACTAATCTCCGGTTCTGATCTCTGATCTCTATTTTCAATTGGTGTATTCTATTTTTCCTTGTTTGTTCTCCTTAGTGCCATTTATAGGTCTCCTAAAAAGACATCTGAGATTGTGATGTTAAGTTATGTAGTAACTCTATTGTTCTACATAGGAAAAAAAGAATTTGCTGTAAAAATCTTGGAGATCTTTTTTTTAATTTTTGTTGGCTTCCTTTCAATTACTCTTTTGTTTGTGTATCTTACCAAAATTTCTTTAAACTTGTTTATTCCTAGTGTTTCTCTTTGTTTTATTTAATAATGTGACTCATAATTTTCTACCATCCTTCTCTTAAGATATTACAAGGAAATTTATATCTTAAATTGTCATAAAGCATGTCTCTTGGTTTAGTAACAAGTCTTACACTTCAGTGGTTTTAGAACCTTTTGAATGAAATTATTGTAATTGGCCTTGCATTTCATCCATTTTCCATATTTCAGCATTAATAACTTATTTAAATAGATCACATTGAGTTTGTTTTAATTTAATTTCATGTCACATCTTTTCCTCATTTTTGTTCTTCTAGATTGCTAATTTTAATCTTTTCCTCTAACAATTTGGCAATCTAACAGACTCTTGAAATAAAATATTTATAAAATGCTTTTAAATTTCTAGAGTGCTTACTTGTACCAACTCATTTGAGCTAACAGCAACCATGCCACAAGTATCATTATTCTCATTAGTAAAGTGAGGAAACAGGAAAAATTAATGAAAGCCTTTAAAAAATTTTCTTTGTCAATTGAATAATGCAGAGAAAAATATGTAGTCTGATTCAGCACCTGAGCCACAATGAGATTTTTATCCCATTTTTCTTATTTTTATCTCATTTATCTCATTATGAGATTTTTTTTTGATGGGGGTAATGGTTGTATGAACCTGTGATTTCTTTGATAAAAGAAAACCCCTGGTGAGAGTGAAGAAACTTTCTCTATCAATGAGTCCAACCAACTGCTTTGCAACTTAAGACAGTTGTCCCAAGGGAACAAAGGTTTTAAAGTTTTTGCTTGTTGTCACAATGTTAATGTGTCAAAGGAGGAATTTGAACCCAGGTCTCCCTGACTATGAGGTCAGCTGTCTATCGTAATTCGAAAATTATATTGACATTAGAAAATAAAAAATGATAATCTACCTAAAATGTGACCTAATTAAATTCTCTATGTTAAAATAAAGAAAAGCATGATGGAAATTGTGCTGTATTTGGAGGCACAGGGCTTGAGTTCTGTGACTTCATATCTGCGAGACTTTGGGAAAGTCCCTGCACAGATTCTTCACCTGCAAAATGCAGAAGTAAGATTAATGATCTTTTTCTGCATCATGGATTAGAATAGCTTGGTGGCATTCTAGTGCCCAGAATCCTCAGTCTAGAGTCAGGAAGATCTGAATCAAATTCAGTCAGAGGCCCATAATTGCTGTGTGACCCTGGGCAAGTCACTTAACCTCTATTTTCTTTACTTTCCTCATCTGTAAAGTGTGGGTAAGAATAGCACCTATCTTTGATGGGTCATTATGAGGATAAAATGAATTGCAATTTGAAAAGTCCTTTGCAAATTTTATAAATGTCAGCTATTACACTTTACTGGATTACCAATGGCTTGTGCTTATCCTGTTTTGCCCCTAGATGGTGATCATGCATGCTCTACTGAAGTGGCTTGCAAGAAAAATTTAAAAGTTAAGCTACCATTTTCTTAAAATAAAATTTTCATTATTGATAATATCTTTATAATCAGTTCTTAAATGTAGCATTTCAAATCCTTCAGAATAATTTAAATTGGATAATTAAATGCTTATGTTCCCCCCAGGACTTTTAACTTTCCCTATCTTCTCTAAACCAACTCGCTGGGGTTCACTCCGTTATATGATGACTTAACTTTGAAAACTCTGAGTTTTCAAAACGTGTTTCTTCAGGAAGGATTCCTGCTTCCTTCTGCTGACTGCTAATTACTGCACCTTAGCCTGAAGCTAAATGATTCAGGCTCCTGGATTTCTGGTCAGTAATTTTTGGAGTCCTTGAGGGCCTCTTATGAAGGTTCAACATTTAAGACTAGTGATATAGAATTTATATGCTAATTATAAAAAGTTAATTCAGTGATTCTTTTAAAAAAAATTGTATCCTGTTCATTGCAACAGCCTGCTACACAGCTTTACAAAGAGTAATACATATTCACTTAGTCTGTAGAAGATATATTTACTTATTTATCTTACTGAGTCATGCTGAATATTTTATTGGAGAGGGAATAAGCATTTGTGCAGTGTTTACTATATATCACCCACTCTGCTAACTGTTTAACAAATTGTTAGCTTGCTATTATCCCCATTTTACAGTTGAGGAAATTGAGATTAAGTGATTTACCTAGGTCATATAGCTAGTAAGTTGTCTGAGGCAAGATTCAAAAATTGAGTCTTTCTTGGCTCAAATTCCAGTTCTGTTCCATTATTACTGGGCTTTCAGAAGGTGATACAAATAGTAAATAGCATTTTGACAGAATTTGGGAGTAATGAATCATTTTTTTATTATGTGAATAATTAAATTATTGAATAATTAATACTGAATTAATAGCAAATAATTAAAAACCACCTTATGGAACCCACTCAGTGCTTAGTTGCCCTTGGAAGAGTAAATGTTCCTGAAGGTGGAAATCAACTCTGATTGGATGACAAATGATGATGATATTTGTCCCTTGTTCTCAAAGAAGATCATGATATCAGGGAGGTGATGCCATCACTTTCTTCTCTTGAGTCATCAGGGTCCAGTGATCAGATATGTGTCAAGATGAGTAGAGATGGCCCTGGGTGCAAGGCAATCAGGTTTAAGTGACTTGCCCAAGATCACACAGCTAGTAAGAGTCAAATGTCTGTGGCTGAATTTGAACTCAGGTCCTCTTGACTCCAGGATTAGCTCTATCCATTGTGCCACCTAGAGTGGATACTGTAATGAGAAGTAGGCTTATTCTAATGAGGATTTCGGAGAACTGATTGATCACAGTCCTGGACAAAGAGATTTATGTATACCAGACTAGCCCCTACCTAACACAATCTCAACAAAAATGGGAAATCTACTTCCACTCAGACCTGTCTGACAGAAAATATAATGGACTAGAATTTACCAATTTATCTTGTTTATTTGGTTTTTTTTGCAAGGCAAATGGGGTTAAGTGGCTTGCCCAAGGCCACAAAGCTAGGTAATTATTAAGTGTCTGAGGCCAGATTTGAACTCAGGTACTCCTGATTCCAGGGCCGGTGTTCTATCTACTGTGCAACCTTAGCTACCCCTACTAGTTTATCTTGACTAGAATTTCTTTACCTTTTAATTAGATCTTATTTTTCCCCAGTTGAGTATATTGGGTCCAATGTTTCATCTTATCAGCTATGGCCTTCAAAGACTGACTGGGTAACCTATAGAAGTTGTTTTCTGAATAAGGAAATAGGAATGGGAAAAACCTTACTCAATAACTCAATAATTGATTATTAATATAAGAGAGAAATAATCACTTCTTTCAGCATCATGATCTATACTTGTAATTATCAGAGAAGGAAATTAAATTTTTTGGCGGATATATTAATTATGGCTGTTACTTTGTACACAAGATGTTTTTCTTTTCTGATGATTTCACCATCATGACGTTTCTGGTTTAGATGTTAAAGGAACTTTGAAAATATATCATTTGATTTATGTAACCACTGCAAATTGTTTTGTGGGCTACACAAAGCATGAGTTCCTTTCTGAATTTGCATATGAATTATGGATGCCATAGCTTTCATTTTATTAGAATTTCATAATTGTTGTATAGCTCTTTTCCAAATTTCATTAAAAATTATTAAAAGCAATTTACCTATTATCTAATATATTTATTATATAAAATCACAAGTGACTTTTAGTATGTTTGTTGTTGTTGAGTTGTTTCTGACTTTTGTGACCTCATTTGGAATGTTCTTGACTGGAGTAGTTTGCCATTTCCTTCTCCAGCACCTTTTAAAGATGAAGAATTGAGACAATTAGGACTAAGTGACTTGCCCAGGGCTGGATTTGAGGCCATATTTGAACTTTTGAAGATGTCTTTCTGACTTCAGATCTGACGCTCTATCTACTGTGCCATCTAGTTACTCTTTATTATGCTACCTTTTGACATAAAAGAAGAATATTTGTCGTTGTGTCAAATACCTGAAATTTCATTAGTGTGGAAGCTCCTTTTACTCCCAAGAGACTCTCTGATGTATGGAATTATTATGGCCAAACAAATCATCACTATGGTACAAGGCTTTGATGAACTTATTTAGACTTGGACCACAGATACACAACTCATTGATAGTCAGTATTTGATAGGTTTTTTCCCCAGTAGATAGCAGGATCGGCCCAAACTGGCTTTTGAGAATCCTACTTATTTTAAAGTTCTTGATAAGCTGGCTCCTCCTTACCTTTCTAATCTTACACCTTATTCTCTATCCTACCCCTGCCCTGCCATGCTTCATGATATAGTGACATTGGTCTTCTTGCTGCCCATAAGACTCCATCTCCTGACTCTTGGAATTTTTATTGACTGTCCCTCCTGTTTGAAATTCTCTTTCTCTCATTCTCCCTTAATTCCCGCCTAGGATCCCATTTTCAATAAGAAATCTCTCTCTCTCTCTCTCTCTCTCTCTCTCTCTCTCTCTCTCTCTCTCTCTCTCTCTCTCTCTCTCTTTCTCTCCTTAACTACTACAATCTATCCTGTATATATTTTGTGTATATATGATTATTTGTGTGTTGTCTTGGATCTCCTGGACTCAATATAACTCTTGGTACACAGGTGCTAAATAAATTAAAACTTGTCTTGACAGAACTTTAATGGTCTAATATACATATACATAAAACATACATATGTATAGCATTTCTCTCTGTCTCTCTCTCTTTCTCCAGTCTCATCTTCCTGTCTGAGTCCTAACAACCTCATGCTTGAGTCTGGATTTTCTTCAAGTGGCAATCCATGTTTGAAAATGTTTAGTGAGGGAGAACCCATTATCTTTCAAGGCAGCACATTCTACTTTTGAATAAATTAAATTATTGTTATTAAATATTTTCCTACATTGTGACTAAATTTGTTTTTCTAGAATGTCTATCCATTCTTTCTGGTTTTGACCAAAGGATTAAAAAAAAACCTATTCTCTCCCTTATGCTACACACTCAAATTATTGAAAACTAGCCTCATTGTCCTTTTTTTCTTTCTTTCTCCCCTTTTCTCTCCTCTCTCTCTCCTTTCCCTTCTCCCTTCTCTACTTTACATCTTCCTTCCCCCTTAACATTTTCCCTTCTTTGTTTCTTTTCCCCTACCTTTTTTATCTTTTCCCTTTCTCTTCTCCCCTTCCCCTGATTTTTCCCCCTCAATCTTTTCCATCTACCCTCTCAACCTTCTTCCCCATTCACTGTCTCTTTCCCTCTTTTATCTCTTTCCCTTTTGCTCTTCTTCCCCCCTTCCTGTATTTTTTTCTCTCACTCTCTAAATCTCTGAAGTTTTTTTTTTATTGTAAAGTATCTCAGCTGCCATCTAGTCCAGCTTAAATCCACCCCCAAATACCTACTTCAGCATACATGACAAGTGACTATCGAGTCTCTTCTTGAAGACCTCTGATGAAGGAGAACCTTCTGAGACAATTTAGTAACTTGGGGGGAAACTCCCATCATTAAGACACTTTTTAACCAACATGAAACCCAGTTTGTTTCTGTACCTTCCACTCACTGTTTTTGGTTTTGTCAAATTCCCATACGTAATGGACTCAAAGCCTTTTACCATTTAGGACCCTCTAACTTATTTATACGTTTCCAAAACTATGATGCCCAGAACTCAACATGATTCTCTGTATGTATTCCAATCAAGGAAGAATAAAACAGGACTATAATCTTTGTATACCTGAAAGCTATGCTTCTCTTTATATAAAATCCAGTTCTTTTTTGACTGCCAGAGCATAACACTAACATACAGTAACTTGTATGGCTCATTAAAACAACCAGATCCCTTTCAGGAAAGAAAATCTGAATCTAAAGAGGTCTCTTTCATTTTGTACATATGAAAATTAATTTTCAAGTGTAAGTCCATTTACATTTATCAGTATTGAATTTTAGTTTATGAGATTCAGCTCAATGATAGCTTGTCTAGATTCCTATAAAACACTATGTGGTATGCATTGCATTAAATGCAGATGACAGAAATCCAAAGAATGGAGCTATTCCTGCTCTCAAAGAGCTTATATTTTGTGCTTGCTTCAGCAGCACATATACTAAAATTGGAACGATACAGAGAAGATTAGCATGGCCCCTGCGCAAGGATGACACGCAAATTTGTGAAGCGTTCAAAGAGCTTATATTTTAACTTTGTACCATTCTCACATTTGATAAACACGCCATTCATGACTTTATCCATATCATTGATAATGAGATTAGGCATTCTGAGGACTCCACTGGAAAACTCCTGCCCAGATGACATTGAAACTTGGCTTCTCTTTGAATCTAGTCATTCAACTAACTCCAAATTCAACATCTTGTACTACTGGTTATCCCACATCACATCTTTTCCATAAGAATAACCAAATGCTTTGCTAAACTGTAGCTGAATTGTATAGATGAAACTGCTGAAAGACCAATTTATTAACCATGTCAAAAAAGGAAATGTAGTGAATCTGTCATGATTTTTCTTGACAAAGCCATGCTGGTGATTTGAGATCACTTCCTTTTGTTTGATATTCATTAAGCATCTCTTAAAAAATACATTTGAGAATTTCCTTATGAATCACTGACTTATAGTTACCAGATTCTATTGTCTTTAATTTTTGAAAATTGGAACCCCATTTGCTGTTGTGTCTCTGAGGCTGATATGCATGCACATGTGTGTATATACTTCTAGTTATCTACATATATGTATACCTATAATATACATATAAATGCTTATTATATATGCATGCATGCATGCATACATATACACACTAACACTTCCACTTCTCAGAGTTTTCTGTGCTAATGAAATCACAGATCTAATCCCTATCCTATCCTTATCCCATTAATCTCTCTCTCTCTCTCTCTCTCTCTCTCTCTCTCTCTCTCTCTCTCTCTCTCTCTGTTCCTCTGTCTCTCTGTCTCTCTCTACCTCTCTCTCTCTGAATACATTTATTTATAAACACATATAACCCAGCCTGCACAAATATATGAATGTATTTTTAGTCTAAGCTTATTATATCATGATAGTAGACAACTCCTGTTGAGAAAAATCACTATTACAAAATTGGAGATGTTGTGGCAACCTATATTCTTAGAATATTGCCTGGGTCACTTAGAGATTAAATGACTTGCTCAGGATCCCACAACCAGGAGCATTCGAGGCATTTGGACTAGAGTTTTACTGGTTCTTAGCCTGCTCAATATCTATGACACCATGCTGCTGCCTGCCAGTTTAATTTTCTCTTTACACACACACACATACATGCATGCATGTATATGTTTATGTCTGTTTACATATGTGTATGATTATATAATAAATATATAATTGTAAGAAATGTAAAATAGTATATTTTGTCAGTTGTGTCTGATTCTGTGACCCCTTTTGAGTATTTCTTGGTAGCAATAGTAGTGTAGCTTGCCATTTCTTACTCCAGTTCATTTTATCGATGAGGAAACTGAAGCAAACAGGATTAAGTGATTTGTCTAGGATCACACAACTAGTAAGTTACTGATGTTGAATTTGAACTTGAGTTTTCCTGGCCCCAGGTCCAGCGCTCTACCCACTGAGCCACCTAGTTGACCCCAAATAATATATAAATTCATATAGATAAATATACATATACTTATATATGTATATATGTGTACATGTATGCATACATACACATATATACCCATAGTCTGATGCATTACGTGTATGTGTGTGTGTGTGTGTGTGTGTTATACCTCTCTTCCTCCCAAACCGTTATGTTCCCTTTCATTAATGTTCAAATTTGTTGTTTTATGCTGGCTTCCAGTTGACCTTGTACAATAGGTCCATATAAATAAAGAAGATACATATAAAATAGGTGTATCTATGTATATACATATATGGTGTGTCCATATATATGCATATCTATACATAAATATGCATAATATGCACACATGCTATTTATGAAATTATATAATAAAATTGAATTATATATGAATATATACTATATGTGTATATACTCACAAATATCTGTATAAATGTGTATTTTGTATATATAGTATGCATATATACTATTTATGATTTTATATATATAATGTGCATATTCACACATGTTTACATAAATTTCATAGTTTTACACACACACACACATATTCATGCAGTACTACAAGATTTAGAACATTCCCTTCCTTCTTTAAGAAAACAAAAAAAAGCTACTTCTAATAGTTTTCAAGAAATTCAGAGATGTTAAAATAATACAACTTGTGATCTGATAGGGCTGTGAGCAGACGACCTCAAGGAAATATGGCAGTTTTATCCAAACCTCCATTCAGTATTTGACAAACACCAGGGGAGAAATCTAGGTGACTAAGCTTTGCTTACAGTAGCCATTTACTTAGACTGATTCATGCTCCTGAGAATAGCAGCCTCACCCATGAAGGGCTGGGTTTTCCCAAAGAGATCTGAGGTGATACAAACACTTAATACATGTGAGATTGGACTTGAAGCCAATGGAGGTTTTATGAACGTTATAATTCTAAAGATTTTTAAAAGATATTCTTTAGAGAGGTAGAATTCTAGAGTTTATTCTTGGGTTATGAAGAGAATGTATCAAAGACTTGAGAGTTGTTCTGAAGTATCTAGAGATAGGTGTTGGGAAGTATGCCCAATATCTTTCCAGATTATACTATATAAAGATATCAATATCTGTAACAAGAACCAGACTCAGAATCTAAAGAGATGACTCTCATTGTAGGCCCTTTCACCAGAATGGGCAGTTTGGCACTGCCCCTTTGCTAGGAAGAAGCATGTTTCAGTGGATGGAGAATGGATTTTCTAGACCAGTAGAATCTGAGTTTGACTCCTGCCTGTTATACTTGCCATCTGTAGAAACCTAGACAAGTAACTTGATGGTCCTCAGTTTTTAATTTTCGCATCTGTAAAACAAGATGGTTAATTTCTATGGCATCTGAGGTCTATTCCACTTCTTAAATTTTATAGTCCTATCTTATAAAATAAAATCTTATAAAAATTTGCCAACTTCAACAGGGTTATTGTGACCATTGGCCCTAGTCAAGTTGAAGGACAATTTGTATCTCCTGTATATTTCTATTTTGACCATCCCCTCCCATCCCTCTCAGAACCTGCACTCACCATCTAGGACCTACTTTTTCTCTTTCCTACTTTATATTTTCATCTTCTTAGCAAGATCTCCCAGATTCCTCATTAATACTGTTGTACAAATTACTGGTAATTGCTTAAAGGTTAACCTTCCCTTCCAGACTAGTCTTCAGCTAAAACAAATTTTCTTGATAAGATGTAAGACTTTAAGAGATAAGACCACAAATTAGACTCCAATATAGTTTTCCAGTTTTATTTTGTACTATTCCCTTCTTACATGTGATGCTCAGGCAAATTGGATTATTCCCTATTTATCATATTGCCCAGGACTGGCTTGCCTTTGTATATTCATGCCTTGTACCTGGAATATCTTTCTTCATTATGTCTACCTTCTATTCTATTTGTACTTGGTATAGGTGCCATGTCCTTCATGCATGGTTCCCTAATCCACACCCTGTACCCCTGAGACCTACCCTCCTTAAATATTCCTTGAACCTTTTATTTGGATCTTTCTTTTGATCCTATCATACTCTCTGTATCACTTTTATTTTTACATATATTTTTACATATGAGAGTTGCATATACTCCTTGAAGGTAGGGTCTGATCAATTTTTGTATAAATGTTCATTGAAATGAATCAAGATCTTTCCAACTCCTTTGCCATTTTACAGTAGAGACTCTCCTTACCCAGAAAGTTAGACTCCAAGTATGAGAATCAAATGGTACAAAGCTTGGAAAGACTCTGGAAGCTAGTTCTATGTAGAACCAAGGGATTAATATTATTGTTGTTATTCTTCCTAATTATTTTCAGAAGAGGAGTCACTAGATCTATATAGTAACTCATTCATAGTAGAAACTTTTATATATACTTATTGGTTGATTTATAGATTTATTGATAATCCCCTCCTAAATACATGCATTGACAGTGGGGAGAATGGTTATGAACATAAAGAGAATTTACATGGACACACACACAGAATATATGTTCATAAGGAACATATAGAATGGTAGACTTAAAGGGAACATTTAAGAATAGTACAGGTTCTTAGAGTGGAAACTCATGCCTCTGGCATTGCAGGGTCTCTGATGCCTCCTGGTGATCCTTTTGTAATACTCTTCTTGAATTAACTCTCTATTGGGCTTGGCACACCTCCAATGCTGGCTTCACTAGTCTCATGTTTCTGTAGGGTGGCACTCCACTAATCTTGAATTTACTATTCAATGTTGCTCTTCTAATGCTATGATTGCAGTTTCCTTTTTTTTTTACAAGCTTCTTGGTTTCATCTGGAATCCTTGGCACTATCTGTTAGATATCTAAGCTCCCATTACTGGAGTGAAATGACTAGAAAGTCTCTCCGTGATAAAGGTAAGAAAATAGTCATTTTGAAGCTATTACTGCCTTCTCCCCTTCAACTAGGGAACCTGTCAAAAAAGTTAGCAAAATGTTTCCAGACTACAGCTCTCCAATTTAGGGTTAGAAATCTTCTACATCCTTTCTGACTTGACATACAAATGAATTTGAGTCAAAATAAAAGCCAAGTGTGGGAATAAAGAACATTGTTTTCCACCCATCTTGCTCAAATTCATAACTTTGTTGCCTATAAGATATAATCCTCCCAGGCTTTTAAGCCACCCTCTATCTTTAGTACCTGCTTCACAGAACTATGAGCATCTAGAAAAATTTATGTGTGCATAAAACACTTGGAAAACCCTATACACATCAGTTATTATAGTTTTACTCTAGTGAATTGCTTGATCTGTCCAAGTAAATTGTAAATCAGTCAAGAAATATTATTTCCTATTCTTTTCAACTCCCTTACATAAAGGCAGGTTGATTTTAGTGATCTTTAAATAGGTATTAAGAGAGATATAGATAAAACATTCATTGAGTTTGCTATGTGCTATACATTATGATGAAAACTAGAAATACAAATGCAAGAAAAGAGAAAGACAGTCCCTGCCCTCAGGGAGTTTACATTCTAAAATGGAAGGATGACATATAGAAAAAAAGTCTTTGAAAAGCTATAGAGAAGTGTGGTGGTCTTGGGCATTATGGAATTGTTAGTATTCGAAAAGAAGAAATGAGTGAGAAGAGGAAAGTATTATATATATGTATACATATATATAAATTCTACCACAGGTACTGGTACAATTACTTTTAATAAATATCTCATTTTGTCCTCACAACAATTCTGATACTATTATTATCACCATTTTGCTTAGTAAATTGAGGCAGAGATTAAGTGACTTGGCCAGTATCACTGAGCTAGTAACTGACTGGGGTAGAATTTGAAATCAAGTTTTCTTAACTTCAGGTCTAGTGCTCTATCTATTGTACCATTTAGAGCCAGGACTATTGGTGATGCCTGCCTACTTCAAGAGTGTCTTGGTCTTGAATTGATTTCTGTTCCCCCCATATCAGTGAGGCACCATGAATACTTCTTGTAGAGGTAAGTGAGGAGGATGTCTTAGACAGTATGACCCTCATTATAACAAATAATTGTGTAAATCTCACAATTGTGCAAATCTCTTTGATACTAAAAGACAACTAGTAGCAGATAAATGAGGAAGAAAAACCAAGGAAAGCCTGAGGAAAGATCAAACTGACGATTTATCCATTGAGAGACAAGTTAGGGTTTATTGGGTGGGTTACTGTATTCTGTCCTAAGATGTCACGTACTGGTGCTTGCCTGGCTCTGATGATGCACTGTGACACGTCACTGATACAAAAGGAAAAGAAACCTATTCAAAGTCAAGAGACACCCATAGCAACCAGATTACCTCCAATAGTTCTGTTTCCAATAAATCATGTCATGAGGTAGAATAGTTCTGGCATAGGTAAGTGAGAAGGAAGCCCTGCACAACAAACCCCTCACTATAATAAATATCATTGTGCAAGTCATGGTACCAATCACTTGGCTGGTTGGCATGGTCCTCTTTCATATGGGAAGGACAAGTAGTAATCCCCTTCAGAACTTACTTCAAGGAGCTGACAGGAAAGGACTGACCAAAATATTAGGTGATCTTATGAGACTTGAAACTCATCCATTCATCCATTCTTTAAGAAAACATTAGACATTCAAACCAGAATTTAAATTCAGGAAGAGGTTGTTGTATCTTCTATATGCTATGTGAAAGCCCTAAGGGAGTTATAAAATTTAAATATCAATGAATGACATTTAAAGAAATAACTTCACAATGCTTTAAGGTTTTCAAAAACCACTTGACATATGTTATTCTCACAACAACCTTGCAAAACAGTAAATATTGTTATTATTCCAGGTTTATAAATGAAGAGCCTGAGAGAATTTAAAGAACTTGCCCAGGGTCACAGTGATAGAAGTATGAAAGGCAGGTCTTTCAATCAAACCCAGTCTTCTGGATTCCAGATGCATTGCTCTATGTACTCCTCCAAGCTGTCTTCTTCATGCCTCGTGATTATGAAGGTTGCATTGGAAGCAACAGACAAGGGTGGGGGGGAAGGACGATTTGTTAAGGGATCATTGCAATATTCTAGGTGGGTGATAATAAGAACATATGCTATACTTTCCATCCTCCAAGGTTCAGCTCAAGTGCCATTTCCCTGATAATAACCTTTAATTCTTCATTTGAATATATCCTTACTTTCTTGGCTCTCTCAGTATTTTGTGTCTTTCCTAATCATTTATCCTATCATATTTTGTATTTGTATGTAAGTTATATTTGTTATTGGTCTGTCGTTCAGTTGTGTCTGACTCTTCTTGACCTCTTTTTCTGGGTCTTCTTGGCAAAACTACTGGAATGGTTTGTTCTTTTCTTCTCAGTGATTTAGGCAGAGGTTAAGTGACTTGCTTAGGGTCACATAGCTAGTGAGTTTTTGAGATCACAGTTGAACTCAGGTCTTCCTGACTCCAGGTCCAGTGCTCTATCTATTAAGTGACCTAGCTTCCTCCAATTTTATATATACATATATATATATTTATGCATATATATTAATGCATAGATACACACATAAGTAATATACATATGTACACAATGCATTGCATGTATGTTTGTGAATGTGTATACACATATTACTCTATATGTAAAAATTTTGACTCTTGTTTGATTGTCTGATGCCTTTGGAATGAATGAATGAAAGAAGGAAGAAAGGAATGGAAAAAAGGAATAACAGTAAAGAGCCCTGGCTAGAATAAAATTTGCTGTTATTGTGATTAGTCACTTCCCCTTCCCTTCATATACTCTCAGTCAGGGCTCTCTTGGAGTCAATTTCTACTGGAATTGTTAAATTTTTGTAAGGACATTTGCAGCTCAGTGAAAGACAAATGCTACAAATTAGAACTGGATTTAAGATTTTGCTGATTGTCTAGGTTTAAGGAAATGATGAAAAAATGTTAATGCAGAAAATTCAATTTAAAAGAGTGTCATGTATCTATTCCCCTCCCACAATTGGTTGTTAGACATTTGCCAGCCCACTCTTGCTTTACTCTATGGAGTAAAATCATGTGTCCAGACCAATTAGTGGTGATGATTTCCTGGTGCTAAACCAGGAGATAAGAACAGCAGTGGTGATATCAGCTTACATTTATATAGAACTCTACAGAGGAAAATGGGTTATGTGGAAAGACTGTGTCATCATATTTTAGACATTGTCAATATCTTCCAGGGTAATTGTTACCTAAGATGGGAAAAGGTTGAAAACTTTGGAAACAAATTATGTTTCATAAAATGGGCATAGTGAAATGGAAGGAGCCTTGCACTTGAGAGTCAGATAATGGAATGTAGAATACAGGGTTTAAATCCTGCCTTAATTTTTGTGTGATCTTGGACAACATAGGATATACTACTTAGTGAATTATTTTCAAATTTTATATGTGTGTGTATTTCCTGTGATTCACTAGATTATAATCTCCTTAAAGAAACTAAATAGCCCAGTAGAATGAATGATGATAGCTAATCTTACACCAATTTAAAATTTTGCCAAGTGCTTTCTAAATATTATTTCAGATCTTGGTATTGTCTGATGATATTTAATCTTATATTTCATTTGTTTATCTATGGACATGTCTTATCACCCCTATGAAAGTCTAAGCAGTGGATAGGGGAAGGGGAGAAGAAGTGCTAGGCTTTTTAAAAACATATCACTTTAATCCTCAGTAATCAGTAGAGCACAGGATTTGCAATCAGCAAAACCTAGGTTCAAATTCCATCTCAGACACTTATCAGTTGTGACTCCACAGAAATTAATTAATTTCTTGGTCTCATATCCTCATCTATAAGAAGGGAATAATATTGCCTATAGTATTTGTATCATAGTGTTTCTTTAAGACTCAAATCAAATCAGGTAAATAAACTTTTGCAAACTCCAAAGCATGGGATAAATACCATTTATTATTACCACAAACTCCTTAGGGGCAGGTACAATGTCTTATTTATCTTTATATCTCCCTCTTGTTTAGGGAACCTACACATTGTAGGTAACTATAGATTTGCTGAATAAATAAAAAAATTTTCTAATGAGTATTTTAGTTGACTTTTTACTAGCTTTTGATTTTACATTGACTGAAGTTCCCCCCTCTATCTTTCCCCTCTCAGAGTTATCCTTTATAATAAAAATTTATAAAGAAAAAAAGAAGGAAAAAATCAGTAAATTCAATCAAAACATAAAAAATCTGATGTAAATATGCAGCATTTCATACCTGTTAACTCTTTGATTCTTCAAAGAAATGTTATTGTTCAATTATATCTGCCTCTTTGTGACCCCATTGGGGTTTTACAGGCAGAAATACTGGAATGGTTTTTCATTCCTTCTCCAGCTCATTTTACAGATGAGAAAATTGAGCAGACAGGATTAAGTGACTTACCCAGTGCCACACAGTTAGAAAGTATCTGAGGCTAGATTTGAACTCAGGAAGATGAGTGTTCCTGATTCCAGACCCAGTATGTGTCCTAGTTGCCCATTGAAAGGACTAGAGGGAAGTATTTTCTTATTTGTCTTATTTGATGCTGCCATTGTACTTTTAAATAAACGAATCTTAACAAATGCCAGTAAATCCACTTGTTAGTAACAGAAATTTGATAAGTATTTTCAGCTAATTTATTAACTAATATCTAGCTAATTAGCACAAACACAATTCCTTCTTTAGGCTCTCACATCCTTGATAGACAACAACTTTCGTTTACTCATTTCATAGTTATCTCAGTCTCAGACTGGGGGGGGCAATTTTAAATTGGTAACTTATATTTTTGTTTTAGCTAAAAATTGGAAGTTGAAGGAATGCCCATCATTTGAGGAATGGCTATACAAATTGTGATATGTAATATAATGTTATTGTGCTATAAGAAATAAAATGTAGGATGATTTTAGAAAATTCTGGGAAGACTTGCATGAACTGATACAAAGTAAAGTGAGCAAAACCAGGAGAACATTTTATATAGTGACAGCAATATTGCTCAATGAAGAATTGTGAATGACTTAGCTATTCTTTTTTTTTTTTAGGTTTTTGCAAGGCAAACTGCATTAAGTGGCTTGCCCAAGGCCACACAGCTAGGTAATTATGAAGTGTCTGAGACTGGATTTGAACCCAGGCACTCCTGACTCCAGGGCCAGTGTGTTATCCACTATGCCACCTAGCTGCCCCCGACTTAATGATACAATGATCCAAGACAATGCCATACTCTCCACCTCCAGGGAAAGAACTGATATTGTTTGAATACAGACTGAAGCATGCTATTTTTCATTTTTTTCTTTCATTCTTTTTCTTTTATTCAAGTCTTGTACAAAATATCTAACTTGGAAATGTTTACGTGATTGTCCATTTATAACCTAAATCAGATTACTTAGCATGGCACGGAAGGAGGAGAGGGAAAGAGGAAAAGAATTTGAATCTCAAAACCTTTAGAAACGTTAAACATTGTTTTAATATGTAATTTGAGAGGAAGGAAATAAGATGTAAATGTAAAAAAAAATTGGTAATTGAGTCAAGCATAAAACTAAGGCATAGGAACCACAGTTCTCCTACCTTACTGAAAACTCCCTTTTATAATTAATGTAGATTTTCAGATAACAGGACAGTAGCACCAGTCTTTAGACAGTTTAAGGAAGAATGTAAACTATTTGATCGTAGAGAGTGGTTCATTTTTAAGACCTGATTTCAAATTCAGCCTTAGACACTTATTACCTATGTGACCTTGGACTAGGACTTAGCCTCATCTGCAAAATGGATATAATAATAGCACCTACCTCCCAAGATTGCTGTGAAGATAAGATAATTTTCCTAAACTATTTTGCATAGTGCTTTACACACAGTAGGTACTAATTAATGCTAGCTATTGTTGCTGTTGATTTGTAAGTCTAACACAGAGCCTGCCACACAGTATCCTTAAAAATGATGTTTGCCTTGAGTTGGATGATTTTAGTTAAGCTGTCTCTAAAAAGAAACCTGGCAGCCATCTGAGTTAACACATTCCAAATGTAATCACATTGTGGAAAGAAGCACCTCTTTGGTAAATAGAAATGAATTTCCCATTAAGTCAAAAGTAATTGAATCTGAAAAAGTTTCCTTGAAATGCTGAAAAACAATTCACTCCCCTGATAGTTTCTTTTTTCCTTCAGACAATGACAGGGAAGCATCATAGGAAATATATTTATAGAATTTGATTATTGAGTCCTCTTAAGTTAAAGGAGGGGCTAGGCACTAGTGATTCAGTATGTAATTAAAATAGAGGGATATCTGATAGGTTTGCTTGCATATAAGAGGTTTCTTTCAATTTCTCTGCACCTTGGCATCCTCCTTGCTAAAACAAAAGAATTGACCTAGATAACTTCTTAGGTTCCTTCCAGTTCTAAATCAATGAAGTTGTAAATAGCAATACCTACAATCATTATTCCCCACATAGTATTGAGAAGATGCTTATCATTGAATATAACAATCAACTCAGAGTTTTAAAAATATTTTAAAAGTAAGGTTAAGAATAAAGAACCCCCTTTTGAGATTTATTTTTATTTTTATATTATCCAGGAGTCACACATATAAATTGATGTATGTATGAATGAATGCATCTCTTCATCCCTTCATCCATCCATTCATTCATTCATCTCCCATATATTGTTTGAATCATATACTTTCCTCTCTTTCAGATTTTTTGCCAATTTCATTGATAATCATATGCTGCAATTGTCTAATATAGGGGTTAAATAATAGTTCTGTGGCACATTAAAACATAAATTCTGGATAAAGATTTGAATCTGGAGTCAGAAAGACCTAAATTTATTTGTTCCTTCTAGATTCTCTACTTGGCTGTTTCTTTATCAAATTTCCCCAAACTACTATTCTGAATTTTCTTTTCTCCTTGTCTTCCATATACTTTCCCTCCTTTCTCATTTCATTCCTCTCCCATCTTCTCATTCTCTCACTGCCTAGAAGATTCCGCCTTCAATCCATCCTCCACATAGTTGCCAATTTGAACCTCTTCAAGTTCAGGTTTGATCACATCAATCCTTTGCTCAAAAGAGTCTATTAGTTTCCTATTTATTGTCTCTAGACAGGTGTTTTTAACCTTTGTGGTATCATTGATCCTTTTAGAAGTCTAGTGAAGCTTTTCTTAGAACAGTATTTTTAAATTAATAAAAGAAACTATATAAAATTATAAAGGGAACCCAATCATATTGAAATAGTTATTACAACTTTATTTTAAAGTTCACAGATCCCAGTTTAAGAACCATTCATCTATTTTCAGAAACATCTCTTCATCACACAATGCTCTCCCTGGTCTAGAGTCAGACTTAGTACTATCTGTTAATTATTTCTTATTTATTTTGTATCTAGCTTGCTTTGTATATATTTGTTGGCATGTTGTCTCTTCATTAGATTATGAGTTCCTTGAGGGCTTGGTCTGTCTTTTGCCTCTTTTTGTATGCTCAGAACTTGGCACAGGGTTTAACACATAGTAGGTATTTGAAAATGTTTCTTGATTGTTTATATCTAGTTTGGTATAGGAACTTAAGGAAGAAAGACAAAGTGGACAGGTATGACTTGGCCTGAAGCTGAAGGATAGCTTAATGAGATATATGCTCAAACCTTCACAAAAAGAGGTAAGGCTCAGCTCTGCCTCACCTGCCACCCCTTCAGCATTTGTCCCTGATTATAATATGTTGTTCACTTGTGATCATTCAACCAATATTCACCTGCTGTATTCTAGTCATTGTCTTTGGTAATGAGGGAACTAATTGAATTACAAAGACAAACCCCATTTGAGATACATTAAAGCTTCTTTCTGATCAAGCCTTTTAATCCTAATCATTAAATTGTTTAGTTTGAGTTTTAGTATCTTTCGTTTCTTTATAGATACACAAGAAGGTGCTATGAGCACCACAGGAGGAGAGCAGGATTAACAGTAGGATAGCTCAAGTAGCTACAGGGTTTCTGTCTTGCTTTTAAGAGAAAACATCAAGTTATCATCCCTTTGACTTTTAAAGCCCTTCACCATCTGGATCCGGCTTGCCTTTCCAGGTTTAGTGCATATTATTCTCCTTCATACACCTCACTTTCCATACAAACTAGACTTTTTTGCTATATCAATGAACCATATATATGACATTCTATCTCCTGTCACTGTTGCTTTGTAGTCAGTCCACCATGTTGGAATACCTTATTTGTTCATCTTTCCCTAACAAGATCCCTGGATTCCTTCAAAGTTCAATTGAAGCATCCTTTCTCTTTGGAAATTATATTGCATATATTTAAAAATATATTTAAATGTTTTTTCCTCCCGATATAAAATGAGCTCTTGGAGGATAAGGGTGATTTTGTTTAATTGAAGCAGGCACTGAATAGATACTTATAGGCCTTCTGTTTTTTTCTTGATGACCCTCAATGAAAAAGAATATATTTCTGAAGAGCAGTAATTGTTAGGAAACTTTTCTTTACATTAAGTCTAAATCTTCCTCTTTGCACCTTTTGTCTATTATTTCTATTTCTGCTTTCTAAGATCAAATAATAATAATGATGATTATGATGATGATGATAGCAAACATTTGCTTAGTACATAAAGTACTAAATACTTTATAATATCTAATTTTACCGTCATAGCAATCTTGGGAGATAGGCATCACAATTATCTACATTTTACAGATGAGGAAACTGAGGCAAACAGAGATTAAGTGAATTACTCTGTCACAAAGCTAGTAATTACAGAACCTAGTTGCTCCCTTCTCCCACCCCAAAAGAGATAAACATGTCTAGATAGTTCATAAATATCTCAACTCAAAGTCCATAAGCAGATAAATACTCAGTTAAATACTCAGAAGAAAACAATGTATAAAAATAAAGTATCAGTGAAGATGTTGATTCATTATTCTCTAAGACCTCAGACAACACAGATGGAAGGGTTGCATCAAACCCAGGTTTCCTAGGAAACACAGAAATGCAGGTTTCATTCCTCTTTTGAGGGGCAAAGAAGTGTAAATAACACAACAAAGTTTAATAATGTTTGTCTTCATTTTAGAAGAAGATCAAGACATCAGGGAGGTGATGCCAAGATAATTGAATTTGAGTGAGGAGATGCTGTGCTAAGTTACCAGCCTCGTTTTCTCCTCCAGAGCCATCTGGGTCCAGTGGCTAGATATGAATCAGAATGACTGCAGATGGCCCTGGGTGTGAGGCAGTCATGGTGAAGTGACTTGTCCAAGGTCACAGAGTTAGTAAGAGTCAAGTTTCTGAGGCTGGATTCAGACTCTTGTCCTGCTGACTCCAAGGCCAGTACCGTATCCACTGTGTCACCTAACTGCCCTCACAGTTTAATATTTGATTTTAAACTTAGTCATCCAGTATTAAATACTGGAGAAGACACTCTAAAACCATTGTACTTTATTTTCTTGGTATAGAGCAAAAGA
This sequence comes from Macrotis lagotis, assembly GCF_037893015.1. Taxonomy (NCBI): domain Eukaryota; kingdom Metazoa; phylum Chordata; class Mammalia; order Peramelemorphia; family Peramelidae; genus Macrotis; species Macrotis lagotis. Next base: position 586,890,935 of record NC_133666.1, read on the forward strand.
GATGAGATATGGATGAACTTAGAAGACAATTTCTCTCAATTATTCTCAAATATTCTGTTCACTCAGTTGTCCAACTTCTTTTGACTGCATGCAACTCATTACTTATAGTCCAAGTATCTAGAAACTGTTCACTATATCCCTGACCAGTGGCTCCAAGAATCTGTAGCAAATGCAGCAGTCACCTTCTGGTAAACTTCTTTGTAGATGGGCTAAATCAGATAAACAGACTTCAAACCCACTAGTGAGTTAGGGGAATGTCTACCCCAATCATGTGAAGACTTCTGGCAGAATGGGTGGATGAGAACCATTTGTTCCATTGACCATGAAGGTGGCTGAAGCAGATGGTGTGAAATGCTTAGAGCTTGATTAGACATGAAAGACTCCAAGGCCATCCATTGCATCTAGGACCATCATCAATCATCTTTACTTTTGTCTTGCCACTGTACTTAAATGAAGCTGGAAGGGAGAATGAGGCTGATGACTTTGTAGAACTCTGCCTCACTTAAATCCAATTCACACACAAATCACCCTATTGTGTCATTGATCCTCTATGAAAAGGAAGGGCAAATAACAATAATAACAACTCTACTCCACCTCTTAAAATTATGTCTCAGCTAAGTCCCTATCACTCTGCAGTAGGAGAATAGAGAAGGGGAGTTTAGAATCCTGTGAATATGGACTCTCTCAGGTTATTGGGGTCTTCAAAGATATATCACATCATTCCATCTAGTCTTTATAGCTGCTGATGTTGTTGCTTTTCCTTCAGTGTAAGAAAAAATATTTGGCAATTGAGGCAACTAATGCTCAGAGAGAAGAAAAATAATTTCCATTAATTCACACTTTGAATGCAATTGTATTTACTATCAACCTTACTAACAACTCCATCCCCAATGAGAATTTTGAATATTGACCTGTAAATTCTCTTTCTTTAAGTTCTTAAAGAATATGATCATTATGTGGAGGTAGTATGGGAATAAGAGTCAAGATCACTCAGGTTATACTATAGTTAATAGGGAAAAAAAGAGAAAAAGGTAGGTGGACTTGCCTTAGAAGTAGGGTCTGATAGAATATCATTTGTCTGAATTTTGTAGAAACATTACAATTCTTAGATTCCCAGGTTCAGAAAATTACTTTTATGTTTACTTAAGGAGTGATTAGGCTCCAAGAAAATGATTCATGCTAACCAAGCTCCACAAGTTGCTGATAAACTGCCAATCCATATTTAGCAATGGGAGATAACTCAGCCTGGAATTCAGAATTAACTATTTCTATAGAATTTTCCTCCTATCTCATGCACGCTGCAGGGGCACGGGGACACAAAATTTAAATAAGATGAAATTTGGTTTCTCATGAAGCTTATAGTCTTTTAATATTAAAGCAGAAAAGGATCCAACCACTTCGTTGTATAAATACAGAAACTTAGATATGACCTAAGTTAAGTCACTTCATTTCTATGGGCCTCAGATTTTTCATCTTCAAAATCATAAGTTTGGGCAAAGTCCCTTCTAGCACCAAATCCTATGGTTATAGGACCAGAGAAATTGAGTAATTTGTTCATGCCAGCTAGAAGCTCCCTTTTCATTCATTGTACCCTTATGCACATTTAAAAATTATTAATAGAAAAATGTATTAAAAACTAATGAGGGGTGGCTAGGTGGTGCAGTGGATAAAGCACCGGCCCTGGAGTCAGGAGTACCTGGGTTCAAATCTGGTCTCAGACACTTAATAATTACCTAGCTGTGTGGCCTTGGGCAAGCCACTTAACCCCATTTGCCTTGCAAAAAAAAACCCCTAAAAAAACTAATGAGAACTGGTGTCTAAAATAAGACACATTTCTATTCATTTTTCCATCTGGGACATATGTTATAGGTTCTGTTCACTGCCATGAATAAACATCTGTGGAATCTAGAAGTCAACTAGGTTGAAAGAACTATGTTTCAAATACTGATATGAAAAAAGGAGAAAAAGTGTAGACAAAGGTCATTACTTGGGAGGGAAACACCACAGTATGTGAGATTGCCAGGAACCTGTCTCCTTATAATTTCACAGAGACTGGAGATTTCAGGCCGGTTGAATTTTTGCTAGGGAAATTATTCTTGCAAATAACAGTGCTTCTGCCCTTCTACCTACTATCCACAGAAGTGGTAAGTAAGAGAGATTTTTAAATTGGTGAGAACCTTGGGTACCTGGGAGATGGGTGTTCTGTATAAACAATTATGATTTATTACTCGGAATCCTAATCAATGAAGTTTCATTCCCCCTCTCTCTCTTTGGCTATACTAAAACTAGAGTAGCACTGACTTGGAGGTGCTTTGCTTAAATTCAGATTACTAAAATATCAAATTGTGTAGGGATCTATCTATCTATCTATCTATCTATCTATCTATCTATCTATCTATCTATCTATCTATCATCTATCTATCTATATGAAATGGCAAGAGAATTGATTGGGAGTCACAAAAACTGACTTAGGATCTTGGCTCTATTTTCTTCTATAAGTGAGACCATTGGTAACTTTTCTAGGGTTCTATTTCATCAGTTGTAGAACCAAGTACAGGGCCTGGCTAGAATTTTTGTTGTTGGTCATGTCTGACCCCATTTGGGGATGTGTTGGCAAAGATACTAGAATAGTTTGGTATTTCTTCTTTCGGTTCATTTTACAGATGAAGAAAGTGAGGCAAACAGAGCTAAGTGCTTTATTCAGGGTCACACAGCTAGGAAGTATCCGAGGCCAGGTTTGAGCTCAGGAAGGTAAGTCTTTTTGATGCTAGATCTGGTGCCATATCCACTGTGCCACCTGGAATAGAAGATCTCTCTATCTGGGAGGATATGATTAGGTTTTTCTCCAGGTCACCATAGTTTAGGATGTTCTGACAATCCCTGCCCTATTTCAAAAGAGTTTAATGTTTAGTTTGAAAAATTAAAGGTAGGGAGCTTCCAGATATCCCACTCTATCCCCACCTATTATTATACCCCTTCCACTCAACCTGGAAGACCAATCAACTCCCCCTTCTCCACAATTTATCTGAAATGTTGACTTAAGCATGGTTTCATTATGATTGCACTAGAGTACATTTTGTGCCTGCTGTGTTTATGTCTGATTCTGATGTCCTTTCCAGTTCTAAATTTTATGATTCCCCCTTTTAAATAATAGCTAGCATTTTTATTATATGTAGGGATTACAAGGTATTTTTTATATATTTCCTTTGATCTCAACAGTCTTATTTTACCTCAGCTCTGTTTGCCTCAGTTTCTTCAGCTGTAAAATAGCACCTACTTCACAGAATTGATATGAGGATCAAATGAGATACTATTGATAAAAATGCTTAACTTGGCATGTAACAAATTTCATATAGCTGCTTATTCCCTCCCCCACCCCATATCCTTATATGGCATGGTTGCTGCCTAGTCATGCAAGACTCTTCTTGACCTTGTGGATCAAGGAATACTTGTGCCATCCATGGGGCTTTCTTGGCAAAGATACTGGAGGGCTTTGTCATTTCTTCCTCCAGTTGATAAAAGCAAAAAGAGGTTAAATGACTTATGCAGGTTCATATAACTAATGTCTAATACTGGATTTGAACTCAGATCCTCAAATCTTCAGACCCAGTGTTCTAGTCTCTGAGTCACCTAACTACCTCTTTCCATTATAAGGTGGGTGATATTGTTACTTCCATTTTACAGATGAGAAAACTGAGACTAAGAACAGCTAAGGGACTTGCTCAGGGTCTAGCAGATAGCAAATATCTGAGATGGGGTTTGAACCCAGACCTTCCGGACTTCAAATTGGTCCAGACTTCTAATGCCTCTCTCCCCCCTAAAAATGAGCATGTATTTATGTTGTAAACATTTGCTATATACTGACTTTTTTTGCAAGGCAATTGAGGTTGTGGCTCACCCAGTGTCACACAGCTTTTATGTATTTGAGGCAAGATTTGAACTGATGTTGTCTTTACTCCAGGGTCAGTAAGCTATCCACTGTACCACCTAGCTGCCCTTATACTTATTTTCCTATACTATTCTGTATCTCTCTCTCTCTCTCTCTCTCTCTCTCTCTCTCTCTCTCTCTCTCTCTCTCTCTCTGTATATATATATATATATATATATAATATATATATATTTATGTACATATATGCTCCAGGGCCTAGCACAATGCTTCGTGTATAGTTAAAAACTTGCTAATGTCTTGATTGATTGTTATCCCTCACAGGACCTAAAGTATTGGGAAATTCTTTGGGACATCAGAAACACTGTAAATGTAAGGGATTCTAACTTGTTTCTTTGGGGAAATTTACCAGGCTTTATTTTATGTAACAATCTTTGCCACTTTAGAGATTTTGGATTTAAAATAGTGATTAAAAGTGATTTAATCACAAAAGGCATTATGCTTTCTTAGATATATCTATTTTTTCTTTACTTTATTTTAAATGGGACATAATACAGTCCTTGCTTCATTGGGAATATCCAAAAGGTGTGCTGATCAATATTTAACAAATAATTTTCCAAAAAAAGTAGTGCAGGACATACTTTTCAGATTTATCTGCATTATTTTCTTTGATACTTGCTTAAGTCCAAAAATCAATAAAACCAGCTCTGATTTGTATCATTTGCCAATCTCTGAGGTGTTAATGCTCACACTGAAAATTTAACATTTTATCTAGTGATCTGTTAGGAGCTGACTCCAAGCATGCCCCTGGATTTGCGTCACCATTGTTGACATTGATAGAATGTTAGGAACACAAGACTGGAAACCAGGACACAGTGATTCTAGTCTAAGACTGTCACATCCTAGTTTTGTGACATTCTATTTCTTCCCTTTGAGGCTCAGTTTTTTTTTCTGTAAAATGAGGGTATTGAGCCAGTCACTACTTAAGATTTCTTCCTATTATATAAATTTATCATAACCAAGGTTTTTTTAAAATGTTTCTCCTGTGTTTAAGGACCAGGGCTGAATGCTGGGATTGGGCAACTACTTCTCAATAGAATACAGGGCCTCATTTATAGGGAGTCAAAGACCAAAGCTTTGGACTTCTTAAGGACCTTGGAGAGCACCTGTTTCACAACCCTTTCTTTTTTTTCAGACACTGAGACTCTGAGATATTAAGTGACTTTCTTAGCAATAAATAGCAGAATCAGAATGTGAGCTCAGGCAATTTGACTCCAAATCTAGCAGAATTTCAACTGCATAATGACACTGAGCTAAGACTGAAATTCTAAGATCAAGGATTCTCAGGTTTGGAGGAATCTCAGAGGTCTTCTGGTCTCACCCATGCATATCTAATGTGTAGACTTAGATGTAGCATCCCTGAGAAATGGTTAGCCTGTCTTTATTGGAAGACCTCTAGTCTTGGGGAACTCTTTCCCTTTCAAAGTAACTCATGGGCTGCTCTTAGGCATGTTTTCCCTAAGGACTTTTTATTGTTCAGCTGTTTTAGTTGCGTCAAACTCTGTATGACCACATTCAGGGTTTTCTTGATAAATATACTGGAGTAGTTTGCCATTTCCTTTTCCAACTCAATTTATAGATGAGAAAATTGAGGCAAGCAGGGTTAGATATCTTCCTTGGGTTCACACAGCTAGTAAGCATCTGAGGCTAGATTTGAACTTGGAAAGATGAGTCTTCTTTGTTAATCTATCTACTGCACTAGTTGCTGCTAAGAAAATTAGAACTTCTTACAAAAGGAACCTTTTTCAACTATCTAGCCAACATGCCCTAAAGAACGTGGAACTTCTGGAAAATAGAAGTTTTTCCTTCTCCCCAGCTGAAGGTCAGATCCTTTTCTTTTCTTTTCTTTTTTAGTTTTTTTTGCAAGGCAGTGGGGTTAAGTGACTTGCCCAAAGGCCACACGGCTAGGTAATTATTAAGCGTCTGAGGCTGGATTTGAACTCAGGTACTCCTGACTCTAGGGCCAGCGCTCTATCCACTAAGCCACCTAGCCACCCCTATTTTCTATTCATTGTATTCAAACAGAGCAAGTAAAATCCCTTAAAATTTCTTGGGGTGATCAACTAGATGATAATAATTTACTTTCCTTATAGAAGGGATGAAACTGCTAGTTAATGCTGGAGTCATTTAGAAATAAATTGAATGAAATCTCAAAAAAGGAACTGACTAGATGATTGAGGCAAGAATTTTGTCGGTCATCACTGTACCTCAAATCTCTAAATCTGTGAGGGAAGACTCACTGGAGATTGATTGATCTATAAAGGTGCCACACAAATGGCTCCAGACCAATGGATTAAACAGCCCTGATGGATGGGGCTTCATTTAATGTCCTCATTATAGCACCTAGAGGAAATCAGATCCCTTAGATTTCTAGTGGAGAAGATTGTTCTGACAGCTTTTGTCTAGACTAGAGATTGTGCTACTGATGCCCTCAAGTCTTTTATGAAGAATCAATTAGAGCTATTGCATGGTTATATTTTAATTTCCAAATGATTATTGAACTTCATTGGACTATGTAAATTTTTTTGTTTTGGAAATAATCACTTTATATTAGGTCAGCCCCCCCATTATTATTTAGGTTATTAAGGAAATTTGAAATTTAAAGGAAACAAAAATACATGCTAGCAGCTAAGTGGCACGGAAGATAGAGTCTGAAGTGTCTGGAGCCAGGAAGACTCATTTTCCTGAATTTGAATACTAGTTGTATGTCCCTGGTCAAGTTGATGGGTTTCAATTAATGAGCCCCCTCTAATATTCAGGTCTGCTCTGAGTGTCCTTCCTGTATCCTCTTTTTTTTAGGTTTTTCCTAGGCAATGGGGTTAAATGGCTTGCCCAAGGCCACACAACTAGGTAATTAAGTGTCTGAGGCTGGATTTGAACTCAGGTACTCCTGACTCCAGGGCCAGTGCTATGCCACCTAACTGCCCCTCCTTCCTGTATTCTTGCTAAAATTCTAACCACAACCCCAAACTCCTACCTCTCGCCCCAAATCTTTGGTCTTCCTGTTTGTTTGTTGTTAATATATACTGAGTGGGGCTATCTTTTAATTTTATGCAAAGGTCAGTCAAGTGCTTCCAGCATTTGGAGTATTCGTTGATATACAAAAACCCCTTTTACAAGCATGTATTATATAACTCTTATAGGTTTGTTCTTCTGGTGGTGCTAACTTCCGACCTCTAGACACACACAACTATTTGTCTGAGGTCATTTCTTCTCTCCTCTTTCCTTCTTTTTCTCTATGTAAATGAGGGTATGCCAGATGCCCCTTTGCTAGATATCTCCCAACTCTTAGCCAATTGTGCCAGCACAGTGTCAAATAAAAGGCCAATTTGCCTGAGAGATCCAGGTCTCATGAATCCTTTCTCAGACCAGTGCCAACCCCAGTATTATGGAGTTGCAAACCCCAATAAAGTCATCTAATCCTGTTTGCCTCATTTCTTCATTTGTAAAAATGAACTGGAGAAGCAAATGGCAAACCACTCTGGTATTTTTGCTAAGAAAACTCCAAATGAGGTCATTGAAAAACAACTCAATAACAACAAAAAGAATTTTACTATCCACTTCAGAAATCTCACAGTCAGATGTAAATGATTTTAAACAGACCTGTATCTCCTCTGTATTCTTCATCTTCCATATGTGCATTATGAAATTTATTAGGTGGTAGCTTTTGCCATGTACTAATGTTTTATGAAATGAACAATTATTTCCAAAGACAATTGTTCTTCATGGATTATATTCCTATGGACATAATGTTTTTAATGTAGAAAATTTGATTTTTTTAGGTTTTTTTTTTTTTTGCGAGGCAATGGGGTTAAGTGGCTTGGCCAAAGCTAGGTAATTATTAGGTGTCTGAGGCTGGATTTGAACTCAGGTACTCCTGACTGCAGGGCCACTGCGCTATCCACTGTGCCACCTAGCTGCCCCTATGTCCTATTTATTTATTTATTCATTCATTCATTCATTCATTTACTTATTTATTTATTTATTTATTTATTTATTTATTTATTTATTTATTTATTTATTTATTTTTAGGTTTTTGCAAGGCAAATGAGGTTAAGTGGCTTGCCCAAGGCCACACAGCTAGGCAATTATGAAGTGTCTGAGACCGGATTTGAACCCAGGCACTCCTGACTTCAGGGCTGGTGCTTTATCCACTGTGCCACCCAGCCCCCCCCCATGTCCTATTTAAAAAAAAAATCTGCATCAAATATAGCAAGGTAGTACCCTAGAAGAAAATAGAAGAGAAATGAGATGGGAGAAAGGAGTTGAAGAAGTGGAGAGGGGGTTATGGGTGATAGAAGAGAGGGAAGATTATGGGAGAGGTTAATCAGATACAATATACTTTTGAGGAGGGACGGGGTGAAAGGACAAAAACAATAGAAAAAATGGGAATGGGGAGGAATAGGATGGAGGGAAATACAGCTAGCAATAGCAATCATGGAAAAGAATATTGAGGCAACTTCTCTAAAAGATTTAAGATTAAGAATGTGATGCATCCCAGAGACAGAGCTGATGGTACCTGAACACAAACTGAATTACACTTTTTTTCCTCTCACTTTATTTTTCTTGAGGTTTCTCTGTCTTTGTAGGGGAGGGGGGAATTATTTCTACTTTTACAACATGACTATTATAGTGATGTGAGAATAAATTTTAAAAAACCGAGATAAAAAAGAACAGGATTGATAAGGTTTATAATTCTTATAGTACTAAAGAAATCCTGTATTCCAACCTGGTTGCGATATATAGTCTATTATATTCCTATAGTTCTTTGCTAACATTTTATTAGCCATAGTGATATATAAGTTGTTCCTCAACTTTATCTCTTCCTATTTTAGGCCTCAAGGGTAGATTTATTTCAGTTAAAGAATTTAGCAGCATGCCTTCTTTCTGTTCTTGTAAACAATGTTTCTAATATTAGAGTTAATTGCTTATTGAATATTTGTTAGATTTTACTCACAAATCATTGCCCCTGGGTTATTTTTTTCCTTTGTGTATTCTTTTAGGCATTGTTCTGTTTTTATCCCCCTAGGGTTGAATTATTTGAATTTGTTATTTCTTGTTACATTAATCTGGGCATTTAATATTTTTTCAAATATGAATGAATCTCATTTAAATAGTCAACTGTATTGGCATTTAATTAAATAAATAGATTCTAATGTTTTATCTTTATTTCCTTTTCAACTACTGCAAATTCTCCTTTTTTTCATTTTTGATCTTGGAAATTTGGTTTCCCAATTTTCTTGGTACAAATTTAGATTTTTTCTATATGTCATGTTTTCAAGAAAAATGCTCATATTTTTGTTATCAATTCAATTTTTGTTTTTAATTTTATTTATATCTTCTTTGATTTCAGTATATATTTTGCTTAGTTTTTTTTAAAAGACCTGTTACCTTTCCACTTGATTTAGTTGCATGACTAATTGATTATTTTGCTTTCTCTCTTTCATTGATGAAAAGTTGTTGAAATAAAATTTCCCCCATGAACTGCTTTGGTTACATTCTGTCAAATTTTCTTATGTTGTTTCATTGTTATTCTTTTATTTTGTGTACTTATTGTTTCTATGATTTGTTTTTTCTACTTCAAAGCTTTAGGATTAAATCATCTATTATGCATTTAAATTTGAATTATCTCAAAGATTATAATTTTATAGTCTTATATAAGTAAAGAATGTATTTAATATCTATACTTTTCTACTTTTGTTTATAATTTTTTAAACCTTTACTTTTTTGCAAAATAGCAATATACAGTTGAGAAAATGTACATCTACATATACTTGTATAGTTTCATATGTACACTTATGCATGTATATGCATACACACATATATGAATATGCATACATATGTATATTTGTTTATATGGACCAGGTAGGTGGTACAGTGGATAGACCACCAGGTCTAGATTCAGGACAATGCACCTTTTTGGGTTCAAATTTGTCCTCAGAATCTTGCTAGCTGTGCAATCCGTGACAAATCACTTAACCCTGTTTGCTTCAGTTTCCTCATCTGTAAAATGAACTGGAGAAGAAAATAGCAACTGCTCCAGTATGGTTGCTAAGAAAATCCCAAATAGGGTCATAAAGACTTGGACTGATTGAAAAATGAACATCAATGCATATATGTGTATATTTTTAAAATTCCCATTAAGTGATTTATCACATTTAACTTTTCTAAAATTTTATTCAAGTCATTAATTTCTTACAGTCTTTTGGATAAATATGTTTCTTATTTCAAAGGAGCACACTGATACCAGTATTATAATTTTATTCACTATTTCTCCTTATATTTTGATTAGATTCCATTTCTCCCACTCCATTAAGGATTTAGATACTGTGCCATTTGGTCCATATGTATTATGGATTGTTATTTAATTAGAAAAAACTAGATGGCTCTGTGGATTCGAATATGTGTCCTAGAGTCAGAAAGTCCTTGAATTTAAATCCAGGGTCAGATACTTACTTATTAGCTGTGTGATCTTGGGCAAGTCACTTAATTTCTTTTTCTTTCAGTTTCTTCATCAGTAAAATGAGCTAGAGAAGGATATGGAAAATCATTCCAATGTCTTTGCCATTATATCTTTTAAGTACTCCTGATTTTACTTATTAAGATACCTAATTTTCTTATTGCCATTCCTGCTTTTAAATTTTTTTCTTGATGCAAAATAAATGCTGCTCCCACCCTTCATTTAAACTCAATGTGAACAATTATGTTTTAGTTGTGTTTCTTTAGACCGTAAGTTATTGGGTTGACTTATCTAATATTTCCCTCATTTTATTGATTTGTTCATCATATTCACATCCATAGTACTAATTCATAAATATTTTCCTTCTATTATATAGAGTTCTCTGCCTGAACTCAGAAAAGTCTGAGTTTGTATCTAACCTCAGATACTTCCTGGCTATTTTTTGCCTCCTGTGCTTGCATTTTTTTCTTTTTTTAGTTTTTGCAAGGCAATGGGGTTAAGTGGCTTGCCCAAGGCCACACAGCTAGGTAATTATTAAGTGTCTGAGGCCAGATTTGAACTCAAGTACTCCTGACTCCAGGGCTGTTGCTCTATCCACTGCACCACCTAGCTGCCCCTGCATGCTTGCATTTTTAAACTTCTAGTCTATTTTATATGTGATTTATATATTTTTACATGGAATTATACTCAACTTTGCAGACTAAACTATTCTTGGCTATAAGCCTTTATAGTTTTGTCATTTGAAATATTGTATTCTATGATTTTTCTCTCTTTAAATGCAATTGCAACAGGGTCTTCCGTGATTTGGACTATGATTCCTTAATATCTAAACTCTGTTTTTTTGACTGCTTTCAATATTTTTCCATTGACTTAAAAGATCTGAATTTTGGCTATAATATTCCTCAACTTTTTCAATTTTCAATCACTAGTAGATTTTTCTATTTTCAATTTTCCCCTCCCCACCCCCTGATTCCATAGTTAAAGCAGTGCTTCTCTGGCCTGAGCTTTAGGAATATCGATTTTTTGGTTGTGTGGAGGCCATAGCAAAAGTCTAACAAGAAGGCTGAGGTAGTTAAAAGAGTGTTTTCCATCTTACTAAAGAGTTATATCCTAATCCAATAAAATATTTACCCTCTGGGAATGAGTAAAATCCAGGGAAAGTCTAGTGATCAATTTATTCTTACATTTAAAACTTTTAAATATTTATTGTATTTTTTGTTTTTTATGTCACATTCATTTATAAAAATATCTCCCAGCCCTTGTTACAAAGAATAAAAAAAGGAAAAAAAAGCAATTCAACAAAAGAAGCCAAGATAGCAAACATGATTATCAAATACATGCAATGTGTTTAATTCTCTTTCAGTCATGTCCAGCTCTTCATGACCCAATTTAGGATTTTCTTGGCAAAGATACTAGACAGAGTTATGTGACTTGCCCAGGGTTACGCAGCTAATAAGGATAGATTTGAACTCAGGCCTTCCTGACTCCAGATCTAGTATTCTATTCTCTGTAACACCCAGCTCCCCAGATATATGATGTTCCATACCAGAAAGTTCTCTCTGAAAATAAGGCAGGGGAGGAACATGTTCTCATCTCTTCTCAGGGGCTCTGCTTGGTCATTCTAATTATACAGAATTATTCAATTTCAAGTTTTACTGTTATTCTTCTTTTCTTTTAGAGTATTGTAGTCCTAGTTTTTCCTAGTCCTGCTGAATTTGCTCTATATCAGATTTCCACATTCACTGTTTCTTGTTACAGTCAGCCTCTATTACATTCAGTTATGCCAGTAGGTGGGTACTTACTTTGTTTCCAATTCTTTGCTACAACAAAAAATACTGCTAGGAATAAGTTGGTATATTTGGGATCATTTTGTTCTCCTGACCATGATCTCCTTAGGATATAAGACTAGTATTAGGATCTTGGAGCAAAGAAATGTTGGGTTCAAATCCTTCCTTTTATGCTCTGTGTGACTTGGGTAAGATATTTTACCTTTCACTGCTGGTTGAGTTGGGTGGGTAGAAGGAGTTTTCATCCCAAGAAGCTGTCCATACTGATGAAATTACAAGTCCAGGGACTAAAAAACAACCTGCAACAACCCTCCCCTAGACACACACACACACACACACACACACACACACACACACACACACACACACACAAACAAAACGTCAGTGTAGCTGCAGAGACAAGCAGGAAAATCTGTCCCTGCATTAGAAAACCTTGCATCCATATTAAAGGTACAAAATAGCTAGCATTTATATAATCCTTTAAGATTTGTAAATCATTCTAGTAGGATTGAACTATCAATTTTTCCATTTTACATATGAGGAAACAGGTTAATAGATGTTAATTATTTGTATGTAGTTAAATAGATTGTAAGTTGAATGACTTGTTCATGGTCACATAATTAGTCAATGTCTGAGATAGGGTGCAAACTCAAATTTTCCTGACTTCTGAGTCTAACACTCTATCCATTGAGATATGTAAATGCCCTGGCTGTACATATATCAGAGAAGTATAAAACCAAACATTTGAGGAAAATGAAGAGCACATTCTGAATTGGGGTATCAGGAAAAGCTTTCATCCAGGTGGCCCTGGAGGTGCAGGAGAGGAAGAATATTTGGAAACTAGACACATACCTGGTAAACTTTTTTTTTTAGGTTTTTGCTAGGCAATGGGATTAAGTGGCTTGCCCAAGGCCACACAGCTAGGTAATTATTAAGTGTCTGAGACCCGATTTGAACCCAGGTACTCCTGACTCCATGGCCGGTGCTTTATTCACTGCACCACCTAGCCACCCCCGTACCTGGTAAACTTTTAACACAAAGATTAAACCCTTGTGGCTCCCCTGGAAGTTCAGGCAGGGGAGGAATGAGTTCTTTTAATGCTGTTTATTTCTTCATTGCTATTATCTAACAGAAGAAGTACCAGGCAGCTGTGATTAAATCAGTTCCCCAAAGCTGATCTGGCAGAGGCTTTTTTCACAGGGAACATTCTCTCAAACCTTCCTCTTGATTTGTCCTTATGAGCTCTGTTGATTCTACAGTCCTGAGAAGTAGCTCTGGGAGAGGACACAGTGGAATGAGCTGGCTCTCTGGGTGATAGTGGGGTGCAAGGGATGTTCAAATTGCTAATAAAATAGAATAGCTGAGCTTCAGCCCATCTTTATTGGATGGCTGTTATAAAACAGGGCCTAGAGATGTTTGCTTGCTATTGACAGGGATTACTAATAGAGATAGGAGAGGACAAAATTTTGCTAAGAACGAACTAAAGAGAGGTAGGAAGGACAATCCTCCACCCTCCCATATCTTGTACCTTTTGTCCCCAAATGCCTCAAAGAGGCAAATTCTTAAGGATGCAGAGAAGTCATTTATTTTCCTTCAATAAATATCATTAGGAGTGAGCAAAGAAAAGATAAGTAAGGTCTTAATTGACAGAAATGGGACCCAGTAATTCTTCCATTGCTCTTCCATTGTTGGGACCTGAGCATTGACTGCAAGGACTCTGATACTCACTGCTGTCTTAGCCTGCCACTATCAATCAGGTAACCATGGAGGGAATTTATACATTCTCACCCCGCCCCCCCCCTTTCAGAGGATTAAGTTAAAATTTGTGTAGATCATCTCTCTCCATCTCTCAGCTCAGTCTTATTTAAGTCGAATCAAAGTAATTTTTAAGGTACAGATCACCAGAGAGGTAGCTGAAAAACATATTGGCATAGAAACTTATTATTATATGTTTTTCAGCTACCATGGGCACATAGGGACTTTTATCTCCACTGGTGAAATAAATATTCCCAATGTTGAAATCACTAATTCTTGAAGAAATAAAAAGTTGAAAGGGCTTTTATGAATGAAACAAGGACCCCAAAAGGGAAAAAAAGCATTTATCTCCATCCCATCTTTCTTCTACCTAATCAACCCCCTATTTCTCTAGATAAGAACTTTTTTCCTTTTCTTTTTTTTCTATGATGGATTTCACTTCAATGCATTTGTCTGATATAAGCCATTTGAAATGGAGCAATCAGCATGGTTCAATTGACTCTTAGTCACTGACAATATGACAAGTTTTTCTTCTAAATTTTCTTTTCTAATTCATGGGAGAAGTTTCCTATCTTTTAGTTATGACTTCATCTTAGAAGCCCCAAATAGTTTTTTAGAAATACTCCAATTGTGATTCAGGCTCTTTTTTGATGGGAGAAGATAGACAAGGCCTTCCTTAAGGTAAAGGGAAGATGAAGAATGGCCTCTTGACTTTGGAAAGTCATCTAATGGCATGGCATGATGGTGAAATAATAACCTAGTTGATGATGGGTATCCTACTGATGATAATCACTAAAACTGTGTGGTGCTTTCAAGTTGTTCAATGAACTTTAATAATAATGATTATGGAACTGGCATATATAGTGCCCTAAGTTTATATACATTTCACATGTAATCTCATTTAATCCTCCCAATCATCTGGTGAGGAAGGTACTATTTTTATCCCATTTTATAGATGAGGAAACTTAAATTGAGGGTATAAGAGCAGTTACCTAGAGTATTTGAATTAGAAATCAGACTAGGACTTTTTGAATTTCAAGTCCAGGTCAGAGACTTATGAAGTTGACACATTTCCTATTTTCTCTTCTCTAGTTAGAGAACTGTTAAATATGCAGCTTTTGTGCTTACTCAATTAATCCTGAAGCCCAATTTGGCTGGGAAAACTGTAAGAAAAATGACAAAACATCCTCATTCTCAGATGAATCAGCAGGAGTTGGCAATTAGGAGAGAAAGGAAGAAAACAGAAACCAAACATTACTTTATGACACAGTCTTGGTTCTGCGTTTCCCTAATGTTTCTTCTTCACTGACAAGGGAAAACATATTTCTTAACAATAGCCTGTACTGTAATTGACTTCAGTTTCTTCTTTTCACTCTTCTCTTTCCTTTGGTACGCTTTCCCCAACACCCAAGGGCCCTCAGCTTCTCCAACTCTTGCTCCCCTCACTGTAGTACCCACATATTTGAGATGGGAAAGACCATTTCAAGCTGTGGATCCCATAGATTTTCCATGGGATCCAGAAGGTATCATGGAGAAGGTGGCACCTGAATTAGGTCTTAAACGTTAACGGAAGAAATTCAACAATTATTGTCATTTCCTCTTATTGTCAAATTACCTTTATTCTCCTGATCAAACTGGCAGCAAATATAAGCTAGATTTTTAGGAAGAAAGTAATTCAGGTAACTTGCTCCTTACTAAAACATAAATGGCTGATAATTTCAAACTCCCAGGGTTTTATTGTTTGTATGTAGAAGATAATTCTCATTAATCTAAATGAAAATTTAATTAATAGAATTTCAACCACTGTGAGGATAATTTAAGTCCTTTGTGGGGATTGATATCTTATGAGTTTCTTTTTAAAACATACTGCCTAGGTTTCATTTCTTGGGTTGCAAGGTAGCCAATAATGGGCTATGATCTGTATTATTGGAGGGACTTCCTTAGCGTCTGAGATTGCAAATTTGTTAGGTAGTTTGAAATTCTATTATATAGTATCAGTAATCATTCTTCTCTGCCAGTTCCCACCTCCCAGTTCTCATGATGCTCTCCTGTACTTAGACCTTTGTTCACACCACCTCCAAAGCTTAGAATAAGAATTGGATAACTGTAAACAAGGCAGTAACATCTCAAATAAAATTAGCAGAATTTATTCCCATTTCTTGGTCATTCTTTGGCAAAGTATGGCAATGGGGTGGAGAAGATAACACTATTTTCCATTTACAGAGCTTTAGAGGTTTTAGAAGAGCTCAACATACAATTTCACATTGAGATGATCTCATTAAATACAGCAAATCAGTGGGTAGATCTATCTCCCTCACATGTTATAGATTAGGAATCAAGCACAAAGAGGAATCTAATTTGCCAAAGTCAGGCAGCTGCTAAGTGGAAAAGACAAGTCTCCAGTCAGACTACCTTATTCCAAGGTATGGGATACCAAGAGGGGAAAGATCTTAATTATAGATCCATAAAGTCCATAGATTACTGGAAACAGAAGGGTTTTCATCTATAAAATGAACAGGCCTCTTTATTCCCTTTCCAGGCCTAGGCCCATGATCCATCATATACATATCTAACCCAACTTCTCTCTTCTATAGACAGAAAAAACTGAAGCTCAAAAAGGCAGCATAAATTTTTTCCCCTACTTAATGAATTGACTGACTTTTCAACTCAAATGAAAAAAATTAACTGCCTACAAAAACCTCTGAGTTTCTTCAGACCTTTGAATTCTGAATCTATAATCCTATGTCATTACAAACATAAAAATATGTTTGTTTTATTGCCTTTTCAGAAAAGGAATGTTTGGACTGAAATTGAAGAAGAAGAAGAAGAAAGAGGAGAAGGGATTGGTTCTAGAAAATAAAGGAGCACAAGGTAAGGTATAATAGGTGAAGGTCTTGCTTGATTCTGCAGAATTGCAGGTCAAAATCTCAAAATCTCTTTTGTTTGCTTAGGGAAATTTACATCCCAAACCCACCCACACAGTTTATGGAAACAACTGCCACATTTCCTATCATCTTAATTTAATTCAACAAACATTTATTGAGGATTTATAATTAAGGATACAAAGATAATAGTTCCACTCTTTAAAGAGTTTTCAATCAAATGAGGGAGATAAGACACTTAAACTACATATAATATGTAGTTTATATAATAGTAAATAATTTGTGGTTAATACAAAAAAGAGAACTGGACAGAGTATTTTGAAAAATTTAAAGAGATAGAGTTTTTATTTGAGGGGAACAAGAAAGATTTTATGTAAAAGGGAGTTCCTGAGGCAGATCTTTAATGAAGACAAAAAAAAAAAAAGATGAAGTTCATTCTAGGCTTTGAACATATGAACAAAGGACTGATTACAAAAGGGAACAATGTGAGAACTGGGGAGAGGAAGGTATGTTAGTGATTGCTTGGTATCTTTATTTCCCAACAAAGGGAAAGATCTATGAGTTTCTGAAAAATTAAATAACATTCTCCTATGTTAGGTCCTGCCTTCTCTTGAGATTTACACAGTTCACATGACTCACAGTACCAGAAAAAGGACCTGCTCTCTACCTCATGGCTCCTTGCTGATCCTTCTTCCCCTTTTTGTCTCTGTCTGGCAGTGGGATATTTCTCTTTGGAGGGCCTGTGGATTTGTTGATTCCTCTCCCCACCTTCCCATGTCTTAGACTGTGTCTTTGTATGTGATCTATCTCAGTCTGTGTCTCTGAGTTTGGTCTTGGAGCAAATAAGATCTGGGTTCAAATGTTACTAACTGCAATCAAAAACTAAACGGCTGTAGGCAAGTCACTGCTCTTCTGACCGTCAGTTTTATCATCTATTCTATACTATGTAAATGATGATTTTTATCATTTATCAGATTTATATGAGACTCAAAAAAGACAATGAATGTAAAGTGCTTCTCAAACCTCAAAAAAAATCTCAATATAAATCTCATTTCATTGTTATTATTCCATTTGACCAAGATGAATAGCAAAGATGTGACAATTTGATAGTACTTGCTTTATAGCATTATTTTAATACATTGTCTCTGAACTCACAGCAAAAGGTTAGGTATACGACAATAGGTTAGGTAGACAATATTATTATTACCATAATTAATGGATTATGTATCAGAAATGGAAGTTTGGATCTTCTGATTGCAAGCCCAGTACTCTTAAAAGTCTGTGATAGTAGGGTCTATGATGAGATGATTAGATATTCATTTTCCCCTTTGGATTTCTGTATCTTTTCCTTACTTTTCCTTATGAATCAATCTTTAAGTATGCCTGAGGTGATCCACCTTTACATAGATTTGATTTCAATATATACAATTTAATTTACAATGCATTTATTATTATAATATTTTCCTGGTAATAAATTCCCTCAGTGTTGCCATGAGACCTACTTTATAAAATGACAACTAACTGCTTAGACACATTCTTTCATCCCTAGTAATGGCAGAGATTTAGAAGAGTCACTTTTGTTTGAAAATCTGAAGTAATGATTAGATCTGTATCCCAAAGAATCATAAAAAAGGGAAAAGGTCTTACATATACAAAAGTATTCATAGCAGGTCTTTCTCTGGTGGCAAAGAATTAGAAATTAAGGGAATGTCCATCAGCTGGGCAATGACTGAACAAGTTGTGATATGTGAATATAAAGGAATACTGTTGTTCCATAAGAAAAAAATACCTAGATAGATATATATTTGAACTGCTGCTGAGAAAACTCAGTAGAACCAGGAGAACATGGTATTTAGTAGCAACAACATTGTGTGATGATCAACTATGATAGACTTAATTCTTCTTAGCAATGGAGTGATCAAAGACAATTCCAAAACACTCATGATAGAAAATGCTGTACACATCCAGAGAAAGAACTATTGCTTATGAATGTTGATCAAAGTATATTTGTTCATTTTTTGTTGTTTGTTGCTTTTTCTTTCTCATGGAGATTCCCTTTTGTTCTGATTTTTCTTTTACAACACAACTAATGTGGAAATATGTTTAACATAATTGTAAATGTATAAGTTGCATCAGATTGCTTTCTTTCTTGGGGAAGGGGAGGGGAAAAAGGAAGGGAGACAGAAAAATTTGGAACTCAAAATAATATGTCTTTAATATGTAATTGGAAAAAATAAAGTCTATTCAAAAAAAAAGAAATTTTGAAATAATGGAGAATGACTTGTAGTTATCTTTCATTTTTGAGAAACTAATTGTTAAGAAATTTCTTCCCAATATGAATATTTCCTCTCTGTAGCTTCTCCTTATTGTTGTTCCTGGTTCTGCCAACCAGGTTTATGTAAAAAGGCTAATCTTTCTTCCACATGTTCATCCTTTAAATACTTGACAGTGATCACAGTCTTCCTCCTTGCTTTCCTCTTCACCCCACCCCAGTCTTCTTATCTCCGGGCTCAACATTCCTTAAACTAATCCTTGTAAGACATGATTTCAAGGACCTTCACCATCTTGGCTAAACTCCTTGGCTAGTCTTTATTTATCAATATCCATTTTAAAATATGGTGACAAGAAAAGAACATATTATTCTAGTAGTAATCTAGCAAGGGCAATTTTCTGATAGCTCTTTTTTTCTGACAATAATCAATCCAGAAAAATGTCACCAATAGTTTGCTTTCATGGCCGCTTCATATACATAATTGATCTTGAGTAAAATTATGAAGTAGATTGAATTTCCACTTTGCTGCTCATGATGATCTCTGTGACTTTAAGCAAATTGCTTCACTTCCTGTGGATCTCAACTTCCTGTTAATAAATGAAGGGTTTTAATTAGATGAATTCTAAGGTCTCTTTCAATTTCATGATCTTATGTTTTTCTTTATCCCTATTGGTGATATTTCCTTCTTACCTCCCTATAAGATTCATGGTTTAAGAATGCTTTCTTCCATCAGGAACTATTAGAAAATGAGATGAAATTCATAAATTATGTAGTGGAATTGTCTAAAGTGTTAACTATCCCAATTCTATTTGTCTTTTTATTAGATAAACACTAAGATAGATAAATTAAGCTATAATAAATTGAATAAATTATCCAAAGTTAATAAATCTAAAGATACATAAATTTAACCCTAAAAATTTTACAGGCAATGATAAGATACAATAGTTAGTCCTTGTATAGTTTAAGGTTCGCTAAGTTTTTACAAGACGTGTTTTACAAGTGTTTTATTATCTCATTTTATCCCCACAGTAATCCCAAATAGGAGAGATGCTACTATTATCTCCATTTTACAGATAAGAAGACAGAGACAGACAGACAGACAGACAGAGATTAAGGAAATTTCCAGGAGTCACACAAGCAAGTGTCTGAGGCCAAATTTGAATTCCTGACTCCAGATTCAGCTCTATCCACTATACAAACTATAGCGAGCCCTTTCTTTGGTACCCCTTAAATCACAAGAGTAGACAAAGTAATCTCTCCCTTTTAAAGTATGGGAAAGAGAGCTTGAAAGATTTGCCACCCTAAGAACTGGAAATTGAGGGGGCGTATATCAATTGGGGAAATGACTAAACAAATTATGGTATATGTATGTGATGGAATTATTGTTCTATTAGAAATCAGAAGGGATGGGATTTCAGAGAAGCCCGGAAAGACTTGTATGAGTTGATGCTGAGTGAAATGAGTAGAACCAGAAGAACATTGTATACCCTAAGAACAACAAGGGGGGTGATAATCAATTTTAATGGACTTGTTCACTCAAACAATGCAATAATAAGGGACAATTTTCAGGAATCTGTATCCAGAAAAAACATTGTGGAATTTAAACAAAGACCAAAGATTATTATCTTTAATTTTTAAAAAGTTGGCTTATGTGCTACATAATTTTATTATCTCTAATATTTTATTTCTTCCTTAAAGCTATGTTTTTTCTTGACATATGCATTTTTGATCAATGCATATCATGGAAACAATGTAAAGATTACCAGGTTGCCTTCTGTTAAGGGAAGGGAAGAGGAGGGAGGGGGAAAATTGTAAATTTCAAAACCTTACAAAAATGATTAGTAGTAACTACTATTTTATATAATTGGAAAACAAATAAAATATTTATATCATTAAAAAATTTGCCACCCAATTAATTAATTTGATTTTCTACAGTATTGATTATTCTGTGATTCTTCATTCATTGATACCTGAACAAGCTAGTTTATCAGGTAATTGAAAGAATTGAGCATAGTAAACTGAGGGAATAGAAGTTGTGTCAGAGTAAAGAAGAGGAAGAGATAATTTTGAAATATGAAATGGCAGAAATAAGGATCTTAGGCACACAAATGGTACTTTTATCATTGCTGATGATGGATACAAGAGATTCAGAATAGAAAGGAAAAATTGGGAAGTGAACAGCTGGTTAAGGAAATTATCTAGAAAAGCAATTCAGATTCCTGGACTACAACTTAAAATAGGAATGTTGGACTTTTGTCCAGGGATGGAATACATCTAAAAATGGCTGCTAAATATGTTTTTTTCTAGTATCTTTCAAATTTAATTAAGAAGACTTTAAACTTAAAAGAAAGGGGAAAGGAAGACAAAAGTTTTAGTATAAATCCATAAATAAAAGTCTAATAGA
The DNA here is from genome assembly GCF_037893015.1 of Macrotis lagotis. Lineage (NCBI taxonomy): Eukaryota > Metazoa > Chordata > Mammalia > Peramelemorphia > Peramelidae > Macrotis > Macrotis lagotis. Next base: position 586,912,441 of record NC_133666.1, read on the forward strand.
GGGATGATAAAAGAATAGCAACAGAAATGTTAACAATTAGTAGGTGATTTACTCACTCCCCAAGGACTCTCAGGGTACCTGGAAGTAGGTTAAAAAGGTAGAGGTTTAATTGATTATATATATATATATATATATATATATATATATATATATATATATGTATGTATACTTCTCAGCCAAAGATGAAGAAGCACCATACAATCAGTTAAAAGAAGAGCTGGTATGGACTGTGATCATGAGCTTCTTATTGCAAAATTCAGATTTAAATTGAAGAAAGGGAAAAGTCATAAGAGCATAGAGACCTAACCCAAATAACATCCCCTATGAATATGAAGTGGAGGTGCCCTTTTGTCTCCTCTGACACAGCTATTACTCTAGAACAAACCCTTATCACCTCATAACTGGTTTATCACAATTGTTTACTTGTGGGCCTGTTTGCCTGAAATATTTCACTACAACAATTCATCTTCCATTGAATGACTAAAATGATTTTCCTATCCAATCATGTCATATATACTATTTCTATCACTCAATAAACTCCACTGTCTTCTTATAGCTTCCAGGATCATAAACAAAATTTTCCCTTCAGCATTCAAAGCCCTTCATAACCTGGTCCCCTTCATCCTTTCCAATCTTCTTATACCTTACTCCATAACATGTATTCTTTGATTCAGTAACACTGACCCCATGGCTGTTCTATGAATAAGATACTGTCTCTCAACTCCAGGTATTCTCTCTGACTGACCACCACACTTGGAATGCTTTCTCTTCTACAGTCCATATTGAATGTAATTTTTATTGCATTAGGAGTTGAAAAGGATACTTTTACTATTTATGCTTTTCTGCTTTTTTACCATAAAAATTTTATGTACTAATATAAGGTACCATGAACCACTGAGAAAAGGTGTATTCCTTTCTATTTCCATCACTTCTCTCCTCCTTTTCAACTATTAATCTTTGCTACATTACTTTAAGTCTCATGTTTTACAGGTTAGACATTTCGTCTCTGTATTTTTTTTAGAAGGACGCAGAGAAAATGCAGCTGCTCAGGAGGGAACTTCTATACAAGCAGGACAAGGTGCTGACCTGATGCAAGATGGTACACTCACTTTTCCAACATCTTCAGCTCCTCTGAAGAGAAGGTACAGTAATATCTTCTTCTGAAACCCTACCAGCAGTGAATTGCCTAATGATATCATTTTTCCATCATAATCTTGTTGAATTGACTTGTCTTAGCTTCTCAGCCTTTATCCTTCATTGTGATAGGGATAGCAAGGGATACCAAAGTCACAATCACACAGCAGAAGTAGCATCATATGTAATATTAGGAGATCAATTTAGGAAATACTGAAGAACTAACTCTCTACTGAGATAGCTTCAGTGATGGAACTAAAGGTGGTTGCCTTGTCTTTGTCTCCAAAGGAAAGATATTTTACTCACAAGATATTGGAACATGCCCAAACAAACTTTTGGCAGGTACTAGATCTCTAATAGAGGCCTCCAAACTCTAGAAATTTCTAATTAATAGACCTAGACCTGGTATTCCAGGTATAATAGTTATATGATATATATATATATAATTATAATATAATATAATTATATTATTATATCATATTAATTACATTTGTTGTTGTATATTAAATTATATTAACATTGTCTTAATATTCTTCCATTAGAAAATTTTAATGATTTCTCAAGTTGTTAATGATTTACCCAAAGCTGTTATTGTCTTTCGATTATTTGTCTATTGGGGAAGAGGGTACATGTGGAACTATGGATCTGCTTCACATAGGAAAGAAGAAACTAGACATTTATTAAGCACCTACTGGGTACCAGGTACTCTACTAAACACTTTATAAATATCTTATTTGATTCTTACAACAACCCTGCCAGTTAGATGTCTTTATTATTCCCATTTCGTAGTTGGTGAGAATGAGTCAGACAAGTCATTTAGTATAGAATAAATGAACCATGTGTTTCTGTGAATAAATATGTTTGTAGACATATATATATATATATATATATGTATATAAATCTCATTTGATCTTGAAATTATTCTCTCCAAAATTCCCAGACATCTATTAAACTTTGAATCTAATCTTCTCAACCTCCCTGCAGTCTTTGATGTGGCTGATCACATTCTTTTTTCAGCAAGGCAATAGGGTTAAGTGGCTTGCCCAAGGCCACATGGCTAGGTAATTATTAAGTGTCTGAGGTCATATTTGAACTCAGGTCCTCCTGACTCCAGGGTTGGTGCTCTATCCACTGCACCACCTAGCTGCCCCAATCACATTCTTTAATACTTTTTTCTCTCTAGGTTTCCATGATAGCTATCCTTTCTGACCACTTCTTCTCAGTCCCATTTGCTGACTTATATGGCTCAAGGCCATATCAAAGACTACTGGGAGTTTGAGAAGGATGAGGATTGAAAAATGGTCATTAGATTCAAAGATTAAGAAATCACTGGAAATTTTGGAGAGAACAATTTTAGGATCAAATGAGCTTTATATATGTATACACACATATATGCACATAAACACACACACACACACAAACATATATATATATATGGTATAAATATAGAGCAACTAAGTATCACAGTTATAGAGCCCAGGTCTGAAGTCAGGAAGACTTTTCCTCTTTCTTTTCTTTCTTTCTTTCTTTCTTTCTTTCTTTCTTTCTTTCTTTCTTTCTTTCTTTCTTTCTTTCTTTCTTTCTCTCTTCCTTTCACTCTTTCTTTCTCTCTTCCTCTCTCTTCTCTCTCTCTCTCTCTCTCTCTCTCTCTCTCTCTCTCTCTCTTTCTTTTTCATTTTACAGATTTTATTTATTTTGAGTTTTACAATTTTTCCCCTAATCTTGCTGCCCTCCCCCACCCCCCACAGAAGGCAATTTGCCAGTCTTTACATTGCTTCCATGGTATACATTGATCCAAATTGAATGTGATGCACGAGAAATCATATTCTTAAGGAAGAAAAATAAAGTATATAAGATAGCGATATTACATAATATATCAGTTTTTTGCCTAAATTAAAGGTGATAGTCTTTGGTCTTTTTCAAACTCCACAGTTCTTTCTCTGGATACAGAGATACTCTCCTTGCAGAGAGTCCCAAATTGTCCCTGATTGTTGCACTGATGGAATGAGCAAGTCCATTAAGGTTGATCATCAACCCTATGTTGCTATTATGGTACACAATGCTCTTCTGGTTCTGCTCATCTCACTCAGCTTCAGTTCATGCAAATCCCTCCAGGCTTCCCTGAATTCCCATCCCTCCTGGTTTCTAATAGAACAATAGTGTTCCATGACATACATATACCACAGTTGTTAAGCCATTCCCCAATTGAAGGACATTTACTTGATTTCCAATTCTTTGCCACCACAAACAGAGCAGTTATGAATATTTTTGTACAAGTGATGTTTTTACTCTTTTTCATCATCTCTTCAGGGTATCGGCCCAGTAGTGGTATTGCTGGATCAAAGGGTATGCACATTTTTATTGCCCTTTGGGTGTAGTTCCAAACTGCTCTCCAGAAAGGTTGGATGAGTTCACGGCTCCACAAACAATGTAGTAAGACCTTTCTTTCTGACTTGAATTTGGTCTCAAGTATTTACTAGCTGGGTGACCTTGGGCAAGTCAATTAACCTTACTTACCTCAGGTTCCTCATCTAAAAAATAAACTGGAGAAGGGAATGGTACACTACTCCAATGGTGGTTGCTGTTGGTGGTGCCTGTCATCCTTCATTTTTGAAGAGGAACAATGGCATCATTGGGTGATATCTTCACTTGTGAGTGAACTTTTAAGTGAGGCAGAGTATCTCTTCCAAGAAAACACCAAATGGGATCAAAAGGAGTCAGATATGACTGAAAAAGAAAATAAATATATATAAGCACATATGTGTATGTGTATATGTATATGTATATATGGAGAAAGAAAGAGAGAGAACATTTGTTGATTTGACTTGATCCTTACAACTTTGAGGTAGATGTTCCATTTTATGAATGTAGAAATTAAGTCTCAAATGTATAAAGTACTTTATAAACCTTGAAGTGTTATAATAATATTTGGTGCTTATGCTGTTGCTACTACTATTACTACAACTACTACTACTACAACTACTACAACTACTACTACAACTACCACTACTGCTTCTACTACTGTAATTTAGGAACTAAAGATATGTCTTTATTTTTTGAAGGCAATCTTTCCTTTCATATTTTTAACAGATCGAAATTAGTTACAAAGATCCATGATGGTGAGGCCAAATCTCAAAGTTATCAAGTAAGTACACAGTATATGTAATATCTCAATTTACAGAAATGACTGTGACTCCTGGAATGACATGGATTATGCCTGTGCTTTGTAGATTGCCATAACCATCACTGAAGCCCGACAACTGGTGGGAGAAAATATTGATCCAGTTGTCATCATTGAGATTGGGGATGAGAAGAAGCAAACAGCAGTCAAAGAAGGAACAAACAGTCCCTTTTACAATGAAGTAAGTCATTCTTATGTAATCATTAATTATTTTCTCCTTCTATCTCTACTTAGCAGTGGAAATCATCCTGACTTTAAATTGTTGGACTGTGATATAGTAATGTGTGACTTTGCTTGAGTCACAATTAAATTTTATTAACCCCGAGCTTCTCATCTGAAGGTGTTTGATTAGATGTTTTTAGGTGGACTAAGGTTCCTTCTAATTCTAACAATCTTCAAATCAATAATTCTTAATTAAGTAAAGGAAAACAGGGCCAGAAAAATATGGAAAAACACAATCCAATACACAAATCCTATTACAAATGATGGTTTTAATTTCTTATCCACTGTTCCTTCATCTCTCCCAATAGTGGAGTAGAAATGACTGATTTGTGATTCCTCTCCTTTCCCATGTCCTCTGCTGCCTCCTGGAAAACAATGGACAATAAAATGTAACAAAAGGAAGAAGATGGAGGATCTAAGAGATATAAAATCAGCAGTAGGATATATAAAATAAGCAGTAAGAATAAACCGGGACTGTAGAGACTGTCTGGTTCAATTCTCTCATTTTATAGATGGAAAGTTTGAGCCCTCAATGGTTGAGGTGTTTTGACCAAAGGCTCACTGTTAGCTGGAATTTTGATATTCAAACTCTTGACTTGTTCCACTCTTCTCTAACCTAGATAGTTCTCTTACCAGCTTCTGGATAACTAAATTAATAATAATAGCAACTACCACTAATAATAATAAATTAGAATTCATATTCATTGTCAAAGTGCTTTACAAATATTATCTCATTTGATCCTTACAACAACCCTGGGAGGTAATTGGTATTATTATCCCCATTTATTGGATGAGGAAACTTGAGGCAGGTGGAAGTTAAGTGATTTGCTTAAGGCCATGAAACTATTAAGTGTTTAAAGTTAGTTTTGAACATAGATTTTCCTGCTTTCAGGTCCAGTGGTCCATTCATTGTGACACCAAGCTTCAGTGGATAAGGCAGAGGATAATTCTGAGTTATGAAGAAAGGTTTAATGTAGATTCAAGGCAATAAACTCTAGATATGCTGCCTGAAAAGCAACCTAGCTGCATTCAGAGATATACAATACTAGATGGGCCACAAGGTGATGAATTTTATCCCTTTAGGACCCATCACTAAATTATAGAAGGATTGAAATCTTCATTGGCCTCAAGGAAGGCATTGTGGTTCAGTGGGTAGAATCATGGATCTAGATATAGAGGTTCTGGGTTCAAAACCTGCTTCTGAGGATGATATTCCTTAACCATCCTATATCCTCAACTGAGGGTGGCATGATGAGATGCCTTCTGGTTTTAGAGCTACAAGCCTTTGACCCATGAAATCTCAAATATAAGTATTTGAGGATAGATTTGGACCTAGATCTTCCTGATATCAGTTCCAGTGCTACATCAACTGTGCCATCTAGCTCCAGTGGATATGGTAAAAAATATTTCTGATTTATAGAAAGGCTTTGTGGAGTATTCAGGTGATAGATTCTAAGAGTTCTGGCTGAGTCTCTTTCATTCAAGAATAATCTCTATCACTGCACCTTTGAAAACTGACCACTCTAAAAAGACTGAGGAGAAGGGTCAGTTATCTTTAGTTGAAGAGACTTTGTCTTCTGAATGTAAAACTGAAAACATTTGTGAACAGTTGAGTCATTTCAAGGGACTGCCATAATAATGAATGCCAATTGTAATTTTCCATCTGTGCTTAAGGCTCCAGGCAGTTTCTGCCTAGATAAAAGCCTGAGCCAGTACCAAGACACAGCAAGATCAAGTTGAGAGAGCAGAGTCTCTGAGTGATGGGGGAAGATTAAAACAGCTAAATCTCTTTGGGTTGGCTGAGGATTTATCCTGAACTTGATTCTAATGCATAGTGGCTAGAAATATTAACTGGAAATAAATCCCCGATAAGAAGGGAGCATGGTATAGTGTCGGGAGCATTGGATTTGGGTTCAGGAGACTTGTATTTAAAATATGCCTCTTCAGATTTATAACCTATGTGGTTTTGTGCAAACCACTTCAACCCTATTGATTTGTCTATAAAAGGAAGCATTGTGACAAGGGGGAAGAAGAAAGGCTTTCAAGCCAGAAATCTGGAGTAGTACCTTGTGACAATACTTGTGTGACTTTGAGCAAATCACAATCTTCCTGAGTCTCACTTTTCTTAATTGTCAAATGAGGATGTTGGACTAAATGATCTCTGATTCTATGAATTGATTATCCCATGTCCCTTCAAAAATGCCTTAGTTTCTTCATCTCTAAAATGGAGTTAATACTACTTCTACTACTTACCTCACAGTTTTAAATAAGGAAACCATAAATATTAGCTAAGTATAAGTTGTTATTAATGGATGCTAGGTTGTACAGTGGATACAATACCAGGTCTGTCAGGAAGACTTATCTTCTTCAGATCTGACCTTAGACACTTACTAACTGTGACCCTGGACAAGTCACTTAATACCATTTGCCTCAGTTCCTCATCTGTAAAATGAACTGGAGAAGGAAATGGCAAACAATTCCAGTACCTTTGCCAAGAAAACATCAAGTGGGATCATGAAAAGTCGGACACAACTGAAACCACTAAGCAATAACAAATTAATGAAAGATAGAATAAGTCAATAATTAGATAGTGGTAGTAGATAGAGTACTTGACCTAGATTCAGGAAGAAAGGAGTTCAAATTCTCCCTTAGACAATTGTTTGCTATGTGACCCTGGATAAGTCGTAATTAATTAATGTCTCTCTGTCTCAATTTCCCCATCTATAAAATGGGGTTAATAATAGCACCCTCCCAGGATTATTTTAAGAATAAAATGATAACAATATTTATAGAGCACTTTGCAAACCTTAAAGCACTATATAAATGGTGATTTTCATTGTCATTATCATTGTCAATGATTATCAGTATCATTATATTATATATTATATTGTTATATTATCATTATTATTATATTCTATCATGTTATTTAAAATATGATACAAAATTGGACAGAAAATAAACCATGGCCATGCAAGTAATAAAAGAACAACAAATAAACAAACAAAAAGTCCAATATAAGAAGATTCATGCTCCATCTTGGCCAAGATCCCGTTCTCTAGTAAGGGTATTAAGGATGGATTGTAGGAGACCATTGTCCTCCTTGATAACTTTAAGGATAATTTTTTTCCTTCCCCAAATATCATAGATTTAGAGATGGATGGAATCTTAGAGCTCACTATGTTTGACTATTTCCTTCTATAACTGGGGAATCTGAGATTGAAAAAAGTTACATGATTTTTATAGTCACATAGCTGGTGAATGACTGAGGCAGGAATTAAATTAGTTTTTGCTGGCTCCAAGCCCAACATTTGATCTACTTCAGAACTGAATAAATTAATTTCACTTAAAAATCATAGGATAATAAATCTAGAGCTGGATAGAACCTAAGATTTAATCCAATCCACTGGTGCGGGGGGGGGCAGCGGTTGACTTGCTAAAGGCCACAGAGGTAGTAAGTAGAAGAACTGGGATTTGTGAAGTCAATTGAATTGAAGGACTGAAGTCTGAATCACAAAGAAAAATGATAATCTGCAATAATATGGATTAAGTTTTAGTCTCACCCCCTTTCCAAATATACTTTGCTATAACCCTCTCCCTCTATTTTGGATTCTCTGTTTTTATTCTATTGCAGGCTAAGGAAACAAGTTCATTAAGAATTTTATACTTGATAAAATCATGTATACCCAAGAATTAGTGCATGGACTTTGTGAATTGTGATTTAGGAAATCAGAGACTTTTCAATTTTCACTTATCTCTGAGTTCAGGGGGAAGTTCCCAAGAGCTGAGGCTACCAGAAATCTGACCTGTTAACATATATGTATGTTATATCTGTGATTCAAAAGATGGTAGAAGTTAGCATATTTCCAGATTCAGTTTGAAAAGATAATGGAGGAAAAAATCTGACCAGAAGGGTCTGTGAATATGCCTTTTTTATTTAGAATATACATTATGACATATAAATTAAAGTTAAGTTGTTAATTAAAGCATTAATAAATTATTGATAAGTTATTAATACCTAAACCAACAAATTTCATAGGAAAGGCAGAAAATTTAAAAAAATAAATCCAAGATAATATAAGTTCATAAATTACAAAAAAATCTTTCCATTTTGAATGTATAATAAATTCCCCTATATGAAGGTGAATGAACATACCCCACTTTTGACTACAGTAAAACTCATTAAACAATTAAAACTAAAAGAAAGTTTTTAAAAAAAATGCAATCCCTTTATTTTCCAGATAAAGAAACTGAGTCCTATGGGGCAACTGGGGAGTATGGGTTAAGGAAGTGATTAAAGGTGAAGTTACTGATAGCTATTCCCAGGATGAGGACTGACTTTTATGCTACAGAATTGAATCATAGAGTTTTAGATTGAGAAGGGGTCATTTAGAGGATCCATTGTAGCTCTCAATTTTATTAGCAAATTGAGTCCCAAATTTGTTGAAGGACTTCAAGCTTAAGACTTTTATAGCTAGTTGGTGGCACAATTGAGATTCATATATAAATGTCCAGATTCCTGGTTCCTTCCACTCTACTATCCTTCCCCAGAGAAACTGTATTTCTTTACATAGCATAAACAGGATCAAATGATATTTATTAAGCAATGAACCCATTTTGGTTCTAGCCCTTTCTAAGTTTCAATAGTAATAGAAGTATTTAATGATAATGACACCTAGAGGTGATTCCTTAAAGAAATTGGGATATATAACTTGGAGAACTAAATAATGGGTCATCATGGTTATCTATTACAAGTATATTAGGAATCAAAGGGGTGCCACTTGCTAAAGGGTTTAATTTGCTCTATATGGCTCTAGGTCTAAAGGTAAAAGTTGCAAAAAGGCAAATTACTTGACATTGTAAAAAAAAAATTTGAGTTTCCCAAAGTGGACTAGGCTATCTTGGGAGGCAGTGTGCTCTGCTTCTCTGAAGGTCTTGGTACAGAAACTGGATGATAAATTGCTAAGCCTTTCCTAGAAGGGCTTCCAGAACAGATACAGATGACTTCTCTTCTCAGATCCCTTCCAACTCTGACTCTTTGATTAAAAAAAATGAAGGCCATGAATTCCAGAATTCATAGTTATTTTTTAACTTTAAAATGAAAATTTAAGCCTATGAATTCATTTTGACATCCCTCAAAGAAAAAAAAAAGACTCATTTAGTAAATAAAACTGACCTCTGTGACTCTTCCTTCTTATTCCCACTTAACCACAAATAAATTAGAAGTAGTTGCTAGACTACTCCCATTTGCCTGCTAGTTCCTATTTGCCTCAACATCATCTCAGAGGTCCCTTCTTGGGTGCATGTGAGCAAAAGGCACAAAGAAATGCCTTTTGAGAGGCATGCTAGAAAGGAAACCTGTTTATTTTCTTTTTTAAGTTAACCTGGTCTGATAAGGAAGTTTCAATGAGCTCTAGATTTTCCAATAAAAGTCTTGTATTAGTTTTGGCATCCTGGCACCCTTCAGCCCCCTGTGCCTGATATATTTGCTATCGGTAGAACATGAATCCAGCTACTACTTTGCATCTTGGTCAAAAGCAATAAAAGTCTTTTGGAAGGAGCACAGGGAAATAACCAAGGCATCTGGGTTTGCTTGCCTGAGGGGTTAGTAGTCTTATTGCACATTTCAGTGGAACAAGACAAGCTTTCAAGTGCCTAAAACAGAGGTGATCTCAAGCCCAGATGCCATGAAATTATCTGTATAACTTTTGATGCTTTGTAAATTTTGGAATAATAATATTGACAAGACTTATAGGATTTTTATGGTTGACAGAGAATTTCAATTAGATTATTTCATGAAGCTTCCCCAGATCTTTGTAAGGTAGGTAGGTAGGTAGGTAGGTAGTATAAAACAGATTACTGTTTTATAGATGAGGAAACCAAGTACCTTGTCCAGGTAACTAGTAAATGGCAAAGTTGAGCTGAGAATCAAGCTTAGGGTTTTCTGTTCCAAATTCAAAGTTCTTTTAGCTGTTAAAGAGATGCTACTCTTCTCTCCTGAATGTCTTGGTAAGTTCATGGCTATAGTTCAGATTGGGACAAAAGATTAGAGAGAGCGATCTGCTTCCAGTCACCAATGTATATCTTATTTTTTTAAACAGTATTTCGTGTTTGACTTCATTGGGTCCCAGGTGCATCTTTTTGACAAAATCATCAAAATCTCAGTAAGTATGCCATCCACCGTGACAGCTCTGTCTCATGAAGGTCATAAGGTTCTGATTCTGAATGTCTTCCAAAGGCTCAGTTGTAATATTGAGATGGTCATAGAGTGGGCCTTGAGAGAATAGAGTTTTGAGTTTAAAATTGCTTGAAAAGGCAGTTTGGGAGTGAAGGAAAAAATATCTATTAAGAAGAAAATGCCTGTGGCTATTAGAAACACATTATAATCTAGCAAATAGAACAATTTTAATTGAGACATACATGTTAAGAGAGTTTAGATATTAAACTCAGGCTGCAAATGATCTCCTTGTGGGGTACAAAGTTTTGTTTGTCAGTGTTGAAAAGACAGTACTCATTTCCTCTTAATTTTATTAGGAACGTTAGCAAAATTGAAATATTAGTCTAATTTGCATTGGACGCTCTCCTACCTCCCCCTTTAAAATTTCTCTCAATCTCTTCTTTATTATACCACCTTCCTACTTCCTTTCCTGAAGCTGCAGGTTCTCTTCCAGCCAGTTTGATTCTCAGTTGTCCTTAGACAAACTTAAACCTGGGAAAGACCTTAGTTAAAAAGGTCAAGATCACTCACTGAATCCTGCCTGTCATCTTAACTTTTGTCTTTCCACTTGATTCCACTGGCTCTTGAAAGTCAAGACATAAACCTCATGTCATTGGTTCTTTTTGAGAATAGTAGACCTATGACAATCTGAATAATAACTCTGGGTAGGCAACTGACTAGATAGAGTTGGACAATACTGCTTCCCTTCTCCCCCTCCCTTCCTCCCTTCCTCCTTTCTTTCTTTCTTTCCTTCCTTCCTTCCTTCCTTCCTTCCTTCCTTCCTTCCTTCCTTCCTTCCTTCCTTCCTTCCTTCCGTCCTTCCTTCCTTCCTCCCTCCCTCCCTCCCTCCCTCCTTCCCTTCTTCCTTCCTTCCTTCCTTTCTTCCTTCCTTCCTTCCTTCCTTCCTTCCTTCCTTCCTTCCTTCCTTCCTTCCATCCTTCCTTCCTTCCTCCCTCCCTCCCTCCTCCTTCCCTTCTTCCTTCCTTCCTTCCTTTCTTCCTTCCTTCCTTCCTTCCTTCCTTCCTTCCTTCCTTCCTTCCTTCCTTCCTTCCTTCCTTCCTTCCCTCCCTCCTTCCCTCCTTCCTTCCATTTCTCTCTTTCTTTCTCTTTCCTTTTTTCTCTCCCATTCTCTCTCTTTCTTCTTCTTCTTCTTCTTCTTCTTCTTCTTCTTCTTCTTCTTCTTCTTCTCTTCCTCCTCCTCCTCCTTTTCCTTCTCCTCCTCCTTTTCCTTCTCCTCCTTCTCCTCCTCCTTGTTCTTCTCCTTCTCCTTGTTCTTTTTTTCTATTGTTTTTGTTCTTCCTCTTTCCCCTTGGGGAATCATACCATTATGTGGTGGGTGCTCTATCCAAAGGAATATAATTCTTAGTCGCTTATATTTTATAAGACATCTTATGGCTCAGGGACTAGATGTTTTAAATTTCCTATTTATTTTCTTGTGTTTTTCCCCTCAGAAATCTGGGACAATTAATTCTTTTTCTTGTGCAGTTTTCACCTGTGAAATATAGCTCTGAAAAAAGTAGCTCTGAAAGACCATGTTGTGATGCAATTAAAGCTACTTAACTATATCCAAATCATTTTGGCTTTCATTGAGTGTCTAATAATAGGTCCCTACTGAAACCTCTTTTGTCCGTTTTTTGGCTTTTGATGGCTCAGAGTATGAATAGCAATTTATGTTCTGGTCAGGAACTCTGAGGTTCTTCCCCTCCATGACTGATTCTTCTGTGATGGCAAATTAGGCCATCTTTTGTCTCAATTCTAACCTAACCCTTAATTACTGAATGGATTCTGCCTCAGACAAACTGAGACCTAGAAAAGATCTAAGTTTAAAATAGTCAAAGTTTCCCATTGTATCCTGGATCATTGACAGTTGACAGGTCTGGTCAATGACTCTATTGACTCTGGAGGACAGAGTAAGGCTAATGACTTTGTGCAGCTCTGGTCACTTAAATTCAATTCACATGCAAATCAAGATGTCACCCTCATGTTACTAGTCTTTGAGGACAAAGGACAAACAAGAAGCAAATGTTAGCTTATAATTATGATTCTAGGACATATATTCCAGTCTTTATTTAACCTGGCTAGACACTCCTTTCCCTTTGGCTTCCCCTGCTAAGCTCTAGGCTCATATAGGATGAATTCAATCCTAGTAAGTGACATAAAAGGGTCATTTTATCCCTTTGACTCATTATTATCCCCTACCCCCATCAGAGCTTATTTTGAGAATTCTCCAAAAAATGTCATGATCATGACCCCATGTCATGACTTGAATCCCTTTGCTGTAGCTCCTTTGAATATATGGGTTATATGAGCAATCTTCTTTTTCTTTTCTAAGAGGCAAACTGTTTAATTCAATACCACCCCCTTCTCTAAAAGGTAAGTTTTCTACTGATCTTTTATTAAATACACATTACTTTCCATTTCCAAACTGTTGATCTTTGTACTAGCAGTTCTTATCCTTGAGAAGCATTCCTTCCTCATCTCCATCTTTTAGAATCTTTCAAAATTCATCTCAAGTGCCATCTTCCACACAATGTGTTTCCTAAAGTCCCTCAGCAGTTATCGCTTCCCCTTAAAATTACCTGGCCTGTATTTTGTGAAAATTTTGCATATACCTGTTTATGTATTTGTTGTATCACCTGATAGAAAGTAGAAACTTCTATCTTCAAATCCCAATGCCCAGCATAGTACCTGGCAAGTATCATAATAGCAAATGTTGGTTGAATGAATTTTCAAATTCTTAAATAGATGGCTTTATTCTCAATATTATACCCAAGTTTGGTATGGATTCTGTGCATGAAGTCTCCATTTTCTGTTGGATGATTCTAGAAACATCATGCCTAGAAAATTTTTGACTTCCCCTTTTCTGATTAGGAATGTGAAGGTAAGGAATCTTGATCAAAAACAACTCTCTCCAGGTATGAGTGCAAGCCCAACTAGTTTCTGTGACTTTTTACTTCTTCATGACATCCCAGATGCCACTGCCTTCTCTTAATTTGGGCAAATATCCACCCAGTTATCTATACTCAGAAAAGGGTAAGGGATAGAAATTGGACAGGATTCTGAGATCCTGAATTTCTATGAACTTCCCTCTCAGGTCCGCCTAGACAATTATGCAACTTACCATGTGCTACTTGATGCTTACCAGAATTTTTTTGTAAGGGGGAAAATGGAATAAAGGGTAAAGAAGACAAGAGCATCTCCTATAGATAAAGATAATATTTAATATTTTAGCTCTCTTTTATAGAGTATTGCTGAGGAACTCCTCTGACAAAAGTCTGCACTCTTAAGAAGTTCAGTCAACCTGATCATTTTGGGAACAGACCTAGTCATGAAAAACTAACCCCTAAGGAGTCCCTAGAAAGGTGGTGGAAGGAGAGAGAAAATTTGGAAATGAAAACAAAATATAGTGAGAAAAACTCAAACAACTTGTCAGAAAAAAAAGAGATTTCAATGAAAATACAATGCTTTCCCAATAAAGAACTCTATAATTAGTCCATTGCTTATATATATAAAATGGAGTGTGGTTGCTTTTGGTGGAGTATAGATGCTTGTAAGTTGAATATATTTTATTTTTTATTTTTTTAAAATTTTTTTAGGTTTTTTTTTTGCAAGGCAAATGGGGTTAAGTGGCTTGCCCAAGGCCACACAGCTAGGTAATTATTAAGTGTCTGAGACCGGATTTAAGCCCAGGTACTCCTGACTCCAAGGCTGGTGCTTTATCCACTATGCCACCTAGCCGCCATATAGTTGAATATATTTTAGAAGGAATTCGAAGGAGTAGCTAGATAGTACAGTAGATAGAATCTTGGGTCTAAAGCTAAGAAAATTCATCTTCCTGAATTCAAATCTGGTCTAAGACATTTACTAGCTGTATGATCCTGGGCAAGACCCTTAACCCTTCTTACCTCAGTTTCCTTATTTGTAAAATGATCTGGAGAAGGAAGTTGCAAAACCTAAATGAGGTCACAAAGAGACTTGATCAAACAGGAGTAGAAGGAATTCAATATCATGTAGAAGTGAGATTAGATGACCTCTAAGTTCTCTTCTACTCAGAGTATTTTATGATTCATTATGAGTTCTTCATTAAAATGATTTAACTGAAGCTTCAATTTAATAATTATTAAGTACCTGTTCCCCACAACCCTTAAAGAAAAAAATCAAATGGGAAAAATACAAATAAAATACTATATAAACATCAATTATTGTTATTTATTGAGGGCAAGGACCATCATATAATTTATTTTTATAGCTCCCAGCAACTAGTACTGCTTGGTCATTTTGCTTAATAAATATTTATTGTTACCATTGTCAAACTTTTAACATAAATGATCAAAGAGTAAAGACATTATGTGACATTTTTAGCTCTTAAAATATCAAAGAACTCACAGAGGTAGTAGCTTGACTGTTAACTCTGACAAATAAAATAAAACCAAGGAGCAAACAGTGGTTATAAGCTCCAGAGCCACCTTTAGGAGTAGACCCACTGCAGCAAGGTTGAAACTTGGTACAATTACTAGTGGCTGAACAAAGAAACATGTAGTAATGTCAGCCATGGCAATGAGGAAGTAAAAATAATGATGTGAGATTGATTCAGTGGTAGGATTTAGTTGGTTTGTACTAATTCGGCAGAATCAATACCTAATTTTATGTTGAGTTTGGTGAATTGTTAAGATGGCACTTGGAATCAGGGTTTTTTTAAGGTGGGTGTCTGGGCAGCTGCCCAATGTGGAAATCACAAATTTATATTCCTTACTCTTTTTTAACATTCATTTCTTCAAAAGTGTTTTCTAAGTGCCCATGGTAATGTTCATTCCATCCCTAGGTGCAAAAAAGCTTGTAATATTCATTTTTAAAACTCATTATACCTTTGATGAAATGCTACTTTTTCAGTCTTCTTTCTTTGTCACTTTAGTAAACAAACATAATTTAAAGAGAAAAAGTACCAGACAATCAGGGGGTGACAAGTTGTCATTTGTTTCCACTTTTTATTATGCCCCAAATTCCCCCTGGATATTTTAAGTGCTCTGGTGTTCTCTGAACAGTGAAACCAATAAGAAACTAGGACACAATGAACCAACAGAAATATAGATTCCAAGCAGCCCATTTCAGAAGCAAAGGAACTGGAAGAGTGAATGCATGAAAATATTAAACTACCTTTAGATATTTATTTTTGTATACTTAAAATGGCTGTTAGGGCAGAGAACCAGTCATTAATCTATTGGAATCCCACAATTGGTTTGATTCATGGCTTAGCTTCCTGACCAAATGTGGTCTGGATATTCAGGTTCTTGTTTGAGCCCAGGGATCACCTGGGCCTGATATGAAATAATTTTGGGATTTTGCTGCTACGGAGTCCATCTAGAGGATAAGCAAATAGGATTGCTAATATGTCAATCTCAGGGCACGGCTTACTTGTTCTGTAAAAATAATGTCTTCTGATGGTGGAAGAATAGTAAAAAGAGTGACCATAAAAAAGGAGAACCCTCCCCAAATCTTTAGGGGTAACTTCAGCTTTGCCAATTCACCCTGGGATCCCTCCAAATCATTGAGACCTATTCACAGGCAATGGGCATGTCTATATAGATCAAAATGGGAGCTCTTCAAATTAATTTTTTGGGGGTAGGAATTAGGCACTCCTTTTCAACCATCCTTATATTGTTGATTATAGATTTAGAGTTTGAAGAGCCCTTAGATACATTTAGTTCAACTTCCTCTTTTTAACAAATAAGGATTCTGAGTCCTCTAGTAGTGGTATCAAACTCAAATATAAATGCAACCCAACAGGACCTATACTGACATTTGTTGCTCAGTCATTTCAGTAGTGTCTAATTCTTTGTGACCCTATTTGGTCTTTCTTAGGCAACGATATTAAAGTGGTTTGCCATTTGCTTTTCTAGCTCATTTTAAAGGTGAAAAAACTGAGGCAAACAGGGTTAAGTAACATGCCAAAGGTCATATATCTAGTAAGTGTCTGAGGCATTCAGGTCTTCCTGACTTCCAGTCCAACACTGTGTCATATAGTTGCCCCTACCTTATTGTCATAGAAAACCACACATAAACAGTAGCTATATTATATATTATTTGTACTCAGAATTTTGTGGGTTAATAGTGAGTTTGATACTATGTACTAGAAGTTACATACCTTAATCAAGGTCACATAGGTGGTGAAAGAAACTAGATTGGAATCCAAATGCAATATTCCTTCCATTGTGTGTGAATAGGAATGTCTTCTATAATATCCTTAATAAGTTGTCTTCCAATTTTGGGGTTAAGAAGTTGATTTCCATATTATGTAGTTCATTTCATTTTTGGAAAGTTCTCAGTATTAGGAAATTCATTCTTATTTTAAGAAAAATAATAACTCAAATAAAATGGGAGTCACTAAGTAAATTATGATACATTTGTATAACAGAAGACTATAACACAATTCAGGTAGAATTCATGAAGAATATGAAGAAATTTGGAAAGACTTTAATGAAATAATGTAATTTTTTTAAAAAAGTAGAGTGCAAACTAACTGTGGAACACATAAAAAAAGAACAAAACATAAAAAAACAGTTTACAATATCATATTGCTTTTTTAATGGGTAACTCCAAAGGATCGAAAATTCTGAAAAACAAAACAAATGAAACTTGAATGGCAGAATTTGAGTTCTCATTACAATCACTGGGAAAACTTCTCTGAAGAAGGGGGCTCTGAGACCTCTTAAAGTTCTCATAAAATTAGAAAAGCAATATAACCAGTCATTAAACTAACTTTTATTAAGTACCCACTGTCTTCCAATCATTATGCTAACTACTGATGTTACCATCTCCATCATTGTGCTATTGTTATGGTAGGTTCATCATATGGCTATTACTACTGCTTTAAATGACATTTCATTCAAATATACTGTGTTTACTTTTTAAAACATGTTTTTTCCTTTCTATTTCATGGTTTTCTTTCCTTTCATTTAGTCCTATTTCCTCTTATACAAAATGACTAATATGTAACTATGTTAAGCAGAAATGCATATGTTCAATTTCTACCAGACTGTTTGCCACCAAGGAGAGGGGATGTAGAATAATGTGTAACTTTTAAATTTGCAAATGGATAAATGTTGAAAGACTACCAAAGCAAATAATTGGAAAAATGAAATAGATTTTTGTTTTCAAAGAAATTCTACTCAATATGCACATAAAAGGGGAGACTATCATCATAAATCCAATACAGAGCTTAAGGTATGGTAGGATAGAAGCTGTAAATTGGATTGTTAGCAATGGTCATCCCATTTATAAATTTAAAAAGGTAGAATGTATTATTATTACTAAGCATTGAGAAAGTCATGTCATCAAATAGAACAAATATACAAAATTGAGATTTCTGTTCACTGTGTGTTAGATCTTCAGCCGTTTAGCCTCCTTGGTTCTCAGTTTCCTTATCTGTAAAACTGGAATATCAATAACATCTGCCCTACCTTTCTCACATGAGCAGCTAGGTGGCACAGTGGATAGAGTACCTGACCTAGAGAAAGGAATATCTCAGACACTTACTAGCTGTGTGATCCTGGACAAGCCATTTAACTGTTTGCCTCAGTTTCCTCATCATGAACTGAAGAAAGAAATGGCAAACTACTCTAGGTGGAGCAGTGGGGTGGTTAGGTGGCACGGTGAATAAAGCACCTGCCCTGGAGACAGGAGTACCTGAGTTAAAATCTGGCTTCAGACACTGAAGGACCTAACTGTGTGACCTTCGGCAAGCCACTTTAACCCTATGGCCTTGCAAAAACCTAAATATATATATATATATATGTCGTCAAAAGGGTTAAGACAAGTTCAGACATGACTAAAAAATAATCTATCTCAAAGAGGAATTACAAAGATTCAATGAAGTAATAGATATGAACCATTATTTACTTTGCAAATATATAATAATTTAATGAACTATAATAATTATTTTAGTGAATTATAATTGAAAAATAATACCTGTAATAAGAAATTACTCTTCTGTAGTGTTTTGAACTTTACAAAATACTTTTCTACGATAATCCTGGAGGCAGAGAGTACAGCTTAATCAAGTCAATTCAATAATCATTTATTATGCATTGCTTATGTATCAGGAACTGTTCTAAGTATTGGAGATACAAAAAAGGCAAACACCTCGCCCCCCCACACCCACCCGAACCTGCTGTCAGAAAGTCCATAGTCTAAGAGAAGA
Organism: Macrotis lagotis; assembly: GCF_037893015.1. NCBI lineage: Eukaryota > Metazoa > Chordata > Mammalia > Peramelemorphia > Peramelidae > Macrotis > Macrotis lagotis. Next base: position 586,931,389 of record NC_133666.1, read on the forward strand.
GATGACACACCAACAACTATGTACAAACAAGATATATACAGAATAAATTGGAGATATTGCCCAAGGGAAGGCACTAAGATAAAGGGCAATCAAGAAAGACATTTTTACAGAAGCAAAACTGAGGCCTGATGGAAGTTAGGGAAGCTAGAAGGCAGAGATAAGGAGGTTGAGAATTGTGGACATAACGTAATATTACTTCTATTTTATAGACAAGGAAATAGAGGCTTGAGATAAAGCAACTTACTTAAAGTGAAAGAACCAGAAAATGAGAGAGACAAGCATTGACTCAGATGTTCTGTTAAAAACTATGCTTTGCCTTTGTTAAATATTTTGTTAAAATGTAATAACAGACAGATACAAAGTAACCTTGCTTAGTTATTATTTATGTTAAAAATTATTTCACTTCAATGTATAAAGAATCTGTCCCTCCGTCTATCAATTGCTGTAGAGTTAGAAATGCTCTCCATTCATTTGAGTCTTCTTTTAAAATTTAAATTATTTCCTCAAAATTTTGGCAGCTAGATGGCACAATGAATTAAGCACTAGGCCTGGCATAAGGAAGACCTCAGAAACTTACAATGGACCCTGAGCAATTGTATACAGTGAACATTCACTTCATTCATTCAAAAGAAATAGACACACCCCTTTTATTAGGAAATTGATGTAGACAGATCTGAAATCAGAGAAAAATGTAAAAGAAATATGTTGATCCTAATTGCCTCAGTTTTCTTATCTATAAAATAGGAAGAAAGGAAATGGTAAACCTCTCCAGTATCTCTGCCAAGAAAATCTCAAAGAGTTAGATATGAAAGAAAATAGTGAACAACATCAACAAATAAAGATCTTTATAAATTTTTTGTATTCTTCATACTTGTCATCTTACTTCTGATATAGTATTCTATTACATGAATATACTGCACTTGATTTAGCAGCTCTCTTATTGTTGAACATTTTGATTACTTCCAATCATATATGAATGTGTTTGCAATTCCATCTAATTCAGTTATGAAAATCTTTGAACACGTGGCTCTTGTGTGTGTGTGTGTGTGTGTGCAGTTAACTATTATTTCTAACAGTGAACTTATTTAATTATGAGGTAAGATTATTTGGATAAATTTAATTGAATATATTCATATTGCTATGTAAAATAAATCTATAAATTTACAGTTCTAGCAGTGAACTGAGAATATTTGTGTCTCCTCAAATCCATTACATTGAGTTTCCTTGTCTTTAACTATTTTTGCCAGTTTGATAACCAGTGCTTCCTGGTACCCCACCTCAGTTTTTAAGTGCTGTGTCCATGTAAAGTATCATTTCATTACCACTTATTATTACCAGGAACCAATCCTAAACAGAATTATGAGGAAGACAAAGTTTATTGTTGGTGTTCTCAAACTCCTCTTTCTACATCTACTTCCCCTTCCTCCCTGTCATGGCCTCATTCTACTTATAAAATTAGCTATTAACCTCTTTGGGAGTCCTTCTTCCAATAATAATGTAATAAGTGTCATTTATAAAATGCTTTAAGATTCATAAAGTGCTTTATAAATATCTCATTTTTATCTTCACAATAACTTTGGGAGTTAGGTGTTTTTATTTTCCCTATTTTGCACATGAGACAAACAGAAATTAAATGAGTTGTCCAGGGTCACATAGTTAGTGTGAAACTACATTTAGATCAGGTCTACTTGATTCCAGGTTCTGTGATCCATACACTGCATCATTTTGCTCTTTTGAAAACATATTTCTTTTACATTTTCTCTGATTTTAGATCTGTGTTCCACATTAATTTCCTAATAAAAGGGGTGTGTCTATTTCATTTGAATGAATGAAGTGAATGTTCACTGTATACAGAGCATTCAATTCCCACTGTAAAAATTCTAGACTTGAGTTGCACATCTGGAAACTTTTGGAGGGAAATATGGAAAGGTAGTCCTTTCCGGAGACCCTAAAATTAGAGCATGTTCACTTTTCAGTCTATGGTCAGGAACCCCTGCTAGAGACAATACTTATTCAAAGACTGCAGTTTCCCTTAAAATAATCAAAGTTCACAAATTGGGGTCAAGTTCTGATTTCACAACTAGCTGTGTGACTTTAGATAAATTACTACCTTACTTTTCATTTCAGTTCTCTTAGATAGTTCTCAAGATTCTTCTTTTGTAAGCTTCTAAGTTCCACATTTTTCTACCACCTCCCTTCCCTCCCCCCTCTCCATGACAGTGAGCAATCTGATATAGGGTATTGATGTACAATCATGGTTAACACTTCTATATAGTCTTGTGAAAAAAGAATTAAAACTAAAGGGGGGGAATCAAGGAAAAGAGAGAAAAATATAAAATAAGTTTTTTAAAGTGAATACAGTATGCTTTGGTCTGCATTCAGACAACATAGTTTTTTTCTCTGGATGTGGATGGCATTTTTCCATTATAAGTCTTTTAGGATTGACTGTATTCATTGACCTGCTGAGAGGAGCTGAATATTTCATACTTGATCATCACACAATGTTGCTGCTGCTGTGTATAATGTTCTCCTGATTCTGTTTCCTTCTCTCAGCCTCAGTCATGAAAGTCTTTCCAGGCTTTTCTGAAGTCTACCTGCTCAGGATTTCTTACAGAACTATAGTACTCCATCACATTCATATACCACAACTTGTTCAGCCATTCCCAATTGGAGGGCATCCCCTAAATTTCCAATTCTTTGCCACTACAAAAAAGCTTCTATAATACTCTAAATGATTATTACAAATGTGAGCTATAGAAATTCTCACCTTATTCTCATTCTTCACTTCAACCAGATAGACAGGAAAGTACAAGAGTCTTCTCCTGTTTGTGTTTTTGGAATGAATACCCAGTTCTACCTCAGGTACATATTATGAAGCCCATATGAAGCATGGTACACATGCGTCTAAGGGCTGACCTGCACTGATTCCTGGTTACATAATCATCCACTATCTACATATTCTTCATCTAAATTTGTTACGTGCTTGTTTTCTATATGCATGTTAGCTAGCAAGGCTGTCCCTCCTCTCTGTAGGGTCTTAAACTTTAACACAATTATAATGAACCAAACTAGTGAATAAGGAATGAAGAGATTTGGGGGAGAATAAAGGTAGAGATTTTTTAAAAGTGCATAATAGACTATTACACAAGAGTCATATAGTGAGCTGAATACTGAGAATATTGAGAAGTAGGAGGTATATTTCCTATTCTATTCTCTAATTTGGAAAAAAGGAAATTATTTGTTGTCCCTAAATAAAAGAACAACAGAAACAACAGCAACTTTGGGGGAAAGAGATGAAAGATTAAAAAAGGAACAACAACAATCTCTTAAAGGTGATAATTTGAAATAACTTTCCAGTTGTTGAAGAAAAAAGTCTCAAAGTCATACACTCATAGAAGCTGAAGTTTAGAGGTCATCTCTAAATACTGTTTTATAGAAGAAGAAGAAACTGAGACCCAGAGAGAAATGATAATCTTAAAGTTTCCTCTATGACTATGTAGGTTTTGAAAATAATTTAAATGAGTGTTTCACTTTTTCAAAGATGTTTCCTAAAGTCATTGAGATTATCATGGAGTTTTGCTTTTTTTTTTTGCTTTTAATATTACTTCTTTTTTCTAATGTTGAATAGTCTTTGAATTCCTGGTATAAATCCAACTTAGTCATAATGTCTGTCTGGCAATATTTTATTTAAAATTTTATCAATAATCACTATTAATATATTGATAATAATTCTCTGCTTTATTCTTCCCAGGTTTAGATATTAGGATAATATTTTCCCATTAAAGGAGTCTGGTTAAGTCATTTCTTTTTCAATTTTGGATAATAATTTGTATGATATGGATACTCATTCTTTATAAATTTGATAGAATTCTCCAGGGAATCAGTTCTTTTTTTTTTTAGGTTTTTGCAAGGCAAACGGGAAGTGTCTGAAACCGGATTTGAACCCAGGTACTCCTGACTCCAGGGCCAGTGCTTTATCCACTACGTCACCTAGCCACCCCCAGGGAATCAGTTCTAAGACTGTTTTCTCCTCCTTTGGTGCAGCAAAGGGAGGAGACTTACCTTATATTACTTAATTAATTAGTGATAGAACCTAGCCCTTCTGAAGACAAAGTGAGTTCTTTTTCCAGGACTGTATAAGAAGTTGCCTCTCTGTAGTCTTGGCTCCAATTTATATATAGGCTAGGCTTATGTATAGGTCAGGCAATAGATAGATAGAGCCCTAGGTCTGAAAGGATGACTTGAATTCAAATTTGACCTCAGACATTTATTAGCTATATTACCCTGGGAAGACACCTAACCTTAGTTTTTTCTTCTGTAAAATGAGATAATCATAGTACCTATCTCCCAGGGTTGTTGTGTTGATCAAATGAGGTAATATTTGTAAAGTATTTAACAGTATGTCTGACAAATAGTGACACTATGCAAATGTCAGCTTGAGAGAGACAGACAGAGAGAGAGAGAGAGACAGAGACAGAGACAGAGACAGACAGACAGACAGAATAATTGTAATGGGCTTAGCACAACATTAGAGCAGTTGCAGGAGGTACCTGGAAGCAGAACCTTGTTCAAATCTGAATTCAGATACTTGACACTTACTGTGTTTTCCTAGGCAAATTCCTTAACCCTGATTGCCTTGCATCCAGGGTCATCTCCAGTCATGATTCATATCTGGCTTCTGGATCCAGATGGCTCTGAAGGAGAAAATGAGACTGATGACTTAGCACCACGCCCCTCACTCAAATCCAGTTCATGTGCTTGTCTAGGCATCACCTTCCTGATGTTATGTCTTCTCTGAGAATGGAGGATAAGTATCATCATATAAATTTTAGCTGTTCTAAAATAATTACACTTCATGTTTTCAAAGCAAAACTCTGTTAAACAGACAGTGTTAGTATTTTGAGGCTAGGAAACTTGAGATTCTGGAAGGCTAAGATATCTCTTATCTACAGAACCATAGCCAATAAATATTGCTGGAACCATAATTTAAACCCAGGTCTTTTGCCTCTAGGTCAAATTAGTTTAAATGTCTTGCTTCAGCAGAGATCTCAGAATAACAATCTCTATGAGAGAAATCAAGAAGAGAAAATGTCAGGTAGATGCCACTGGGACAGCAGCCCTGCCCCAGAGTTATTTGAAAGATTCTGAGGCATGAAGGACCTGTTTCCTGATCGTTCCAAAGAGAGATTCAATCCTGGTTTTCCATTCTACCTCTCACTGCAATCCAGAAGTCTGATTTAATACTGGAAAAACTTCATTTGATTTTCTTGCATCTCATTTTGGAACCAGCTGTCCCAGAGCTGATAAGAGAACATGAAATATACCTCTCTTCTACCTCAAGCCTTAGGGTAGGAACAATAGGAGGCTTGGAGTACCATCTTTATAATAATGCCTTTGCCAAGGTCAGAGTTTCCCCCCCCCCCTTCTCTTTAACTTGATTGGATGTTTACTAGAGGAACACTCTACCTCCACTCCCTTCCTCCTACCCAACAGAATATAACAGAGTTAGCAAGATAGTAATAAAGCAAATAATCTTTGTTAAATTCTAGATTTATCCACTCATTCATTTATGTAGTTGTTTAATCGAGTGATTTTAAATGTCTACTTGCAAGATACTGGAAATATAGAGGAAGTTGGAAGAGGGAAGTAGTCAAGACCTGTGATTTCCTCAGTCACAGAAAGAGGGCTGAACTTGGAGGCAGAGGTCTTGAGTTTGAATTCTGTTTCTGCTATTTACAAGTTCTGTCATTTGATGCAGGTTATTGAACTTCTATCTGCATAGTAGGTGCCAAGCACTATGGTAGACTTCAGGTTTTCAGAATGACAAGTGAGGCAGTTAGTGACCTCATTGTGAAGGATGAGAGGTAAGAAAACAAAAGAAACAAAAATGTATAAAGCACCTACTATGTGCTACTATGCTGTGCTTTACAAACATTATCTCATTTGATTCTTGAAACAATCTTGGCAGGTAGGCACCATCATTACTCCTATTTTGCAACTGAGGAAACCAAGTCATAAGGGGTTAAATGATTTTCCCAGGGTCACCCAGCCATTGAATATCTAAGGCTGAATTTGAACTTGGGTATTCCTGACTCCAGATCCAGTGCTCTATCCACTGAGTCATGTGGCTTCTTGGGGAATTTACTCTATCTTCCTCAATAAGTAATGTGAGAGAAGAGAGTATATTGTAGTTAAGGAAATGAATGAAAGAAAAGGTTTTGTTTTGTTTTTAAATCTATCTAAGCACTGTGCTATTTACTGAACATATAGATAGAAAAAGCAAGATAGTTGTTCTCAGAGATCTCATACTCTAAATCGTAAAATCAGCACATAGAAGAAATTGTAGCTTCAGGACAGGTTAAAAAAGCCCGGGGTCCTTATACTACATTATAGTCATGAGAGTGTCTAAATGTCTACAGGATATAAAAGTAAGATCACAATGAGGCTTGGAGGATCTTAGGACCTGGAAGACTTTAGGATGCAGTCAGGGCAGATATTAAGACCTGAGGATCTTGTATCTTAACGTAAACAATGCAATGGGTAGCTGTAGTCTCATCCAGGTGGTGTGAGGAATCAAACAGATCAGATGGATTATGAGAATCCTGAAGGTGAGTAAGGCTGAAGGGAAAACAAGGGAGGAAGGTGTCCCTACCACTTGTGATGGTGAGTCGTCTCTCTGCCATGTCAGTTCAGATGGGTTCTGTGTAATTTGGGGCCAAGAAGGGAGCATAGGGAAGGCAATTATACACAAAATAATGCAGAGTGATTTCAGGTGGGAGGGAGGATTGACACATGAGGGAATTTTAACAAGTCTTTTGAAGTAGATAAGCTTGAGCTGAACTTTGAAGGGATGTGATGCCAGGTTGTTGAAAGTGTAGAAAGAATGGGACAGTCTCAACAGAGGAAAAGAGATAAGGACAGTTTGTCTAACCTCTAGGATAAGGGTTTGGAATCATTTTTTGGTGTTTGTTATGAACTCCTTTGGCAGTCTGATGAAGCCTATGGACTCCTTAGAATAATGTTATGAATTTGAAAATAATTTTTTACTTTTATTTTTCAACTGACATGTATTTCAAAGAAAAATAATCTGCCCTTCCTATTACCACTCCCTTCCCCCAAGGAATAGGAAAAAACAAAACAACAAAAAACCCAAATCTATATAGCCTAGAAAAAAATCCTACATTAACCACTTATCAAAATATACATCTTTTCTTATATTTTTAAGTTCTTCACTTCTCTCCCAGGAGGTTTGTAGTGTTTTTCTTCTTTGTTCTCTTGAACTCAGTGGTTCATCGTTGTAGTGATCAGAATTCTGAAGTCCTTCAGTTGTTTTTCTTTTTTTTTTCTTTTTGCAAGGCAATGGGGTTAAGTGACTTGCCCAAGGTCACACAGCTAGGTAAGTATTATGTGTCTGAGGTTGGATTTGAACTCAGATCCCCCTGACCCCAGGGTCAGTGCTCTATCCACTGTGCCACCTAGTTGTCCCTGGTTGTTTTTATTAAGGTTGACATAAACATTGTAAAAGGGTAGCTAGGTAGTGCTAAATGGCATGATGGAGAGAGAACCTGACCTGGAGTCAGAAAGACATATTCCTGAGTTCAAATTCAGCTTCAGACACTTGCTTAGTGACCCTGGGCAAGTCACTTAACCATATTTACCTCAATTTCTCATCTATAAATATGATCTGGAGAAGGAAATGGCAAACTACTCCAGTGTCTTTGCAAAGAAAACCCCAAAGAGGCCATGAAGAGTTGGTCATGAATGAAATATGATGAAATAACAAATAACAAATGTATAATTGTTCCAGAGGTGCTCACTTTCTTTCATAACAGTTCATAGAGGTCTTCTCAGTTTCCCTTTCATTGTTTCTTATGGCACAATTATATATAACTTTCTTTATTTTTTAATATATAATTATATATAGCTTTCTGCACATAGTTTTAGATGACTTTTCATTAGTTCATAGTTACATAAACAGTATACCAGTGTATTTTTTCATAGCCTCTCCAACAATTTTTCTTCTTTTTTAATCTTTGCCAGTTTGATAAGTGTGAGGTAGAACCTCAAAGTTACTTAATTTGTATTTTTCTAATAATTAGTGATATTGAGCATCTTTTCATATCATTGTTGTGAGCTTGGATTTCTTCCTTTGAAAAGTACCTGTTCATATATTTTGACCATATATCCATTGGGGAATGGCTCTTAGTCATGAACTTGAATCAGTTACATATAGCTACATATATTCACAAATAAATATTTATCAGAGAAACACTGCAATGATTTTCCTTTTAATTTTAATTTTCAATTTTAATTCCTTTTCTCTTTTAATTTTACTACATTAGATTAAACCTTTAAAAATTTTATATAACCAAAATTGTCCCTTTTTATTTTGTGTGATCTCTTCTTTTCTTGTTAGACAAGAACTCTTCCTTTTCCATATATCTGGAATGATAATTTCTTTCTTGCTCTTCCAATTTGTTTCTGATGCGATCTTTTATATCTGTCATGTGTCTATTTGGAGTTTATCAGTGTAAGTTGGGAAGTATTGGTCTAAAGTTAATTTCTGTCAGCCTGCTGGTTAATCTTTTTACCAGTTTTTGTCAAATAATGAATTCTTCCCCTCCCCCCCCCCACCTCTGTAACTGGGGTGCTTGGGTATGACAAATACTATTCTATTGTGTTTGGTTGCTTTTGTATCTTGTATACCTAATCTGTTCCTTTGAGTAATCTCTTTTTTTTTTTAAACCAGTACAAAGTTATTTTTTTTAAAGATTTTATTTATTTTGAGTTTTACAATTTTCCCCCGATCTTACTTCCCTCCCCTCCCCACAGAAGGCCAACATTATTTTCAAAATAACTACTTTGCTTTATAGTTTGACATCCGGTATTGATAGATCCCCTTCCTTCCTACTTTTTCAAATTATTCCCTTGAGATATTTTTTATCTAATATTCATCTACATTGATTTACTATTTTTACAATACATTTATATAATGACTTATGGTTTAGTAATTTTTCAGTCATTTCTGACTCTTTGTGACCTCTTTGAGGAATAGTTTGTCATTTCCTTCTCCAGCTTATTTTATAAATGAGAAACTGAAGCAAATAGGGTGACACAGCTAGTAAACTCAGTACAATATTGTTTAAGGAGTTTGATTCAGAACTGGTTAAATAAATCAGTACCGGTAGTATTTTCATTTTATTTTATTAACATTTTTATTCTTCTCAAGGATCCCTTTGGCAACTTATGAACCCCTTCTTGGAATAATGCTTTCCAATACATAAAATAAAATATGTAGACTAGCAAAAGAAACCAATTATATTTAAATAGTTCTCAAAATATTTTAAAAATAAGTTTACTGACCCCAACTTATGGGCTGCTGCTTGAAGTGAAGAGTGTTTGAGGTGGAATAATGTTCAATAAGTCTGGAATGATAGACTGGAGCAAAGTTGTGAAGGGCATTTACATGTAAAAACAGAGAATTTTGTGTTTTAACTTCGAGGCAAAAGAGAGGCACTCTTCTTGAAAATAAGAGAGACATTGTCAGACCTCTCAGCAGATGAAAAGATCAAATAAACCTTGCTCTTAAGGATAAAATATCTACAAATAAAATAAACATAAAATATCTGCTTCCTTTCACTAACAGTTTTAATGGTGTTTTCTCCTACACATTGTTCTAGATCACATTTTGGGGAGGAAAAGGGATCTTGTAATTGGCTGAACTCTGTACATTTTATTGAAATCTTCAGTAAACACATCCTCCCCACCAAACACAGTGCTAGTAGTAGTATTCTCTACTGCATATTTCCCTAAAACATTGGGAGGGTTGAGCAGGCAATTCATATCTTACCTTTACCTGACCTCAGTGTTTCCTGCCATGTGATAACTACTCCTTTTTTGACTTTGAATCTCTACCATTTTTTCCTGGAAAAGGTAATATTTGAGTTTTTCACATTTGGCCTGTTCCTTGAAACAATGTTTCTAAATGCTTTCTTCCCCTTTCTCCTATCTCCTGAGCCATCCTTTGTAATAAGGAATAATAACAAAGTAATAATAACATATTATAATAATAATTTAGTAAAACCAGACACACTAAATGTATATGATAAACAATCTATATGGTAATTCCACATACTTGGGCCCTCCCCATTTAAAGATCTTTCTAGGATGTAATGTGATAGCTATGTATTACCATGTCCTGGTTTAAAATCAATCTATTACTCTAGGCTTTCCCATAATTCGTCCCATCATATTCCTTACACTTAATTATCATGGAAATGAAATTCAGGTGTATTTCCTACTTACTAATCCTCATTTCTTTTCTTCACAGGTCATGCACAACAAACTCATAGGAAGTCTGCTTATAGGATCCTTTAAAGTAGATTTGGGAACAGTTTACAATCAGCCAGGTGGAGTAGCATTGTCTCTTTCTTCCCTCCCTCCCCCTTCTTCCTTCCCACACTCCTTCTTCCTCAATATCTTCATCATCATCATCTAAAACTTTCCAAACTTACAGCATTTTCAGTTCTCCCATCCTATACTTCTTTGATCCATAAAATCTTTGAAATATCCTAGTCCACCCTCCCTGTTTTAAGAATTGAAGAATCTTAAGACCTAGAAAAGGAAGTGTAAAGGTGTTATTGTTAGTAATAACCTTATTTACCATTATACTCTTCTTTTTAGTTTTTTTCAAGGCAAATGGTGGCTTGCCCAAGGCCACACAGCTAGGTAATTATTAAGTGTTTGAGGCCAGATTTGAACTCAGGTACTCCTGACTCCAGGTTCAGTGCTCTATCCACTGTGCCACCTAGCCACCCCTACCATCTATATTTTTGAGGGGATTGGTCTCACTAGATGATCTCTAAGGTTCTTAACATTTCTTGTATATTACAAAAAAATTATAGAAGTTAGTTTTCTGTGAGTTTATTTGAGGCTCATATCAACCCTCTGAGACTGCATGCCATAGTGGATAGAGATATTAAGTAAGCCAGGACAATCTAGATTCAAGTCTTGTGTCTGACTGTGTATTGGTTGTGTGACTTTGGGCAAATCCCTTAACCTTTCCATTCATTCACCAGAAGCTCTTTAAGACTATAAATTACATCTTGTCTTGGTAGCCAAGTTTCCTTATCCTGGAGTTTTAAATTACAGGTCTATCCCTCATCACCTCTATGAAATAAGTAAAACATGAAAAATAACAATTTCCTTCTCCTTTCTTTTTTTCAGGGAAATAAAGTGAGGATCAGAGGGTTTAAGTTACTTGTCCAATGTTGTATAGCTAATGAGTGAGCTTATGATTCATTAGTCTCTGCCAATGGGCATTATCCATTTTTGTTAGAGATGCCTCCAAGATGCCTAGATTGAATTATATTCCAGTGTTGGAGGTCAGGATCACCATAACTGTCCTTACAATTACTTTGTAACTTCCTAATCTTCTTATTCTGGAATACTCTCATGATGGGAAGTGACAAAATATTTTCCTTTTCAAGATACAGAGCAGCGATCTTTCAGGTTTGTAAGCATGCCCATCCAAAACTTAGAGAAAGCCAGGACAAAAAATTCAACATCACATTTTCAAATGCAAAAGTCTGTGCTCAGAGTACTGAATAAAGAAGAAGGAAAATGATACAAGAAATTGATAATCCAAAAGAGGATTGCTGCACATACAGAAATAGCCCAAGGCCACACAGCTAGGTAATTGTTAAGTGTCTGAGGCTGGATTTGAACTCAGGTACTCCTGACACCAGGGCTGGTGCTCTATCCACTAAGCCACCTAGCCACCCCGAAAAAAAAAAGATTTTCAACAGACAGACATATTGAGATTGAGTTGTCTAATTATTAAAGATGCCCCTGTGTGAATGTGAACGATCTGGAAAGGGCATCATAGTTTGACAGGGTCATAGAATGAGTGAAGGGGAACAGTATGAAGTAAAGCTAGGATGGTGACGTGGAATCAGATCATGGAGGTCTTTAAGTGTCAGGCTGCCTAGCTTGTAGTTTATGCTAGAATCACTAGGGAGCTACTATCATTCAGCAGAGAGTGATAGGTTGAACCTGTACCTTAGGAAAATAATTTTGGCAGCTAAGTATAGAATGTGCTGAAGAACGCCAAGACTGGTGACTAGGAGATCAGTTGAAAACTGAGAAAGTCCTGAATTAGGGTGGCAGCAGTCAAATCACCACACCAAGCATTTTTCAGCACCAACTGCATACCAAGGACTGTATTGTATAGCTAGAACAAACTTGGGGCAGAGATCTTCAGTGTATCTTAGCAGAATGTTATATAGGCATTGGTTAGGGGTCCCTAAGAACTGGAAGTGATGTTAAAGACAATCAACTTCAATGTCTTCATTTTATAGATGAGGTAACTGAGTTTCAGAAAGGAAGAGTAATTTGCAACAGATCATACAGCTAAAATAATAAATCAATAGACATTTATTAAGCATGTGCTATGTTCTAGTCATTGTGCTAAGTACTGGGTGATATAAACAGTGGCAAAAGACAATACTTACCTTCAAGAGGCTTACAGTCTTATGGGAGAGATAACATGGAAACAGTTATATACAAAGCAATTTTTATACAGATAAATAGAAAATATTTAAAATAGGGAAAACACTAGAATAAAGAGGGGCTGGGGAATGCTTCCTCTTTTAACTACACTGATGCCTAAACTTTCATCTGTATTCTTACAGGTCACCAATTTTGTGATAAGTGGGCCCTTCTTACAGACCCATCTGATATCAGGACAGGTACCAAGGGGTATCTAAAATGTGACATCAGCGTGGCTGGGAAAGGAGACATCCTGCAGAGCAATCCCAAAATATCTGATGCGGAAGAACAGATAGAAAAGTGAGATTGATCAACCTGAGTTTGTAAAAAGAGAAAAAAAGGGGAGGGTGGGGACTACTCTGTCAACCTTAAGATCTCCCTCTCCTCACCTCCCCTTCCTTATCTCTGGTAGAATGGAAAGTAGTAGAATTGGAGCCATAGGTCCTGAGTTGGAAATGCAGATCTGCTCTTGATGACTTATGTGACCTTGGAAAAGTAACTTCCATTCTCTGCTTCCGTTTTCTCATTTCTAAAATCAAGGGGCTCAACTCTATACCCTATAAAGTCCCTTCTAGTTTTGTTCCTAGGATCCTTATAATAATTGTTACACTGTTGCCATGCTCCAGGGATTGTAGAATTCTTTCTCTAATGAGTTTACCTTTTGCAGAAGTCCATGGTTGTGTTCAGTGAGAACATCCAAGGATAAGACTGGTGGTCCTCAGTAGCCTTGCAAGGACTTGATTGAGCCTTTTATTGATACAATTTATAATTTCAGCATAACCTAACCATTGTGGGAAAGGGGATGGGGAGAATCATGAGGCCCTAAAAATCTGTGTTTACCTTGTTACTTAGTCGATTAGTTATGTCTGACTCTTTGTGATCCAATTTGGGCTTTTTTTGGCAAAGATACTGAAGTAATTTATCATTTCCTACTTCTGTTCCTTTTACAGATAAGTAAATCGAGGCAAACAAGGGTTAAAGTAATTTGCCCAGGGTCACACAACTAGAAGTGTCTGAGGTCAAATTTGAACTCAATTTGTCCTGATTCCAGACCCAGCACTCTTTCCACTATGCCACCAATCTATCTTATCCATAAAGTCTGATTTTAAAGGCATGATTATATTTCATGCCAACCTTCTTTAAAGACTGAAAAATCCTAAGCTTTAAAATCCATCCCCCATCTTCCAACTTCTTTCTTCCTTGTTTGTATTCTTGAGAAAGATCGTTTTTTTTCCTGCCTTCAAGGAACCTTTTGATCCCCCAAGGATTCCCTTCTGAGAGACCCTGGGCCAGATTCTATGTGAGACTCTATCGAGCTGAGGGCCTGCCGAAAATGAACTCTGGTATCATGGCCAATGTCACCAAAGCATTCGTAGGGGACAGCAAGGACCTGGTGGATCCCTTTGTGGAGGTCACGTTTGCAGGCCAGGTGGTAAGAGACAGCTGTGGTAAAGAATGGAGGGGAGCTCCATTTGGTGGTAGGTCACATCTCAGTCTGTAGCCTTCCTCCTGAAAGCAAATATTTTCCTCCAGTAGTTTGTAAACTTTGTAATAGTTTGTAAACTATTAAATGTTGGTATTATTCAGTAAGATTGGATGAAAATAAAGATGAAGGGCAAGTTTGACAGGGAAAAGAAGCCACAAAAGAGCAGATTGAAGAAAGTATGTGGATGACTAGAAAACTTTTCAAGGTAGGAGGGACGGTAGAAGAGGATTTGGCAGTCTGAGTGAATAAATGTAAATTCCAGATTCTTTTAAGTACCAACTGGATGCCGTCTTTTCTTTTACCTGTTGCTTTTCTGAGTCAATATCTAGCCTCCCAAAGTGCAGGGTGTATGAGCAGCTAAAAATGCAAAAGATATCAAATTTACTTGGGAAAAATGTCTGCATTGAGAGAGGTTATGGGGTTTGTCCACGGTAATGTAGGTTGTAAGAGTCAAACTTAAGACTTGAATCTAGGTCATCAGATTCCTGGTGTAGTGATCTACCATTGAATGATGATATCATTCTGCTCTCCCATGCTCATAAACTGAAAACCAAACAATTGACAAGCATTTATAAGAATGTACTATTTGCCAAACACTGTACTAGCTTTAGGAATGAAATAATATAACAATCCCTGCCCACAAAGAGCTTTCAGGGAATAGGATATATGCATAGAAAAATAGAATATAATTGATTCCCCATCCCTCCAATTCAATTGATCCTACTTTTACTGAGTACTTAGTATTTATTATATTCTGGCAATACAAAAATAGAAACAAAAAAAAAATCTCTACTCTCAAAAAAGCTTATATTTTCCTGAAGGTTAGGGGATGGATAGAACATATATGCATATAGAATGCAATTCACTTTTAAGAGGGAGAAGGCAATAATTGCTAGGCAGATCAGGAAAGAGTTCCCATAGAAGAAGAGTTAATTAGCCTTGAAGGAGGGTCAGAATTTTAGGAGGCACAAGTCAGGAGGATACATATTCTAGATATGGAGGATAACTTGCTAGAATACCAATTTCAGGTTTGGGAAAAAGGTTTGGGCTGTATTGCAGAATGCTCAAAGGGATGTCACTTCTTGTCACTTTTAAAATCATTCCTGAATTTTTTAAAAACATCATTACAGCATCCATCAACAATATGTCAACTTGTCTTTTGTTTATAGGGGAGGACAACAGTAAAGAAAAATTGTGCTGATCCTGTGTGGCATGAACAGGTCATCTTCAAAGAAATGTTCCCTCCACTGTGTCGAAGAGTTAAAATCCAGGTGTGGGATGAAGGTAGCATGAATGACGTGGCTTTGGGAACACACTTCATTGATCTGAAGAAAATCTCTAATGAGCAGGATGGAGATAAAGGTAATCTGAAATTTGTCCAGTTTCAGGGTCAAAGTGAGCCCCCCCCCCTTGATTTAGTTTCTTTTTCCTTTACAACATGTAAGGTTGGATTCAGTCAAAAAAATTTTCTGTCTCTGACATTTTATTTCTCTATCATTAGTAGGAAAATATGAAGTTGTGGATAATATTTATTATCCACTGATAATGATACGTTTTTTAAGGGTAAAAATGCTATTTTTTATAGGAAAGTACTTTGAATACTATAAAAGTGATGGTTTAGATTCAAACTTCTAACAGCTTGTTTCTTAAATTGGGGTCTAATACATCATGCTGACCCACTTGAAAACCATGCAGTTAAAGCAGGTGCTGAGCATAGGAAACTGTCACTTAGTTATTAGCTCAAAGATACTAGTTTATACTTTCTTTCTTGACTTTCCTAACTTTGGATCATTGTAACACCTCATTCTCATCCTTAATATCTGATCTCTGACTCCTGGATTTCAAACTCATTTGGCATCTACCCATCTCTTAACTTGAATCATCTTTACTGATATGATGAGAACATGCTTTCCAATTTATTGTATGAACCTTGACCTCTCACCAGTTTTTCTTTCTCTCTCTTTCTGGACCTCTCCTTTCTCCTCTTTTGAACTCAATCCCTTCTTGGAGTTTCTGCATTCTTCTGCTATGTCCCATACCCTATCACAGTATAATCCCCAACTACCTTCTATCTTCCAACATCCTTTTAACCCCCTGTCTTGCTTGTATTTTGATATTTTTGCATTTATTATTGTTGGAGGGAATAGTTATTTTCCATTTGGGTTTTAAAGTATTATGGTATCAATAATAATATTTCAATCCTTGCTGTAATATTTACATTCCCGGTGATCCTAATGGAATCACACCTTCCCCTTTCTGTAGCCTAAATATTTCCAAGTAAATGTCACATTAATTTTGAGATCTGATTAAAAAATCCCACAAAAATAATAAACTGTAACATCTCAAATTAGAGATCACACTTGCAAACACAGGGAGGTATGAAGAGAGCTGAGATTAGGGATATATAAAGTATGCATATGCTAAGGCATAATAAGAAATGTTTTATATGAAACAAAAATCCATATAATTTAATGCTATTCTTCAAGACACATGTGCATTTTATGATGTCAAGTCACACATACTGCAATGAAGGCTCAGTGCCTCTGAATAAGCAACCCTCTGGAGATCAATTTTCAAACTTGCCCAGGGTAAAAATATGTTTAGTTGAGACTCTGAGTTCTTTTGATTTCTTAGTTCTTTGCATGATGACTGGTCTTGCCATAGGTACATTCGTCCCTCAAGAGTCATCAAATAGAACAGAAATGAGGAAGGCAAAAAAAAAATCACCTTCTAGGATACTAGCTCATTTGGCGTTAGTCCTGTCAGGTTGTGAGGAGAAAATATGATGTTCCTTTGCTGATGGGTTTCCTTAAGATTCCCACCACCCACCACTTCATTTCCATGCATCATTTATTCATTCTTTTTGTTTTTCTCATATATTTTCCTGAGAAAGATATAACAGGAAGAATAACACTAATGCTAATGAGTGTTTATATATCAAAGATAATTTGATATGATCAGAAATAGAAGTATGTGTTTCTTTAAGAAAATAAACTATAAAGCACTAAAGAGCTGAATTCACAGCAACAATATGAACTAATTATTTTAAAAAATGATTTGACATACAGTTTCTTTAAATATCAAGCTTCTTAATACATCTAAAATAGGATTTGATTTATTTAAATGCTACTTGTGTGGTATAATAGAAAGGACAATGGCCTGGTTCTTCTACTCTGTGATCACATTTTTGAAGTTAGTTCTCTACAAAATGAATTGGATAATCTCAAACTCAAGTTCTAGCATTCTTTGGCTATAATTTAGATGTCAAAGGCAGCATGGTATATTGAATGACAGGCTAGTCTTGGATTTAGAAAGACCTGGGTTCAAGATGTGCTTCTAGCTCTTTGACTATGGACAAGTCACTTCATCTTTCAGTATCCTAGCTGCACATAAATGGCAGATCTGTAATAGAACTGATGATTTCTATATTGGGAGTTCTCTCCACTAATGAAATTATGACTCAAACTAAAACCAAAACAAAACAGGTTATTCTTGCAACTTTTCAGCAATTTCTTCATTGTCAAAGCAAGGTTCATTTGCATATTCAGATTTGCCAAGTGCATAACATGGGTAACTAGGTGGTGCTGTAGTTAGAGTTGTGGAATCACAAAGATCTGATTTCGAATCCGGCCTCTATGTGACCCTGAACAGAGGTAGCTATGTGGTACAGTATATAGAGCATTGAACTCATCTTCCAGAGTTCAAATCTGGCCCCAAACATTACTAGCTATTTGACCTTGGGCAAGTCAATTAGTTCTGTTTGCCTTAATTTCCTCATCTGAAAAATAATCCAGAGAAGGAAATAGCAAACCATTCCAATATTCCTGGCAAAAAATGCCAAGTGAGGTCAGATCTTATTGAAATGACTAAACCACTACAAGATCCTGGGCAAATCACTTGACCTCTGTTTGTCTCAATTTCCTCACACATAAAATAGGAATAACAATAGTATCTATTTCTCAGGGTTGTTGTGAGGATCTAATGAGCTAATAGTTGTAAAGCCCTTGACATCATGGGTGCTTTAGAAATTTTAGTTGTTGGGGTGGCTTGGTGGTGCAGTGGATAGAGCACCGGCCCTGGAGTCAGGAGTGCCTGAGTTCAAATTCAACCTCAGACACTTAATAATTACCTAGCTGTGTGGCCTTGGGCAAGCCACTGAACCCCATTGCCTTGCAAAAACCTAAAAAAAATGTAAGTTGTTGTTATTTGTTGATGTTATCATTATCATCATCAGGATTTTATGGATCTCTCTAGGTTTCCTGCCCACCTTTGGACCTGCTTGGATCAATCTGTATGGCTCTCCCAGGAACCACAGCTTGATTGATGATTACCAGGAACTCAATGAAGGCTTTGGAGAAGGGGTCTCATTTAGGGGCCGCATCTTGCTAGAGGTTGCTGTGGAAATCCTCTCAGGTGGGGCACATGAGTCTAAGTTTTCAAAGGCCCTGAAGGACCTCAAACTGTCTAAAGACAAGGCTTCCAAAGGTTCAGGGAAAGACAAGATGGACAAAACTGAGGATGGAAAAGCACATCCAACTTCAGATAAGACCAATTCCATGGAGGCTGAAGTAGAACCTTTCGATGTACCACCTGAGGTTAGTTGGGAAAAGCTTGTAATTAACACATGTGGTACTAAGCAAAACCAAATAGCAAAGACTTCTCCAAAGTCATGTGGCTACGAATTTTATTCTCTCCATTGACAATAAATAAGCACTCTGGAGGCAGAGACTATTTTAGATTTTGGTTTTATATGTCCAGCACAATGCCTTGCATGTATTGGGGATTTAATGTTGGATTATATAGATTGAACTGATAATATTGACAACAGTCCAGTCTCCATTCTTCAACGTTAGCTTCCCCCTTTGTTTTCCATATCAACCATCTGTCCTGGTTAAGTTCTCTCAGACTTCCTTCATTGCTAATAGAATCCTATAGAAACTAAGTTAAAAGGAAATAATAAGGGAGTGTGTGTGTGTGTGTGTGTGTGTGTGTGTGTGTGTGTGCTTGCACACATGGGTATATGTATAAATACTGTTTTAATAGATATTTATTGTCTGATTATTTCAGACTTTTCCTGGTTTATATTAGATTTTGAAGAGTAGTTAAGTGGAACGGGGTAGAAATTCACTTATATGAGTTCAAATGTAGCCTCAGACACTAGCTGTATGACCCTAGACAAGTCATTTAACTCTGTTTGTCTCAGTTCCTAATCTGTGAAGTGGACTGGAGAAAGAAATGGCAAATCACTTCAATATCTTTGCCAAGAAAACCCTAATTGGGATGATGGTTTTGAGGACCAAATGAGATAACATGTAAAGTACTTTGTAAACATTATAGTACTTTGTAAATATTATTGTAATTGTTATTGTTATTATTATTATTGGTGAAAGATATTATCTAGACATTATTATTAATTTTGCCATTTTGACTATTGTCACTATTTATTTAATTTCCCATGTATGAAACTTTGATATTTTCTCTTTGAATCTTCTCTTGCCTTCCTCTCCCATATGAAATTATCAAGTTCTGTTAATTGTCCTTTGAAACATCTTCCAGACACATCCTCTGTTCCCCACTGTAATCCTGTGCTGATCTCATTATTTTTCATTTCAGTCTCATTATTTCCCATTTCAGTCACTTTCTTATAGATGTTCCTGCATCCATCCTTTTCTTTCAATCTCATTCACTCCCAATGCTTATACAAAGAGTTGATTTTTATCAGTCATTTGCTCAAAAAAAAATTCCAGTGACTCTCCATGAAAAACAATGTCTGGAATATAAGAATTTCTAGAATCTTGTACTACTCTAATTTTCTAATTTATTTCCTTATTATTTCCCTCCCCCTACTCTATACTATTTCCAAAATTTCCATCCGTTTTTGTTGTTTCTTCTTCATTCTTGAAAAGGACCATGGTGTCAGGGAAGTGTTGCCATATTATGCCATGCAAGTGAATTGAATTTAAATGAAGGAGGGCTTACTTTTCTGTCCAAGAGATACACATATGATGCACTTGGCCTCATTTCAGGAATACCTGAAATCAAATCTGACCTCAGACACTTCTTAGTTATGTGACCCTGGACATATCATTTAATCTATTTCTTCCTTAATTACCTCAACTACAAACTAGAGATAATATTAATACTTATTTCACAGTGGGATTGTGAAGAACAAGTGAGATAAAGCAATTATATAGTACCTGTCATAAAGTGGGTGATTTAATAAATACTGCCTTTCTCTCTCTCTCTCTCTCTCTCTCTCTCTCTCTCTCTCTCTCTCTCTCTCTCTCTCTTCCCCTTCCCTCCCTCCTTCCTTTCTTCCTTCCTCCCTTCCTTCTTTCCTTCCTTCCTTTCTTCCTTTCCTTTGCTAACCTTTTGTGTAGTTTCATTTGCCTTAATTACAGTGGTGGCCTACTTATGTAGGAAAAAAGGGGATGGATGGACTATATTGGATAAGTGGTGTGATGTAGAATAGAGTTGACAATGATACCAAAGTTGCAACTCTGAACAACTAGAGAAATGGTGAAAATAGACAATTTGGAAAGAATAATAGATTTAGGGAGAACGTTTTTGAGATAGGTTTGGTTATAGATTTCATCCAGTTTGAAATATCTCATGGTCACAGGAGGTTATGAACGATTACTAGGGTAATTGAAATGATTGATTTAACTTTTGAATGAATTACATTCCTTTTCCAGTTGGTCTATTTGAGTTTTAGATGAATTGTATTCCTTTTTAAGTTGGTTGATTTTATTTTTTTGAAGAGTTACCTTCTTTTTCTAAGGGTTATTTTTACTTTTAAAGAAGTTGATTCCTTTAGTCAAATTTTCATAATTTTCCTGCATGGTTCTCATTTATTTTTTCCATTTTTCTTCTTCCTCTCTTCTTTGGTTTTTAATTCTTTTTGAAGCTCTTCTATGAGGTTTTGGATTTGAATCCAATTCATAGACTCCTTTGAGATTTCCCATGTAGAAAATTTTTCACCATTTTCTTCTTCTAAGGTGATGTTTTTATCATCTCAATCTGCTCTACTCCTGGGTGTAGGGAGTATAGACCCAAGCTTTTTGTTCTGGGGATGGGTAAAAATCCATATGATCCACATGATCCAAATATGTGATCATATTTGGAGTTTCTTGGCAAAGACATTAGAGTAGTTTGCATTTATTTCTCCAGTTCACCTTACAGATGAGGATATTGAAGCAAAGATAAGTGACTTGCCCAGAGTAACACAATTAAAATGTATCTGAATTTAGATTTGAACTTAGGTCTTTCTGATTCCAGGACCAGTGCTCTATCAATTGTACCACCTAGCTGCCGGAGCTATATCTTACCCTAGTTACCCTTCATAATCTCCATTGACTCATCCCCAACTGGTCATGAGATATTTCAAACTGGAAAAAATCTGTAACCAAACCTTTCTCAAAAATGTTTTCCCTAAATCTATTATTCTTTCCAACTTGCTTAGTTTCATCATTTCTCTAGCTGGATGGAAGTTGGCTTATCGGTACTCAAGATGTTGCCTATGCAGAGGTTTGTTTCCTTCATTATGTCCAGGCTCTGCCTATGCAATGATTTGTTCCCTACCCAGTCCTGTCTTTTGCCCCAGTGTTCCCAGGGTTCATACTTTGTTTGGGATTGGGACCCTCCCTACTGGTTTTCTGTTTAGTTGCTGGGACCTTTGCAGTTGTTTAGCTGCTCTATTGCTAAAGCTTCCCACTGTTTTTCCTGCTCTCCCACCCAGCTTCCCTTTTCCCCCTGAAGAGACAGACCTTCACTGAATATCCTCTATGATGTCTGTGGTTGAAAACATGTTTCATTATTTTCTTTTATTGGTGGGATCTAGATTTAATGTCTGTATAGAGGCTTCATTTAACATTATGAAGGGAAAAACTCTGGGAGCATGCTGACTTCACACCACCATCTTGGCTCTGTCCTGGAAGTCCAACATAACTGAAATGACTGAAAAACATTTTACTCTGTTCAAGGCAACATTGGGTATCCTTTGTTATCTACAAATTTGAAATATTATTTCAAGGATGTCTTGAAATGCAAACAATTTTAATTAGGACTAGCATATATCTTTTGGGATGGGATTCAAGTGACACTTGGCTGAAATATCCACTAGGGCATTAGGATTTTCCTGAAAGAACCAAGGCTACTATAATATCTTTTAGGCTTTCCCACCATCAGAGTAAGGAATAAGAATGTTCTTCCTGGACCTGCAGATGGCTAAAATTGACTCAAACCTAATTTGTCACTTAATACAGTACTGTAGTCATTGTGGATGATGATAAAAATTATACTGACAGATAGGTTCATCTAAAAATGAATCCTAATATTCTTCTGGGATTCTGTTTGAGACTTCATGGATAGAAGGACATTGTCTTTGAACTATTATCTCTTGAGACTGTTTCTTTTCAATAGTCTGTCATCTCCATCCCTATTAACTTAGGTCTGTACCAAGAGATGCAGCATAATATGGTGGAAAGGGGTTTGGATTTAGAAGCAAAAAGACCCTCAATTGTGCTATTAACCATGGCATTGTTTAGACAGGCACCATTCCAGCTCATCTTGCTGTAGCTGATTTTACAAGATGCATCTCTGACAACTTTTCTATCTTCCCAATTGAAAGTTATGTTTCCCCCCACAAAGTTTCCTAGATAATTTTGTTTATCTCTCATAGATCCATCTTACTTTAGTTTGTACTATATTTTGATTCATATATGTTGTTACCCTTAAGAGAAACTAACCACTTTGTTTCCTTTCCCCTCTTTTCTTCCCTTTCTCTATCCCTATCCCTTTCCTTCTCTTCCTCGCCTTCCCATTCCTCTTCTTCTCCTTTTGTGTCCCCCTCCCCTTTCTACCTTACGCTCACTCTCCCTTACTCTTTTCCTTGTTCTATTCTTTTTTTCTTTTCTCCTTTCCCCCTCCCCTTCTTTCCATTTTCCTTCTGTCCTTCCCAATGTTTCTGGAGGTGGAAGAGAGTAAAAAATACTCAATAATTAAAAAAAGTTTAAAAAGAAACCAAAGGAAATAAATATGCCAAAATTAAACATTAAACATGTAATCATATATATATATATATATATATATATATATATATACATATGTGTGTATACCTTTACATTATTTTAAAATAAGTTAAATGAGATATCTTATTTTAAGAACAAACCTTAGAAGGTTATAGTAAGTTCCTCTTATGTTTAGATTAGAATGTTTTATGTTTCTCTCTAAATTTATCTGTCTTCTCTGTCTTCAAATTACATCCATACAAATACACATATACACACATATGTGCATGCTTTCACTTAAATTCTAAGTCTCAATTCCTTCCTTTAAAAAATGAGGGGATTGAACTATTGATCAACAAGTTCTTTGGTTCTAATTTCTGTAATTCTTTATAATATTGACTACAACAAATGCATACCAATGGGTTCTTACCATGATGCAAAACACATGAAAAGTCATTTAATCCTTCAACAAAAAATGGTCTGAGAGCCTTCTGTGTGTTAGGTGCTACTTCTGAGTCTTCAGAATTCAGGTTATCCCTGAAACAATTCAGATCAACAACTCTATTTGGATTAATTGTCTATATTTACCTTGAGCTAAGAACTGAAGACTGGTTAACATAGCTGATCCATATTCCTGTAAGAAAAACAGATCTATAAAATAAAGTAACAAACAAACAAACAAAAAAACAAGTCAATGTAATTGTATATATATATATATCATCTCTTTTATAGATTATATCAGAAAAATATGAAGATTTCCTACTTTTTGGAGCATTTTTTGAAGCTACCATGATTGACCGGAAAATTGGAGACAAACCTATTAGCTTTGAGGTTTCTGTAGGTAAGTCTAGTCTTCATTTTCTTATGACAAAGATTAGTTTAATTTAGATAGTCATGTGTTACTAGAACAAGGAGCTCTTGTTTATAATGGTGTAATTAGGTAGAGGAAATTTTTAACCCCACTCTTTAAAAGGAAAACAAAACAAAAACCATTTAGTGAACTTATTCCCAGGAGTAACCCCCTTTATTTTGGCTTATCATTTTTGAGGTGGGATTTTAGACCAAAGACAGGAGAAGAGATGACTGTCTTCACATAGATTTAGTGGAATTTTGCTTAGTCGTGCTAGAATTTTGAATGTTAATTCCACTCAATAGAAATATTTTTTTCAGGAATTATATAGGCACAAGGAATAAAGACAAAAAGGAAACCATGCCTGTTCTCGGGGAAGTTACATATTATTGAAAAGAAACATGTACTCAGTGAAGCCACAATGGAAATACAAAGTTGGTAAAGGAAAGATTTGAACCCAGATCCAATAACTTTAAAGTCAATATTCTTTACACATATCATCTTTTAAAAAATGATATAATATTACAGAAATGATTGTTTTATGCCATAAATTAAAAATAAAATAAATATAAATATATCAATAGTAATAATAACATTTGTATGGTACTTTGGAAGCCAGTGGTGCAGAGGATAGAATGCCATGTCTAGAGTCAGAAGAATCATCTTCTTAAGTTTAAATCTGGCCTCAGCTACTTACTGATTATGTGACCCTGGGCAAGTTACTTCACTCTACTTGCCTCAGTTTCCTCATCTGCCCAGACGGGATCATAAAGAGTCAGACTTGAATGAAAATGACTAAGCAAGCAATATGGACTTTTTAAGGTTTACAAAGTATTTTATATGTTCTTTCATTTGATTCTCACCCTGGAAGGTAAATGATATGATTATCTCCATTATAACTGATGAGGAAACTAAGATGGACAAAAATTAGATGATTTGTTTAGAGTAACACAACTTAGATTTTGAGTCAAATTTGAACTCAGGTTTTCCTAACTCAAAGTCCAGTGCTCTCTCCTTTGAGTCAACTGGGTGTCTACTTTGTGTCATTTATACTTTCTGTGATTTCATCAGCTTTACAGTATGATAGGATCATATCTACCAAGAGCCTGAAGGGACTTCAGAGGTCATTTTAACCAATCTTCTCATTTAACAGTCCAGGGAGGTTATATAACTTGCCCCAAGGTAACATGAGTAGTAAATATCAAAGGTGACATTCAAACCCATATCTTGGGACACCAAAGTCAATATTCATAAACTGTGACTTGCTGGATTTATGATTTCATCAGATTTAGGGCTCCTTCTATGGATGTAGATGAAAACCATTCTATAATTTAGTAAACTGTCTATATTGAGTGGCTCTGACTGGGAAAAAAATCCCCTGCTAACACACCCCCTGGTAATGGGTTGCTCCAAGGTGAACCATGTCTTGGGTGACAGACCTGTATGCTCTGTATGATGATTCTAGTTTTCTGAACAATGAAATAGGGATAATTCCATTGGGACCCAAAAGAGAATGAAATGCTTTTTAGATTTTAAAGTAATATATGTCAGTTAATACTATTGTTATTTAAGCTTCTCTATACATTACTCAAGCTATTATATTTTTATTATATTATATTATATTATATTATACTATATTATGTTATATTTATTATATAATATCCTATTGTATTATATTGTATTATCCTACCATTTTTCTTAAGCCTCCACTCTTCATGGCAAAATGTTGCTCTATTTAATTCAAACTAGTGTAATTCAAATGAATGTTGTTTTATTTTAAAAAAGGAGCCAGCAGTATATACCATATAGACAATTGAAAGACATGATCCCTGACCTCATGGAGCTTACTATCTAAAGTAAATTATTTTAACCTACAATCTCAATTATTTTATGCAGCCAAAGGAGCTTGGAGACCTCAGGCTGATACATTACTTTCCTCTCCCTGTCCTTGATATGTTTGGGAGAAAACTCTAAGCTTGTTCTTCTCCTACATTTCATCAACCATTTATCTTAAATCTGGAAATTTTTAGAGAACATTGACTTTACTACATCTCTTATTCTTAATTTCCTCTTTAAAGGTAACTTTGGAAATCTTATTGATGGGGGCTCTCACAATGGGAGTAAGAAGAAATCTCCAGAAACATTAGAAGAGGAGAATGCACCTCTGCTTCAGGAAGGCAATACAGATTCTGCCCATGACATTGCTATCCCTTCCATGTCTACCACACACCCTGAAAAGCCCTTGTTGACAGAAGGAAACAGGTGAGTAATGTCAACCTTGATAATTAGACTTTAATTATGCATTAGGTTCTGGACCTTACACTGCAGGAGCGTTATTTGTCAGTCCTCATGTCACTAGACACAAGTCCAGTATTCCTAGAAATGGTTGATCTTTGAGTATTATTCTATACTTTAATAACCTTCCAAAAGCTCATAGAGTGGAAACACACAGTATTAACTAATGTAATGATCCTATTCACTTGTGGATTCTTCCTTTCAGGTATTTCAAAGACTAACAAGACCCTAAGTAGATTCAGGGCTTCAGAAGACTAAGAAATCTTAATGACTTCTTCCACCTCCAAGATTCTATTCTGTGATTTTAACTTTTAAGTTAGAAAGACCCTCAGAGATCTTCTAATGAGAAGTAAGATAAATAGGTAGATATGTATATATATAAATATATATATACCTGCATATATATATATGTATATATGTGTGTGTGTGTGTAACTATGTTTTAAATCTTGAAATGTTATATTTATACTGATTATTATTATTATTACTATTATATGCTCAGAATTTTTTATTTTACAGAGAAGAAAAAAGAGGTCCAATTCATTGAACAAGGTCTCTGCCCTCAAGAAGTCTTTGTTCTCTGAGAGAAGCCTCAACATATAATTAGATTTGTATATGAATGACAATTTGAGGAAGGAGAAGGTTCAAGCAATTAGAAAGAAAGGCTTCAAAAATGTGTCTCCTTAAATGAACCACCAGGGAAATTAGGGCTAAATTAAATGGATTGAGAGAAAGGGGAAAAAATCTTGAAGATGAAAATTTGATTAATTTGAAAGTTTGATTAAATATTTATGATTTCTTCATTCTAATAAATCTGGAAAGGACTTTAAATTGGATATATGTATATGCTTAGGTTTGGGGGATACAAAGACAAAACTGAAATATATCTTACCCTCAAGAAGCTTACCTTTTTATATATAAATTCACATAAGTAAATTGAAAACAGAGTGTTCCAAAAAGTCTTAGTGCAGATTTAAGTTTTAATTGAAGCTTTTCCTAAGCAATTAAAGCTTAAACTTGGACTAAGATTTTTGGGACATCCTGTATATGCAAGGTGCATTTTTTGGGGGAGAGTACTAATGGGTCAGGGAAGCAGGAAATTCTTCATGTAGAAGATAAACCTTGAACAGCATTTTGAAGGAAATAACATTCTAGGGGATTGCACTCTTAAATATTCTCATGGGACAAAGAACATGCATAAACATGCATAAACTGTTTCTTCTGACTCATAGATTTTACCCAGAAATTTAGGAAAATGGTGACCCTCAGTATTATGAGACTGACGTTCCATTTGTAAGTGTGAATGTAATTCCCATTAAAGAAAACAGTGTAGTTTATTTTTTCTTTTTTTAATTGAAATTTTATTTTATTTTTCCAATTACATGCAACTATAGTTTTCAACATTCATCCATTTGCAAATTTAAGAGTTCCACAGTTTTTCTTCCACCTTCCCCTCCTTTCCCTTCCCCTTCCCATGGTGGTGAACAATCTGCTGAAAAATGTCCAAGTACACTCATTTAAACAGAATTTTAAAGAAAGGAAGCAAAATGGAGCTCCTAGGTTGAGTGATCATAAGTCTCCAGAAAATAAATATTTATTAAGCTGTAATATATTTATTAAGCTAGACACTGTCCTATGCTAAATTCTAGAGTTATGAACAAAAACAAAAAATAGTCCCTGCTTTCAAGGAACTAAAGGAAGACAATATATAAATAGTTATGTACAAACAAGGTATGTATTGAATAAATTGTAGATAATCAACAAAGGAAATATATCAGAATTAAGGAGGATTGAAATTTACTTATAATCTGGGAAAAGAGGGACTTCTCTGGAAGTTTTCCCTTTAAATCCCACCTTTATCAACTGTTCCTTGCTTGCCAAAGGGGTTAGAAGAGCCCTCAACTTCTTCCATTCATAATGACTCCATTTATGCATGATTAGCCAATTCACTAGGTCAGGTGGGAGAGGATTTTTCAGGTCCTGTTATTTTCAAATTAATTTCTTTAATTCAAGACAAAGACCAGTGTCCAAAGTCTTCTGTCACCCATGGTTGCCACCATTGTGCCCTTGCAGATCCCCCCTTTTTTCCTTCAATTTTCTCTACATTCCATCTCCAAGTATTACCACATATCTTGAGATAGAAATCCTATCTGCCCCTCTTATTGAAACTGGAAAAGAGAAAACTACCCCAGCACTGGGTTTTTGAATAATCCAAAGAAATATTAGAATCAAGTGAAATATCATTTGAGTATTAATTACAGGAGTGTGAGAGCAATCATTTAACTGAGATGGAACAAAAATAGCAGTTTGGTTTCTGACCTTTTCTCCTCTTGATTCAATAACAAACATCAATTTCTGCCAAGAATCTATTTGGCTCCTCTTAATAGATCAAGCATCTGTTAGGTTATTATCCAGCAGAACAGACTGCAGGGGCTTCTGTGCTAATTTTATCATTTCCCTTGGACGGAATTTGTGCTAGTGAAAACCTTAAGACCCTTCCAGGATGAAATTCATTCCTCAACTTTATAGAACAGAAGGAAGAAAGATGAGTTTCTTAATGAATGTCCCATTCACATTTACTAATTCACATCTCCCATTCCTACCATCCTCCTACTAATTCACACACTTTGATTCCAGTTCCAATTGTTTTTCTGATCTACCATACTGCTTTCTTCTCTTCATTAGATTCTTCTTCTCTGTCTGGGCTTTGGGGTTCATGCCACATAGGGAGATTTTCTTTCACTTTTTCCAACTGTCTTAGAAGTATAGGAGGGAGTCTTCTAGGGCAGAGCCAAGATGGGGCACTTCTGGGATGGAGCCAAGATGGTGGTATGGAGCTAACAAGCTCCCAGAGCCTTTCCCTATCAAAGATAAATGAAGCCTCTACTCTGACATTCACACTACAGAAACCACCAAGGAAAAGAGAAGATTCAAAGAAGTTTTCAACTGCAGACATCATGGAAGATCTTCAGTGAAGGTCTGACTCTTTGAGGGAAAAGGGAGGGAAAAAAGTCCAGGAGGTGGTAGAACAGGGAAGGCCAACAGGAGGCTTTAGCCACAGTGCAATCCAGGTCCTGACAGCTTAATAATAACAGAGGTCCTGGCAGTTGGATAACAAGCCAACAGGGAGGATTCCAACCCCAAACAAAGTCTGAAACATTAAAACACCAGGGTAAAAGACAGAATTAGGCTGGGAACAATCCTCTGTTAAGTCAGAACTTGGGCATAAATGGGAGGGGGAACCTTTGCAAAGATAAGGCCTGGACTGCATAGGCAATATCTTGCCCAACAACAAGTCAGGGATCAAATCCCAGCCCCAGTGATATAAAAGCTTGGATCTATACTCCATATACTCCAGGATCAGAATTACAACAACAAAGATGAACAAAAAAAGAGCTAAAAGAGCACTCACTATAGAAAAATACTTCACAGGTAAAGATGACAGCAATGCCATTTCTGAAGAAGAAAGCTATGAAACATCACTCACAAAAAGTATCAAACAGTCTATAAATTGGACTCAAATACAAAAGCTCATTGAAGAGCTTAAAAAATAATTTAAAACCAAAGAAGAGAGGAATGAGAAAAATGGAAATGGAAGTCATGCAGGAAAATTTTGAGAAGTTGACCAGAGAATTCAATATCTTTAAAAAGGTAATTGAAGAAAATAAAATCCTAAAAACTAAGATTGAACAGTTGGAAGCCAATGAATCTACAAGACTACAAGATTTTTGTCAAACAAAATAAAAAGGCTGAAAAAATTGAAGAAAATGTAAAGTACCTTCTAGGGAAAATGAATGACCTGGAAAACAGATCCAGAAGAGACAATCTGTGAATCATTGGACTACTAGAAAGCTTGGACTAATAGAAGAACCCAGAAAACATCATGTGGGAAAGTATAAAGGAAAATTGCCCCAATCTACTACAATAAGATAACAATATAACAATTGAAAGAATCCATAGAACCCCTCCAGAAAGAGACCCCAGGATTAAAAACTCTAAAGGCTGTAAATTCCAGAACCCTCAAATAAAAGAGAGAATATTGCAAACAGCAAAAAGAAAACAATTCAAATACAAAGGGAACACAATCAGACCAACCACAGGACCTATCAGCCTCAACAATGAAGGATCAGAAGAACTGGAATAACATATTTTGGAGAACTAAAGACCTGGGATTACAACCCAGAGTGTACTACTCTGCAAAATTCAGTATATATTGTCAGAGAAAAAGATGGATGTTCAATGAAATGTAGGACTTCCAGAATTTCCTGACACAAAGACCAGAACTGAACTGAGAATTCAATTGCCAAGTATGTGACTAAAGAATTACATAAAAAAGATAAAAGAAAAAGGGGACTGAAAAAACAAAACTGTTTTAAACAAATGTTGGTCCCTAAAAAAGAAGTTATAACAATTTTAACTCATTAGAACTTTACTTCTCTAAGGATAATTAGAGGGTAGAATATAATTGAAGAGAATCAACCTAAGGGATATTAGTTTAATTGGGTCTTGCCTCTCAGTTGAAGAAGTCCAAGATCATATAACTATGCTTGAGATTAAAAAGCTCTGGAAAAAAAGCATTGTCAACTTAAACTTAAATATCTCATTAAACTTTAATTGGCTTTATTCACAAGGTGCTAAATGCCTTGTCCAATGAGGGTATCATAAGCTGCAAGGACCCGAGACAGTGTTTCTACTACTTATAATCATTTGTAAAGTTTCTGTGAGTCTACCAGAGCCTCCCAGGATTTAGAGATCTTCAGGAAACTTTTAGTTAGTTAGATCAGCAAGCTTCACTTAATAAGGGGTTAATTACCCTGGGTGGATGGGGGGGTAAAGTGGAAGATACAAAAGTTTTTGGTTCACTTTATAAGATATTAAGTACCTTGAATGGGAGGTAGGGAGGTAAAGTGAGAAAGAAAATAGGCCAGGGGGAGGGGAACAAATAGTTCAAGAAATGATATGGCTTCGGCAGATACTTTGACTTGTGAAGAGGACTGTGCATACTTGAAAGATACTTGAAAGGAAGTAAGGTAAAAATGATTATAATTATGATTTTATGCAGTTTTAGTCAATGCTGCCTATCAGACAATCAAGTAAACAATCTCTGATGATATCTTGATAAAAATAGAACTTATCAAGCAATAAAGAACTGCGCTTAATGATACCTGACTAATAGTGCACCAAGGGAAGAGGCATAATGATTTATAATTTTAGAGGGAAAGAAGGGAGAATGTGAATGCTGTGTAAATTCTATTCAATAGATTTAGCACATTGAGGGAATAAAATACATTCCCACTTGGGTTTAAAAATCTGCATTAATCTACAGGGTGGGGGGACTGGGAAGGGAGAAGATAAGGGAAGAAGAGACTGATAACAGAAAAGGGAAGAATAAGTGAAAATAAACTGAAATTAAAAAATTTAAAACATAAATCAAAGGGGAAAGGTAGTAAAATTTTGGTGAGGAGGAATAAGAGAAAAGGAAAGATAAACATAAATGGAGAAATATAGCATAGAGGGAAATACAGAACTAGTAATCTTAACTGTAAATGTGAATGGGATGAACTGTCCCTTAAAATAGAAGTGAATAGCAGAATGGATTAAAAACCAGAATCCTGCAATATGTTGTTTACAAGAAACACATTTGAAGCAGAAAGATACACACAGAGTAAAGGTAAAAGGTTGGAGCAAAATATATTATGCCTCAGCTAAAGTAAAAAAATCTGGGGCAGTGATTCTAATCTCAGAGAAAGTAAAAAAAAATCAAAACTCAATTGCCACACAGGTAATTATTAAGTGTCTGAGGTTGAATTTGAACTCAGGTACTCCTGACTCCAGGGCTGTGCTCTATCCACTGCACCACCTAGCTGCCCCTAAAACTGCATCTTCTTAAAAGACACCATTGAAAATGAGGCTATATCATTACTAAACATGTATGCACCTGGTGGGATAGCTTCCAGATTCCTAGAGGAAAAGTTGAGTGAATTATAAGCAGAAATAGACAGCAAAACTTTAATAATGGGAGACCTCAACCCCCCTCTCTCAGAACTAGATAAATCCAATAACAAAATAAACAAGAAAGAAGGTGAATGAAATCTTACAAAACATAGATTTGATAGATCTCTGAGAAAATTTAATGGGCAAAGAAAATAATATACCTTTTTCTCGGTAGTGCATGGCACTTTCACCAAAAGTGACCATATACTAGGGGACAAAAACCTTAAAATCATTTAAATGCAGAAAGGCAGAAATAATAAATACACATTTCTTAGATCATGATGCAATAAAAATTGCATGTAATAAAGGTTCAGGGCAAGATAAGCAAAGACCTAAATGGAAATTAAATAACTTTATCCTAAATAATGGGTAGATCAAACAGCAAATAATATAAATAATCAATAATTATATCCAAGAAAATAATAATAATGAGACATCATATCAAAATTTATGGGATGCAGCCAAGGCAGCTTTGAGGGGAATCTTTATATCTCCACCTGCCTATATGAATAAAACAGAGAAAGAAGAGATTAATGAATTGGGTATGCAACTAAAAAAGCTAGGAAAAAAAACAAATTAAACATCTTCAATTAATTACCAAACTAGAAGTTTTGAAAATCAAGGAGAGATTAATAAAATAGAAAGCAAAAAAGCCATTGATCTATTAAATAAATCTAAGAGCTGGTTTGTATGAAAAAGCCAATAAAAATAGACAAACCTCTGGTTAATCTGATTTAAAAAAAGAGAAAGAGAAAATAACCAAATAACCAAGTAACCAAATAACCAAAATTGAAAAGAGTAAACTAGCTGCCAATGAGGAGGAAATTAAAGAGATAATTCGGGACTATTTTTCCAAACTGTATGCCAATAAATTGGACAACTTGAGTGAAATGGATGAATAATTGCAAAAATATAAACAGCTCAGATTAACAGAAGAGGAAATAAATTACTTAAATAACCCCATTTCAGAAAAAAAAATTGAAGAAACAATAAACTCTTTAAGAAAAAGTCTTCAGGTCCAGATGGATTTACAAATGAATTCTACCAAACATTTAAGGAATAATTAATTCCTATTCTACATAAACTATTTTTTAAAAAAAAAGGAGAGGAAGGAGTCCTACCAAACTCCTTTTGGTGATGATACCTATATAGGGCTGATACCGAAACATAGTGCTGATACCTCAACCAAGAAGAACCAAAACAAAGAAAATTATGAATAATGAATATTGATGCAAAATCTTAAATTAAATTTTAGCAATGAGACTACAGGAAGTTATTACTAGTTTAATACACCATGATCAGGTTGGATTTACACCAGGCAGGCAGAGATGGTTCAACATTAGGAAAGCATTCAACATAATTAAACATATCAACAGTAAAATCAACAGAAACCATATGATTATCTCAATAGATGCTGAAAAAGCCTTTGATAAAATACAACATATATTCCTATTAAAAACACTGGAAAATATAGGAATGAATGGAGTTTTCCTTAAAATATTAAATAGTATCTATCTAAAACCACCAACAATTATTATATTTATTGCGAATACACTCAGAGCATTTCCATTAAATTCAGGCTTGAAACAAGGATGCCCATTATCACCATTACTATTCAATACAGTATTAGAAATGCTAGCAGTAGCAATAAGAGAAGAAAAAGAAACTGAAGGAATCAGAATAGGCAATAAGGAAGCAAAACTTTCACGTTTTGTAGATGTTATGTTTGGTATGCCTAGAGAACCCAAGAAAAATCATCTAAAAAAAACTCCTTAAAACAATTAACAAACTCAGCAAAATAGGACAAAAATAAACCCACACAATCATCAGCATTTCTATATATGAACAATAAAACCCAAGAACAAGAAATAGGGACACAAATTCCATTTCAAATAACTCTAGATAATATTAAATACTTGGGAATCTACTTCCCAAGACAAACCCAGAAATTGTATGAATACAATTATAAAGCTCCCCTCACCCAAATAAAGTCAATTCCAAATAATTGGGAAAATGTCAAATGTTTATGGTTAGGTTGAGCTAATGTAATAAAAATGACAATTCTACCCAACTTAAATTACTTATTCAGTGCCATACCAATCAAACTACCAAATAAATACTTTATTAAGCTAGGAAAAAATGTAACAAAATTCATCTGGAGCAACAAAAGGGCAAGAATAGCAAGGGAACTGAGGTGCGGGGGAAGTAAAGGAAGGTAGCATAGCTCTACCAGATGTAAAACTACTATAAAGCAGCAGTCATTAAAACTACATAATACTGGTTTAAAAATAGAGTAATAAATCAGTGGATTAGGATAGGTTCAAAAGAAAAACGCAGTAAACGAACACAGCAATCTGCTATTTGACGAACCCAAAAACATCAGCCTCTGGGATAAGAATTCACTATTTCACAAAAATTGTTGGGAAAACTGGAAAATATTATGACAAAAACTAGGCATAGATGACATCTTACACCATATACCAAAATAAGGTCAAAATGGGTACAGGATTTAGACAAAGATCAGTACCATAAATTAATAGAACAAAAAAATATATCTATCTGATCTATGGAAAAGGGATAAATTTGTGATCAAACAAGAATTAGAGCACATTATAAACTGCAAAATGAATGATTTTAACTATATTAAATTAAAAAAGTTTTACATTAATAAAATCAATGCTGCCAAAATTAGAAAAAAAGTGGAAAGCTGGGAAACAATCCTCACAACTAGGAGTTCAAATAAAAGTCTCATTTCTAAAATATATAGAGAATTGCATCAAATTTATAAGGTCACAAGTCATTTCCCAAATGATAAATGGTCAAAAGACATGAACAGATAGTTTTCAAATGAAGAAATTAAAGTTTTATATATATATATATATATATATATATATATATATATATAAGCATATGAAAAAATGCTAGAAGTCACTATTGACTAGAGAAATTCAAATTAAAACAACAATGAGTTGCAACCCTTTGTTTCTGTTCATTTGTTTTCAGTCATGGCCAACTCTTTGCGATTCCATTTGAGCTTTTGTTGTCAGAGATACTGGAGTGGGTTGCCATTTCCTTCTCTAGCTGATTTTACAGATGAGGAAACTGAAGCAAAGAAGAATAAGTGGCTTGTCAAGCAAGGGCCACATAGCTAGTGAGTTCGGATTTGAATTCAGTTCTTCCTGACTCTGTATTTTTCCACTTGGCTGCCCATGACCTGTAGTTCAATTGTCTCAATAATAACAAGTCAATGTTGATTTTGTTTTATTTTGTCTTTGTATCTCTAGTTCCTAGCACATGATAGGCTTAATAAAAGTTTACTTAATTAGAAACCAAAATTTTATAAACACTAGGATTTACAAAGCAATTTAAATATTATTTCAACATGAGTCTTATAGGGCAATTAATACAGGTATTACTATCCTCATTTTGTGGATGAGAAGACTGAAATTCAAAGAGGTGAAACTACTTTCCCAGACTTCTAGTAATTGTCAGTCAGTATGTGAACCATATTTCTTTAAATTCCAGGTCCAATATTCTTTCTATTTTGTTACTCTCCCTTTTTGAAATCTTCGCATCCTTAACCAGCTACAATGTGCATTATCTTTCACAGGAATTATCACTACTTGCCATTCGAGGCCAAGAAGCCATGCGTCTACTTCATGAGCTCGTGGGGTGATCAGACTTTTAGGCTCCATTGGTCCAATATGCTGGACAAAATGGCTGATAGCCTAGTAAGTACTTTTGATGGGATGAAGTCTTTCAAATGAATGAAGAACCAGAGGAAAAGGAAACATTTCTTAGCTTCCCAGGAGAGAGCCCTGGCTTGAGTTTCACTGAAAATTTACTGAGCTTGCATATTTTGACAGATTTCCTCTTTACCACCCTCCCCCTATCTTTCAACTTACTCTAGGAACAAGAAATTTCTTTTGTAAAATGTAAAATTTTCTAAAAGACAGTGGGGACTAGATTTGAAAGAACTGAACTCTTTTGATACAGATCAATTCCAAATAACTGACATGGAGTCTTTCTTTAACATCCTCAGTCTCTACTTTCTATTACTTACTTCAAGAACTTCTGACATTATAATGGACATTTTTATCCATATGGTCCCTTTCTGTTCATATTTGAACCTTTATTTCTCATTTTCTAGTGAAAGTCTTTGCCTCTTTTAAATAGAAATTCAGGCACCAGTTAACAGATGGGGTAGAGGGGCCTTTTCCTTCTGTTAAATTATGCCAAGCCACTTGGCAGATGGTTTCATCCATGTGTGAGGCTGGTTCTTCTATTTTGAGCAAATATGTTTCTAAGAGTACTTATTCAATTATATTTAAATATTTATTGTTGTTGGTGGTGTTTTTCTGTCATTTTTTGGTCATGTCTGACTCTTTGTGACCCCATTTGGCGGTTTTAATGGAAAATATATTTGTGTAGTTTGCCATTTTCTTCTCTGGTTCATTTTATAGAAGAAGGAAACTGAGGCAAATAAGGTAAAATTACTTGCCCAGTGTCTGAGGTTAGATTTTAATAAAGGTAGATGAGTCTTCCTGACTTCAGGTCCAATACTCTATCCACTGTGCCACCTAGTTGTCCTCAGTATTGACCTAGAGCAATTCTTTTATTTGTGGACTCCAGGCCTAGTGCTCTATCCACTACGTGACTTTGGACAAATTATTTTTATCTCTTTGAGCATGTGTCTGCTTCTACTTGTCCTTATCACACACACACACACACACACACACACACACACACACACACACACACAATGTGTATTAACCATTTTGCTACAATGGGGAGGTACAGAGTTTAAATAGGAAGGATCCTTCCCTCATAGAGTTTATATTCTTGAAGGAAAATTTATCAACAGTTAGGAGCAACTAGGTGGTTCAGCAGATAGAAAACAGAGATTGGAGTCAGGAAGACTTGAGTTCAAATGCTGTCTCAGACACTTAATTAGCCTCAGATACTTAATTGACCCTGGGCAAGACACTTGATCTCCTTTTGCCTCAGTTTCTTCATCTGTAAGATTTGGATTATAATAACAATTAACTTGATGGGTTATTTTGATATCAAGTGAGTTAACATATATGAAGTGCTTCATAAACCTTAAATCTGTTATAAAAATGCTAGCAATTAAATATATATTAATTATATATATTATTAATTTGGTAATTATATATATATATATTTATAAACATGTACACACATGCACAACTATATTACCAAATCATTCATTATGAGTACAGGTAAGTAGAATCATATAGTACAAAGAGTACTGTAGTTTAACTCAGAATACTACTTATTGCTTGTGTGACCTTGGATAAATCATTGAAATTCTCTAATCTTCAGTTTTCTTTTTAAAATATGAGAATGATAGCTAAGGATCCTTCTAGCTCAAGTTCTGTGATTCCTCCTACTTTATTTTCCTAGTTCACAGATGATAGATGAAACCATGATACCAGAAAAATTCAGCAAGGGAGAAAATGTAGAGAGAAAAGAACTCCCAGGATAGAATCTGAAAGAAAGTCAATCTTGGGAGGAGCTGGTAGGTGTGTGTGTGTGGAGGGGGGGGGGTAGGAGATAAGTAATGATTCAATAAAAGAGTCTGAGAATAAGTAATCAGGCAGGTGAAAGAGAACCATTCAATCAATTATAACAATTATAACTATAATAGCTTTAATTTATATCTGGCTACTGGAGCCAAATAGCTCTAGAGGAGAAAGTGAGGTTGGTGACTGAGCACAAGACCTCCTTACTCAAATCCAATTAACATGAATGTTATGGCATCATCTCCTTGATGTCATGGCCTTCTTAGAGAATGATAGACAAACATCATTAATGAGTGCCTATTGAAAAGACTTACAGGAGCCAGGGGAAGAAGAAACCAAGAGGAGGAGGTAATCAATAGTATCAAAAGCTTTAGCAATTAAAAAAAATAAGAACTAAGAAGAGAGGACTGAATTTTGAAATAAAGAAATTTTTACCATTTTTGAAGACTGTAGTTTCAGTGGAGTGCATCAAAGTGGTATGGGGTTAAGAAGTGAAGGAGTGGCAATTGTGAGGATAGATGGTTTTTCTCTAGGAGAGAGATACAGGAGGATTTCTTGAAGGAATGTCATGAACAAGTGAGTTTTTTTTTTTAAGACTGGGGAGATTATGTTTGTAAAGTAAAGAGAAGGACCCAGTAGATCAGAAGAACTTGAAGATGCTCTCATCATCTCTCAGAAGGAATGAATGAGAAGGCAAATACCAATAGGGAGAGAATTGGATCAGATAAAGACATATATATATATATATATATATATATATATATATATATGTATATATATAGCCAGTTTCTAGCACAGAATCTGACATTTAGTGTACTTAATAATTATATTCTGATTGATTAATTAATTAATATCTCGTGTAAGACTCAGCTTTGGGTTAATAAAAATCCCAGAGAACATCCCTCCTCAACCTGTTATCCCATAAAATTAGACAAATACAATATAAGTGATCCTAGCAGGTGAGAAGTAAGACCCCTCTGAAGCAACTCATGCTGCTGTTTTTTGCTTTCAGGAAGAAAGTATAGAAGAAGTAAAAGAACTGATCAAAGTTTCAGAGGAGGAGTCAGAAGGGAAAATAAAGGCTGCTCTCAACACCTTTATAAGTCAAACCAGGTACTTAAGAAAAATGGCCCTATGTAATTATGTCCCTGTGTAATTAGTTTTAAGCTACAGAGCTGTTTCTGGAGTGAGGGTAAGGTGAGGAATGAAACAAAATGAAACCTTTTCTGAGAAACATGTTTTTAACTAGGTTGGAGAAATTGGCTATGTAATCAAAGTCCCAATTTCACAATTAAAAATTCCCAATCATGTCAATCTTTTTTGTAATTTTTTAAAATTTTAATTAATTGATTTAATTAAAAATTAAGAATTAAAATTTAACCTTAAATACAATATGAGAAAAGGGAAAAAATCCATTGTCATGTACACAGCAGACCAGAAAAGGTTCAATATAAAAAATTCCATTTCAAGAAAACCTATATAATAAATAGAGCACATTGTTTTCAAAGCTCCCCATCTTTGCTTCCTTGTTGGTGTTCTTTTATTTTCTGCTGTACATTTTTATTTCATTTTTCCCCTCCCTTCCTCCACCTAAAGAAGGCTGCACACACACACACACACACACACACACACACACACACACACATATATGACTGTACTGTGCTTATTTCTTCCTATGATCTCTTTCTCTGAAGGTATATAGTATCTTCCTTCAAGATTTTTTTGCAGTACATCAAGATAATAACAAAAAATGCTTTCTTTATCACCCCTTCTGTACTTTTGGTTATTTCTTCTGCATGTTTCCTTTTTATTCATTCATTTTTTAATTGAGATTTAAAAAATTTTTCTGGTCCAAATTTCCTCCCTCCCTCTTCTTTTCCCATCCATTTAGAAGTCAAGAAAAACAAAATCTGTCACAAATTTTATAATCTTGCAGGGCACATTTCTGTATTAACCATACTAATAAAAAAAACAAGAATGAGAAAAAAGTATTTTAATCTGCACTGAGTCATCAACTACCTCCTTGTTCTTAAGCAACTGAAGCAAAAGTTAAACTTTCTTAAAAAAACTTCAGCAATACATTCTTTATCCACGGCAGTGCTCCTTCCCATTAATGCATAGGCATTTTTTAATCTCTTTTTTTGTGCTTCCTTTTATTTTGACAAAGTAGAATAACTATTTCCTAATACCTCCCTTTCCTCTCCTCTGTCCCATTCTCCAGTCCAAAGAAAAAGTTAAGCAAAGACATTAAAGATGGCTATGTTTGATAGCATTTGCACCATTTTAAACCCAAAGTGCCCCAAGTCCCCCATGAAAAGAAGGAGAGAAATTCTTTATCTCTTTTCCAGGGCTAAGATTAGTCAATAAGAGTTAACTGCCAACATAATATGGCACTTCAGGGTTTCTGGAGCACTTTACAAACAATATCTAATTTGAGTGTTAAAATCTCCTGTG
The DNA here is from genome assembly GCF_037893015.1 of Macrotis lagotis. Taxonomy (NCBI): domain Eukaryota; kingdom Metazoa; phylum Chordata; class Mammalia; order Peramelemorphia; family Peramelidae; genus Macrotis; species Macrotis lagotis. Next base: position 586,971,570 of record NC_133666.1, read on the forward strand.
AGATACACCCATTTTACAGATTTATTCTATGAAACATTCAATTCCTCAACCTACTCACCTCCCAAGTGCTGTTCTTTCACCTTATCTCTCTAACACAAAGATGGCCATATCTTGATCTTGCTATAATTCACAAATATATCATTTCCATGTTCAAGAATTCTGAAATTCCATTACCTGAGCATTATCTGTTGGTTTTCTATCACTCCTCTGTCTTCAAACCAAGACCTATTTGTCACACCATGACCTCCTAATCCTCCTCGATTCCTCAGTTCTTTTCTAAGTCATCACCCTTGCACTAAGCTCTCTTCCTTCTTTTCCCCTTTGTGACCATCTGGAGAACCAGTTTAACATTACAGAAGTCTTTTCTTGAGGTTCCCTCATCCTCAAAACAAAACAAAAATCCTTATCATTGCCAATTGCGCCTTATCAGTTCTCAATACCAGTTCAAGAATCACCCTCACCACCCACTGTCTTTGTTGCTAAACCTATGTTGCTGAATGAAGGTAGAGAAAATCATGTCACCATTCTGACTGGGTCTACCCCAAATTTATGTTGCACAGCCTTAAGAGGGTCTTCATTGCCACCAGGAATTCCTACTATACCTCCCCTATCAATTCACTGTGTCATTTTCCACATGGGTTCTTCTAAACCTCTTCAACCCTCTTCAAATCTCCACGCTCTCAGCTGAGAACCTTGACTTATATTTCACAGAATAAAAAACTGAAGCCATTTGCCATTAGCTTCTCTCTCTTCATCTTCTTATATCTCTCAGATGCCTTCTGCCAACATCTCCTCCTTCACCCCTATCTCACATGAAAAAGTGACTTTTCTCCTTGTTAAGGCAAAACTACACAAATGATCCTATATCCTTCAAGAGATCTCCCCCACTCATTTGTCTTCAATCTCTCCTTGTCTACAAATATGTTCATCTTCCCGATCTGAGAAAACTTGATCCTTCCATCTCCCTATCATTCTATATCTCTTCTTCCTTTGTGGAAAAAGTCCACAGAAGACTGTTCATAATAGAAACTACTATTGTTCTCTTCTTAACCCCTTATAATCCAGGTTCTGATCTCATTCCACTGAAACCACAAAACACTCCAATTGTGGGTTGCAAGCATTTCCTCTGGTTGAGCCCCATGTCTGTAACACTTTTCTTCACCATATCTGCCAGTTTGCTTCCTTGGCTTTGTTCAAAGTCCAACTAAAACTCTACCTTCTATAGGAAGCCACCCCAATCCCTTTTAACTCCATTGCCTTCCCTCTCTCTGTTAATCATTTCCTATTTATTCTGTATGTAACCTATTTTGCATATCTGTTCATTTGTTGCCTCCCCCATTAGAATGAGGTTTCTTGCTTTATTTCTTGCCTTTCTTTGTATCTTCAGCATTTAGCACAGCACTTGTCATATAGAAGGTACTTAATGAATACTCATAAATTAAATGATTAACTGAGGCTGAGAAAGGTTAAGTGATTTGCCCAGGGTCACACAGTTAGTAAATGTCTGAGGTGGGATTTGAATTCAGATCTTTCTGACTACAAATCCATTGTGCTATCTACTCTATCAGCCTATCTCATTATAAATAATAAAGCATTTAGCTTCATTTTCTTTTCCCTGTTATGGTCATTGTGTTTATTGTTTTCCTGGTTCACTTTGCATCAGTTCATACTGTTTTCCTATGTTTCTCTGAATTTCTCAAATTGGTTACTTATAACACCACAATAATATTCCACTCTATCTATATATCATTGCTTGTTTGACCATTCCCCTTTCTGCATATTCCACTACACAGCTACATGAATAGATTTTTGTATCTGGAGCAGATAACTTACTGATTCAAACATTTTTCTAGCTGTATGACCCTGGTTTCAAATCAATGAACATTTCTCTGCCTCAGTTTCCTGTTCTATAAAATGAAATAATAACACCTGCCTCAGAATTTTTATGAAGTTCAAATAGGATACTAAATGTAAAGTACTTTATAAACCTGAAAACACTATATACATGCTAGCAATTATATTTTCAATATAATGATGATCTATAACAATTTATTATTTTGTTGTTGTCATTGAGTGGGATATTCCCTCTTAAGAGTTATTACTAGTGAAGTCCTCTCAGGATTAAAAATCATTAAAACAAAGACAGAGTATTACTCTTAAGACTATTCTTAGAAGAAAGAGGGAGAGAGACCTTGCATTCTAAACCAGGCACCCTCCCAATTCTGTTGGGGGGGGGATAGTGGACTATTTCCTGAGTGACCTTGCATTTTTAGTTAGTCACCAATTTGATGATAAAACTCTCTTAACTGGGAGAACAGTAGACTGTTCCTATGAGAAAAACCTTGCATTCCAACAAAGCTTATAAGACTCCTCTTGTTTGATAATAAGTAGACTGTTATTTCAGTAAGATAGTTATAATCCTGAAGGTTATTCTCACCATATGGATGGTGAGATAATATTTTATGAAAACCTTTCATTCTTTTCTTTGTTGCTGGGTCGATTTTCACAAGTAGAATGTAACTCTGAAGACTAACTAATGAGTCAACAGAGAGGGATGATAGGAAGGAGCAGGGGATCATATTAGGCCATATAATCTTGCTTGACTGTCAATTCAGGGCCGTTCCTTGATCTTCACTACCTTTGTGAGACTTGGAGTGTGACCTTTTCTTGAGAAAAGTCAAAATAAACTTTCTTTTTTGCTCAGAGGAGTCTATATTTTTAAGTAGATTTTTATCCCACGCATCATCTTCTGAGGTGTGTTGACAGCCTTCCAAGCTTTAGTATGCAGTTAAATGATTTGTTATAACCAGCAAATAGTTCACTACCTGATGCCCAGTCTTCTGTTGATGAATATTTCACTACCTGGTGCCAAGTCTTCTGTTCATTAATATCTCTAAACAGTTAAGCTAAGTGGTCCTCCAAGGACAAGCTGTAGGTAAATCTCTATTGGAAGTTTTTACAGCTTGGTCATACCTATAAGAGTTTATGTTCCACCAGCATAGATTTTAGGACTCTAAGCTACCTCCTTCATGATGAAACTGCAGAGAAAGTAAAATTTTAGTGGAGTTCACCAAATACACAAAGTTGAAACAGGACTGTGGGAAAGGTTAACCACTTTATCAACCAAAAAATATTTATCCCTTTTCTTCAGACAATAAGTCACTGGTATTCAGAGCCAGGATAAGCTTAAAGATACTCATTCATATTTATATTCATTCATACAATAATCATTTATTTAGTGTCTGCTTTTTGCAGAATGCCATGTTTAGTACTCATCCTTGCCCTTTTGGGGTTCACAGTCTATTAGGGGAATACGATACATACACAAAGAGCAATAATATGCAATATTACATGATAATTTCTTTAAAGAGCAACAAAACAAAGAAACCCATTGGATTGGGAGGACAGAGAGAACAGGCCACCTATTACTTTACATTGTGACATAGCCTCCATATGGCAGTTGACTTAAAAAATTCTTTATCTGATATAAGGAATGAAATATTCTAGCATCAAAATAATCATATTCATTTGTTCAATAGTCTCAGCTGTGTCCATTTCTTTGCGACCCAATTTGGGTTGGCAAAGATACCGGTATAAGCTATCATTTTCTTCTCCATTTCATTTTCCAGATAAGAAAACTGAGACAAATAGGATTAATGACTTGCCTAGGGTCACACAGCTACTCAGTGTCTGAGGCCAATTTGATCTCGGGATGATGAGTCTTCCTGATACCTGCTGCTCTACCCACTAAACCGCCTATCTCCCTTATGCATTCACAAAACTTTTAAAAAATATCCCTTGTTATATCAACCTGTTTTGTGCACCCTAAGCAACTTCTTCCCTTATCTATCCATTGACTCTGCTATAATAGAAACAGTGCTGCTTCTGGAATCAGAGATCCTTAGGGATTAATCAATCACTTGATTGTCCTAAGCTTCAGTTTCCTTCCCTGTAAAATGATGGCATTGCACTAGATGGAGTCTGCAGGACTCTACAATTCTAGATATTTGATTCTATAAGCCAAGAGAAGATAATTGAGCTTAATAATCACAGGTATCTTTGTTATGAGTTTCAACCTCTTTTATAAGCAACATTGGATGTAATGAGATCCTGAGGATAAGATTATGGTTCAGAAGTCCTCAAGCACCAGGTGGTAGGTGGTAGGGCCCTCAATATATAAACTAAAAGAACTGCAATACTGTTGATTATACCTCACAGTGTGGTGAGAGATGGCCCTCCTGAGCTTATTGCATCCCTTGTGGCTATCCATGGAATCTAGACATAACTAAGTTATTCCTTGTGCAGTTAGGTAGCACAGTGAATAAAGGTTAGACCAAAAGTCAGGAAGCCTTATCTTACTGAATTCAAATTGGACTTCAGACACTATTATTCATGTAACTTTGGGCAACTCACTTAGCCCCATTTGCCTCATCTGTAAAATGAGTTGGAGATGGATATGTCCAACTGCTCTTAACCTTTGACAAGAAAACCCCAAATAAGGTCATAAAGAATTGAATGAGATTGAAACAACCAAAAAACAATAACAAAGGTCTTTCTACCAAAGGCTATAATTTCTTCCATAATCACAGGCCAAAAGAATTGCACAGCTAATTATTATCCTTTCAATGAGGCTTTAAGTGGATGACCATACTGCAGAAAGTGATGCCTTAGGAATTTCAGGATCATTGTATCGTAGGCTTAGAACCAGAAGATAACTTAGGACCCATCTAGTCCAACCCTTTCATTTTATAGATGAAGAAATGAAGGCTCAGAGAATTTCAGATTTCCTAAGGTCACACAGCTAGTAAGTATTAGAAATGAGAAATGATCTAATTACATGTCCCTGGTCACTCTGCAACATTATCTCTAAGGAGTTCAAACAGTGGCTCATCCAAAAACTTGTAGTGTGACCTTAGGTATTTCCCTTTCTGAATCTCTGTTTTTGTCATCTGTAAAGTGAAGATTCCTTCTCCTAGACCTATAATCCTCTGATTCTTTCCAAACTCTCTGCTGTCTTCTGGGACAGAGCCCAGAATCAGAGCCCAGATGACTCTCCCTAGATTCATGGTCTCTTCCAAGACTATAGAAAGAAGCTTTTTTTAACTAAATTACAATATTGATTCCCCTCACTTCTTCAGACAGGTTCCAAACTAAGTAAGGTCTCTATGAGACCTAACCATGGTTTCCCTCTCAAGTGCATGGATAAGAAAAGGACAGTAACACAGAAGGAATGAAAAAACATTAATGGGCAGGGCAATGAACATTATATATTACTCTTAAGATATATTTTTACAACACTAAAATCCACACATATGGAAGGATGTAGACCAGAACTGAACTGAACTGAAATGTGTGGATGGACTACAGTATGGACCAGATGGGAGAGGACTCATACTGATGCGAAAACTGATGAATTTAAGGATCTAAGTATGCCCTACCCTCAATAAATCACAGAAGGAAAACTGAAAAATTGCATTCTAGAAATAGTCAATAAGTATTTTTAAGTATCCATTACATATCAGACATTGTACAAAAAGAGACAATAGGAAACCTACCTGCCCTTAAGGTGCTTACTATTTAATAATATCTAAAAATTCATTTGTTAGCAACATGCTCACAAATATGTACAATCAGTCTATGTACATGATATATAGGAATTAATGAACAGAAGGAAGCCACTAGAATTAGGAGAGGCAGAAAAAGACTTCTTATAGACAGTGAGATTTTAGTTGAGAATTGAAGGAAGTCTGAGAAGCCAAGAGGGGATGAGAAGGGATGATAATGATACTTATCCTTCTTTCTTGAGGAAGACTATGACATCAGTGAGATGATGCCTATTGTATTTGAGTGAGGGAGTGCTTTCCTTTCTCTTCCAGAGCCATATGGATGAAGTGGTCAGATATGAATTAGGATGGCTTGAGATAGCCCTGATAAGAGGCTTGAGATAGCCCTAATAGGAGGCAATCAGAGTTATGTGACATGACTAAGTCCAGACAGCTAGTAAATATCAAGTGTCTGAGACCAAATCTGAATATGGGTCCTTAGGATTATAGGGCTAGTATTCTATCCACTGCACTATCTAGCTGAGAAACATTCCTGGCATGAAGAATAACCAGGGAGAATACACTGAAGTGGAGAGAGACATGTGTCAGGTAGACTAACCAGTAGGACCTTTCAGTAGGACAAGCATGAAATGATGTGGGGACTATATGAGGGGAGTAGCAGTATCAGAGAAGAAAAGGGGAATATGCAGCCTTCCATAGTTTCCCAAGGTGATTATGCCAAAGAAACTTTTCTGATTATCTTGGCTTTTGAAAACAAATCTTATTGTGTCAAATAAAATTTAAATGAAAATTTCCTTGTAACCAAAATATTTCAAATCATTTTTAAATTACTTCCTTATTTTGAGGCATTGTCAATATAACAAAATTCTCAAACAGAGATATAGGACTGTGATTTATATTTGACAGGAGCTGGATTTGCCCTATATATAAACATTTGTTATAAATGGTATTGGTACCTATTTTAGTGATAGGATTGGGGTGAGGAGATAGGGAGAGGTAAGAAAGGAGATATAGAGAATATCTCATTCTTTATGCATTGGCTGCATACCCCTTGCAATTAGGATTTTTTTTTCCTGTCAGTTATACTATCTTCTTATCCTTTTTACTGGTAATGTGACTTTTCAAGGGCTAGATTGAGTCCTGTGTGATTAAAAATAGCAGGCTAAGAGGCTTTCAGAGCTCCCATTCAGGGCTTTGAAATAGTTTTCCTTTCTTTCCCTTCCTTCCCTTTCATCATTATTTTTCCTTTAAAAAAAAGCACTGATTAATTAAGATGGCTCAAAGTGAACATCTAAGGGCACTTCACAGCATGGGTAGGTCTGATGAAGTAAGAGCATATCAGATATTCTGATGGGTTGTTTTACGAATTTTTAAACCTCTCAGCATAAGTTTTCTGTGATGATTAATGTGGTATTTTTTAAAACAGGAACACCTCGCTAATTTTGATTTTGCAAATTAATAGAACATAGGATTAAATATACAGAACTTTGTTTGCATTCAATCTTAGGGCTATATCTTTTTTGAAATTTTATTTTGTTTCATAGATTGCTCTGGTCAAAATAATTTATTTCCAAGTAACCAGTCTACTGGTGTGACATCTCTCTCCATGTTTAGCCAGGTTTCTCCTCAGAATGATAACTTACAACCTATTACCAAGCCTCTCTATGAATCCTTCTCAGATTTTACTGGAGCTTGTTCTTTGCTATCATAATGCTTAAGAATTTGAGTTGCCTACTTGCCACAATGATGCATCAGAGAAAGACTGTGATGTGAGTAGTTGCATCAGCTCCTCACCTATAAATCTAATTTTCCATCCATATACTTTCCTAGAGGCAGGTAAGTAGCTTAGTAGAGTGTGAGACCGAAAAGTCTTGTTCAAATCTTGCTTCAGGTGTCTCTTGGCTGTGTGACCTTGGACAAATCACTAGACATCTGTCAGCCTTGGTTTCCTTAAAGATTAAAAGCACGGAGTTGTAAATATTGAATGAGATAATAAAGTTCTATTAAATGTTGGCCATTTTCACTTATATACAATTTTATAAAAATCTTCTGTATGCACATCCTTGATTAGGATATTAGTAGGAATAGGCAGAATTTTTGCAAGCAATATGTCACAGTGTATCACATCTTTATCCTCATACATTGCTTGAGACATATTTAAAATATGAAATTCTACTATATTTATTGTTTGTTGATTATGTCTTTAAGGTCTTTAAGCACCATTTTATTTAGCCAAGGAAAACCCCTACTTAAAGACCTTACTCAAACAAGATGGCTTCTATCCATCCATCCTAATTATTCAATATTTCTTGAAAGATATAGTAACAAAGATAAACTTATGTAATAATTCTTTGTGAACTTCAAATGAGGCTTAAAAAAGGAGGATAATATGCTCACCAAAGATGTTCATCATCATCATATGTTAGTAGAAACTGAGAAAGGCTGCTTGTAGACAATGAGATCTTAGTTGGAACTTGAAGGAATCCAGGGAAGCCAGGAAATGAGGAGGAGGGAGGACATTTCTGGCAAGAGGGATTGCCAGTAAGAAAGAAGATATAGAATAAAAGTTAATTTTAAAGGGGAATTATATATGGCTGGTGATGTTTCTGATTGTACAGTATTATACAGTTAATACCCAGTCCCCGGATACTACAGAATCTCCTGGAAGAGATCTATGACCACTCAAAGAGTTCATTCTAATCATCTACAAGGGAAAAATCAAATGAATGAAGATCTATTTTCCAGATTATGGCACGTTAGATACATTATCTTTGGCACTCACATGCATCAATAGACATATATGTACATATGAGGACATATCTATGACATCTGTCTGTATATATTTGCCCAAGATATACATACATATGCATATGTACAAATATTCACACATTATGTACAGCAAATGCTCACACATATATAAATGTGCATGTATTTATATATAGATATATATTTAAATATACATCTTTGCATACATACATATAGAAATATGTGTTTATATGTATAAATATCATATATATAGGTAGATAGACATACATATCTAGATAGATAGATAGATAGATAGATAGATAGATAGATAGATAGATAGATAGATGTATATATCTGGATAGAGTATAAATGGTCAATAAATTGGGCCAAGAATTAAAGAGAAGATAGGCTAAACTTTGGGAAATTGCAAAGTAGCTTTAATGATCCAATTATTTTTTTCTAAGAAACAAAGTTTTTTTTTTTAATAGCAATTCTTAAATACTAATATTTTGCTAGTACTGTTATATGGATATGAGTCATGGAATATTATAGTCTTTGACAGATTAAAAATGAGATTCATTCAGAGAGCAATGGAAAGGTATGTGATGTGTTTGAACAGGTTGTTTGAAGAATCAGAGTAAAGGATTTCATCAGGTAAAAATATGTGATTAAAACAAAATAAGTTATGTGACAAAACTGAGGCATAGCTATTGGTAGACTGTGTACTTCAGAGGTAATTTTGAGATAGCAGACAAATGGGCAAGAGTTCCCTAGAATGCCCTGGCTTGGATGTTAAGCCCTGCAAATTGATGAGACTGTAGATCTATTTGAATATGCTGGTCACCATAGGATGATTTTTTTTTTTGACTCAGAAACTCAAACTAAAGATCAAGGAATAGAGGGATTATGATCTAAGTCAATGGAGCAGGTGTCCAGATGAATGTAATCTTTCAAATCAAGAAAGCAGGAAAATGGTATGAATACTATCATTACAGCTTTTATTCATTGTGGTTATGATGGTATTCATGGCACTTTGGGAAGAAGGAGAAAATAAAAAGTCATTATTAAAACCTAATTTAATGCATGAACAGTGTTTCAAGTTCCTATTTTCTTACTTAGGAAAGTTAATTCATCATTGTTTAATATCAAATTGAAAATCTTTCTTTTATTCCATTATCTTTGTCTCTAACACAAGGCAGAAAATCTATTGCAAATTCTGACAATAATATGAAATGTATATCATTAACTTTGCTTCTATATGATTATTCTTTATCTTCAGTGCTTCCATCTCTCAAGCAGAAAAGAAACCCAAAATGTTGAACCAGACCACTTTGGACAAGAAGCGACTAAAGCTATGTTGGCAAGAACTGGTATATGAAAATACTACCTATATTTTGAAATTAAAGCCCAGACTTTTAAATTAACTTCATTTTCCTTATCATGGGATCATAGGTTTAGAACTGGAAGAGAGCTTTGAAAATGTCTTATCCAATTCCCTCATTTTGCAGGCATATTAAAGTCAGTAGTGGAAAGAGTATAGAACTTGGGAGTCAGGAAAAACATAGGTTGAAATACTGTATGACCATGAGCAAATGATTTAAATTCCCTCAGCCTCATCTGTAAAGTGGAAATAATACCCTCATTATCTTTAAGACAGGACATTGATTTGTAGTCAGAAGCGAGTGAATCTGATATTTATTGGGTTCTTACTGTAAATAGTGCACAGGGTACAGCTAGCATCATTTTGATCTTAATTGATTCTTTTTTATTCTAATTGCTTTGATTTGAATTGAATTGTTCTAATTTGATTCTAATTAATTCTAGTTTGACTCCTAAGAATCCTTCCTCAGAAACCTATCAATTGTGTGACCCGGAACGAGTCATTTAACCTTTCTCAGCCTCAGTTTCCTCATCTGTAAAATGAGAATAACAAAAGCACTTATGTATATTGATAAACATAGGTAAAGGATTTTACAAACCTTAAAGTACTACTTAAAAACTAGTTATTATTTATCATTTGAAAAACAGGTTTGTAATAGTGGAAAGGAGCTGGATATTGGAGTTAGGAGATCAGGATAATGAATCTCATTTCTACCATTTAACTAATTGTTTGATGACGATCACAGAGTTTTACATTTTTTAATGTCAATTTTCTCATCAGAAAAATAAAATACCTCATTGCATTGTGAGGAAGACACTTTGTAAATTATACTGTTTGAATATGAGTCATTTCTTTTTAACTTTTTGCAAGACAATGGAGTTAGGTGACTTGCCCAAGGTCACCTAATAATTACCTAATTATAAAGTGTCTGAGGTCACATTTGAACTCAGGTCCTCCTGACTCCAGGACCTGTGCTCTTTCCACTGCACCACCTAGCTGCCCCTGTTGAATATGATTTATTGAGTCATCAATGAATATTAGCATAGAACCACAGTCTCACAAGCCCAGGGATTAACACAAAGTATGTTTTTGGCAAGAAAAATGTCTGCCCAAATCTAAAATTGGCCATAGCATTAGTACTACCTCCTTTTTGTAAACTTGGAGAAACTCAGGGTGACCTTCAAGTCAAAATACCTCAGTTTGAATCCTGATTCTTCCATTTAATAGTGTGTGATTCCAGGCAAGTTACTTCAATACATCTGTAAAATGAGAATAATAATACTAATCACATTTCTTATGTTAAGGATCACATTTAGTTGAAGGTATTAGCAAAGATTACAAGAAGGAGGCAGTATTTGATCTGAGTCCAGAAGAATAGATAGAATATTTCACAGCTGACAAAATGCTATGCTTTTGTTGTTGTTTAATTCATTCTTTATGACCCCATCTAGGGTTTTCTTAGGACAGAGACTAAGGTGGTTTAACATTTCCTTCTCCAACTCATTTTGCAGATGAAGAAATTGAGGCAAAAGGGTTGAATGACTTATACAGGATCATATAACTATAAGTATCTGAGATCAGATATGAACTCAAGTCCTTCTGACTCCAAGACTGGTGGTGTCTATCCACTATACCATTTAGTTATCTCAAATACAGTGGTATCTAGCTAAAATAGAAATAGGGTCCCTAAACCATACATAAGGATCTCTGTGGTCACAAGTTGACTTAAAAAACCACATATTAACATTTTCCATGCTCTATTAAATTTTTATTTGATTCCCAATTACATTGTAATCTGGTTCTGGCCCTACTCAGGATTGTTGATGCTTACCATTTGTTTTACATCTTTGCTCTAGAGAGAAGAAATTGTTAAGTCCTTAAGGATCAAAGGCACCAAAAGGTATAGCTCATATAACTGTGGTTACTCTGTAACTCTTCCCATTTTAGGAGGCAATGGCCACTGATGCAAAAGGACTTGTCCAGCAACAGAAGAAGAAGATGTCTGTAGATGAATTGATTAGTGAAGCTCAGAAATTTGTGGACAAAATCCGGTTCTTGGTTGATGAGGTGAGCCATCATTTGAAATAAAAACTAAAAAAAACCCTGAAAAACCCCAAACCACCAAAATACTTTCATTACAATTTTATAGAATTGATTTATATTGCATGGTGGGAAGGGAATTGCTCTCTTACACAATATGCACCCACTCTGGTAAATTTTGTTTGTTTCTGAAAGGAGCAGTCACATGACTATAATTAACTCTAATGGTTCTTGGGTAATATCTCTTCTATTTATAACTGTAGCTTCTTAGTCTTTTTCATTTAAATAGTCAAGATAATGCCATTCTCAATCATGAAATATTTACTAAAAGAAGGCAAAAAATAATCATGATGGAATGCATTAAGGTTTTTTTTGGCAACAGATGAGTATTTTCTTAAAGTTTCTTCCCCTCCATCTCCACCATTAATCCCACTCAACTACTTAGTATCAATTAATTTGTACATAAGAATATTTGCATAGGAATAAGAACAGAAGTACAATCATTACCCCACCCCAGTCATTTCAAGGCTACATTCTATCCTATCTGAAGGAAATTATTTGGTTTGGTGCTGCCATAGTAACCACAGATGAGACTGGAAAGTCAATAAATCTTGGAGCTTTATAAGGGTGAAATTAATTAAATGTTTGACCAAATATAGAAGGCTAATTTTTAAGTTGACAATTTTATATGGACCAAAAATGATGTTATGAATATGTTATAAATGGACCAAAAATGATGTTATAAATATAAATGATCCTTGGCAGAGAAAAGATTCCCCATCTCTGGTCTAGAGAGAGTGTGGATTCAGACTTAACATAATTTCTATGTAGCATTATTCTCTAAAATCAGCTTTCAGCTTCATAGCTTTCCTCCATTCAGATCAGGTTTTTTTTGAAAAAACTTCAGAGTCTATCTGTCTCAAATCAGTTTATCTTGGATCCAGCTCCAAACAGTTTCTATTATTAATCTTACATTTTTGTTCTACTTTGCTACTCTTAACTTCTTATCTCTGTTAGTTTCTATCTAAAAGCTTCTATGTATAACTTCTCATATAAAAATGTCCTATACTCCAACTTGTCATTTGACTCCTCATTATTCTCTTGCCTCAAATCAAGACCTTCTCATATGTAGTAATTTGTCTCTTAGTTTGAAAACTTCAAATCCATATTTCTGCCAGATATAACATATAATACTACAAGCTTATCTTATAGTTCCCAAATAACTCTTTGATTCAGTTTCCCAGCTATAAACACCAAAGTACTAAACTACAAAAATCAACTGCTAGGAAATATGCAGTTAGTACTTTTGTCTCTGAGGGACTCTTTTCATTAAATTCTCTTAGAACTTGTATCTCTCTTCAAACTCTTGCCTTTCAAAATCGTATTTTACTAAAGCTACTTCTACCTGTGTTTCTTAGACAAATATTTTTTATCTATTTCTTTCAGTAAATTAAACCTTCCATATGAAAAAGGTAATTTCCCTATACATATACATATGTATGTATATGCCATATAAATATACTACATATGTATATGTATATTTACTATACATACTATATAAGCATACATACATATGTATCATATATGTGTTCATATAAAATATAAACACAATATGGTTCAGTAGTGTTAACTGAGTTTTTACTGAGCCATCTCTAACCTGGTTGTGACAAAGAGCCAGAAAATCATATAGTAGTTTATTAATTACTTTCTTTGTAAGAAATCGATTTGCAAATCATGGAATTCCTCCATTCACTGGAGCTCCACTTGGCTGTTGAGGAGCCAGATATTATATACATTATTATAAGTGGACAAGTGGATTATAGGACAATCAGATTGGGGGCATTGAGCGATCTTCCCAAGACAAGCCTACTATGCCAGACAAGACCACGATTACATCACTCATGATCATCCAAGTAGGAGTCTTGTGGGAATACTTGAGTTGATTGTATAGTTTAGGGATTATAGTACAGTACAATTTTTGCTGATATACAACTCAGGCAAGCACAGTTCAGGGAAAAATTCATGATTAAAACAAATTACTACAAGCTACTCTGTTTTCACTGTTTTCCCAGGTTCAGAGCCTGCTAGTTAAAAGGATTTCTAGAAACTAAATTATTATTGTTAAATTCATTACACATTATCATGCCAATCATTATAATATTAAATTTTTTGACAGTAGGCTTTATATAATGACAGTGAGTCAATATTTGGCCTGATTAGATATTTTGCATCCATCATAAAGCATGCTAATTTGCAGATACTTTCTAAGCTGAGAATTGCGTGGACTATATACATATGCAGATAGTCAAAACAATGCTATAGGGAATTCTATAATCTCCAAATTGAAAAGAACCTCAAAAGCCATAATATCTAACCCATATATGAATTTTGGCTACAGAATTATAGCCATCCAGCTTCCTATGAAACATCTAGTAAAGAGTTTCCTCACTTCTAAAGGCTTCCCATTATAGTTTGGGATAGTTCTAATGGTTAGTGGACTAGCTCTCATCCCAAGATCATGTCAGATGAATCTATTAATACTCTTGAATAATTGATATAATACAATCGACTCTTATTTTTCTTTCCTGAGTAGGGAGTTGAGTATTTTGCACATGTACCTCATTCCTGGGTAATATAAAGTGCAATGAGGTAGATTCTTGACTTTTGGAATTTTATTATAGCTTTAGAAGTTTGGAACTCTGAGTTCTGATGGTAGTTCTGCAACTCACTGGTCTCACAGTCTTTGAGAATTTCTTGCCCTCTCAGGGTCTCATCTTCTCCCTCCAAGAATCCTGGGTAAATGGTGCCAAACCAACCTCTTCATCATGTTCTAGGATTCAGAAAAGGCAATATCTCCAGTGAGTTTTGGAAATGAAGAGAATAAATTATGACAACCTGTGCGTTTTCACTTAATGAGTATACTGGTAAAGAGTTGAGTACTTCAAGCAAGGCCCCATTTAACAGGCCACTTGGTAGGGGTGCTATCCATCACTGCCCACATTAAATAGATTTCTAAGTATAATTGTGCAATCAAGTCAAACTCCTGAATAATAACCTAAAATGGAGCTAAAATACTCAACTGTCGTCATCTCTCTTTTGGAAAGCCATTTTTCAATGTAACAGAAGACAATTTGTGAAGTGTTCCTGGTATAATATTACTTAGAAAAGCCATCTGAACACCCTCCTGGAGGAGCAAAGGGTAATGTTTTCCTTGTTCCTGTTGCCTTTATTTTGGTTTAAATACTCTTTCCAGGATATCCCTTGGTTTCAGAATGCCCAACTCTTTCTATATTCATTATTAACTTGATAATCAGTAGATGATAGTCAAATTCAACTGGAAAACTATGGCTATATTCAATAGATGGAAAACCTCATGGAAAAGCTCAATGACTTGTCCAAGGTTCTTAACCTCACATTCTGATATAATCAGATTGGCACATTGGAATTTAAACAGTCATAGCAAATGTTCCAAGGTTCTCTTACCTCAGGGAAGATGAATTTTTGTTTGCCTTGACAGTTTAATGAATTAAGTATTTCAAATCCAAACCGTCATCAAAGGGTGCTCAGGAGAAACAGTATCTCATAGAGAAGGAACATTAAAATTGAACTAATCCAACCTCCTTATTTCACAGAAAAGGCAAATGAAGTTGAGAGGTAAAATAAACTTCTTCAGATTTCCCAGCTAGTTAGTTGTAGAACTGGGACAACAATGAACTATTTGATTCATCTAAAGTCATTCCAAATGATGAAAGCTCTGTTTTTGTCATCTCAACAGCCACAACATACAATTCCTGATGTCTTCATTTGGATGCTTAGCAGCAACAAACGAGTGGCCTATGTGAGGATTTCATCCAAAGATCTGCTCTATTCCCCTATCAATGAAGAGAGAGGAAAACACTGTGGGAAACTTCAAACTCATTTTCTGAAAGTAAGTATCATATTTTTCTAAGTTTTTATCTATTTAAGGCAATGGGGTAAAGTGATTTGCCCAAGGTCACACATTAAGGCAATTATTAAGTGTCTGAGGTCAGATTTTGAACTCAGGTCCTCCTGACTCCAGGGCTAGTGCTCTATACACTGCACCACCTTGCTGCCTCAAGGCAGTATCATATTTACTCTGTTTTAACCAACTGAGTGTTGTGTCCCTAGCTATCTTATATTCTTTTTATATTGATATTTTATTTTATTTTTCCAATTACATATTCTGAAAGTTTTTCAATAGTCATCTACATGCATATGCATATTTTTAAGTTACATAATTTCCTTTCACCCTCCCCACCCCTTTCCCCTTAGTAGTGAGTGAACTGTCAAGTGAATATTATAAATATACATTTGTGTTTAACATGTTTACATATTAGTCATTTTTGGAAATAGGATTTAGGGAAAAGAAAGAAAATCATGAGATAGGAAAGAAATACATAAGAGAAATTTTTAAAAAGTGAATGTAGTGATAATTCAGATTCTGAAGGGTTTTTTGTTTGGTTTTATTTTGTTTTTCTTGGGGATGGGGATAGCATTGTCTATAGTCAGTCTCCTAGGGTGTCTTAGCTCTCTGAACTGCTGAAAGGAGCTGCATCCATTAAAGTTGGCTATCTTATATTCTTGTCTGTCTCTTTCTGCTGGCGGTCAGTCCATCAACAAGCTTTCAGGAAGTTCTTGACATGTTCTAGGCACTATTCTCAATATGCCTGATGAGGGAACACTGGGAATGCAGAGTTAATTGCTTTTAAAATAACCCACCATTTCAGAAGAAGCTTTGCTAAAAATAAAATTCAATTGGCATGCTGCTACTCTCCTTAAATATTTTGATGCTTCTTAGTATTGTTTAAAATTAGGTTGTAGAAAGTCTGTCAAATAAAGTATAATGTGGGCACAGCTGCAAATGCAGGATATCCCTACCCCAGAAGGACTCAGATACTTCTTAATGTGGGCACACAGACACATGCTTAAATATACATATAGTGCATGCATAATTCACAACACATTCATATAGACAAAATGCATACATTTATAATACACACGTACATAGACATGTATATATATTAATAAAAAGGCACACACAGACACAAACATACACTATTCTTTTTTAACCTATGAGTCTTTTATTTTTCCTTTTTTCCTTTTGTTGTTGGGCTAACTTTGGGTGTCACCTCATTCCATATTAATCATGTTATGAAAGAAGAAACAGAACAAACAAGAAAAAAACCACGAGAAGGGGAAATAAAGTTAAAGCATAAAGCAAATTTTTTTTTAGGTTTTTGCAAGGCAAACGGGGTTAAGTGGCTTGTCCAAGGCCATACAGCTAGGTAATTATTAAGTGTCTGAGGCCAGATTTGAGCTTAGGTACTCCTGACTCCAGGGCAGGTGCTCTATCCGCTGTGCCACCTAGCTGCTCCCTTATAAAGCAAATTTTTAAAATTGAAAATAATAAGTTCTGGTCTGCATTTAGACTCCACATTCCCTCCCTGGATTGGATGATATTTTAAAATACAGATCCTTTAGAATTGTCTTTGATTATTTTATGCCCTAGAAGAACAAATAAGTCCATCATAATTGATCATCACACAACGCTGCTGTTAATACATCCAATATTCTTCTGGTTCTGTTCACTTACTATCACTTCATGCAAGTCTTTCTAACCTTTTCTGAAGTCTGTGGGTGCTACTTTCTAAAAGATACTTGTTGAAAGCAATTCGTGAAAAACTTCATAAGAGATTAGAGTAAGGCTAGTGAAAGAATTTGTGAATGGATGTTATTATATGTGCTTTAAGCAGCAGCATGACATAGCCCTGGACTTGGTTTCAAAAAGACTTGGGTTCAAATACTGTATCATAGACTTGCTAGCTGCAATACCTGGGAAAATCATTTAAACATAATCATCTTCAATTTTCTCATCTGTAAAATGAGGAGGTTGGATTCGAAGATCTCTAAGGCTTCTTCCATCTCTAAATTTGTAGTTATTGTGATCTTTTAAATCAAATGTGTTAAGTTTAAAAAGTAATGATGATGATGATGATGATGATGATGATGATGATGATGATGACAACAACAATAGTATATATCTAATATTTTAAAGTTTGCACAATGACCCTGGAATCAAGAGGACATGAGGGGGGCGGCTAGGCGGCACAGTGGATAAAGCACTGGCCCTGGAGTCAAGAGTACATGGGTTCAAATCCCATCTCAGACACTTAATAATTACCTAGCTGTGTGGCCTTGGGCAAGCCACTTAACCCCATTGCCTTATAAAAAAAGGACATAAGTTCAAATCCACATTCAGACACTTGACACATACTAGCTGTGAATCCCTGGGCAAGCCACTAAACTACAATTGCCTTGCAAACAAAAAAGCAAACAAAACAAAATAAAGTTCCAAAGTACTTCACAAATATCTCATTTTTTCCTTGCAAGAACCCTGGGAAGTATATGCTATTATCTTCTCCATTTTGCAGAAACCTTTATCAGTTTTTGGAGCTGGAAGAGAACACCAAAATCCTTTTTTTCATTTCTGAATCTTTGAATCCTCACTGCCCACTATAATATCAGGCATATGGTTAATGTAAAATAAATAAATATTTAGGGATAATTTTCAATCCTCCCCATAATTTATTGATAAAGAAACTGAGGCCCAGAGATTGAAAATAACTTTCCCAAGGTCACATAGTAAATGTGAGAGCTAGAATTTGAAAAAGTTAATGAGAGGTCTCTAGTACATTGGGTAGGTCCTCTACGGAGAATTCAGAAAAGTACAGAGACTAGAAATGCTGATAATGAGAAGGCAAAGATGAGTTGTGATCCGTAACAAAGGGAGGGTCAACATCAATGGGATCGCACATTCAGTGGGTAGTGAACCGCATTTAATATCAACCCTGCATATCATTTTCACATACCATGTTGAAACTCAGGGAGTTGTGGCCTTAAAAACTTCATTTTGATAGATCTGAGATCTCACTGATACAGACTGTCTCCATGGGTACACATTGTAATCCATCTGATTGTAATCCATCTGTGCCTTCTCTTCTCTTCCTGGGGTACTCTCATCCATGCTCTCCCATGAATCCTTCTCAGGAAGCTTAACCAATATGTTAGATAATTTCTTTCTACTAGGTCTTATTTTTAAGTTTTTGCAAGGTAATGAGCTTAAGTGGCTTGCCCAAGGCCACACAGCTAGGTAATTATTAAGTGTCTGAGCCTGGATTTGAACTCAGGTACTCCTGACTCCAAGGCTCTATTCACTACACCACCTAGCCACCCCCACTAGGTCTTTTAATGTTTGTTTTTTTTTTTTGTGCCAGTAGGCCTGTTTCTTGATTATTCCTCACTTTAAACATATGACCAGGCTAACTTCTTTTCAGGTTCTTCTTCTGGATGAGATTTTTTACATTGTTCAATATTTTATAGATAGCATGCTGCAAAATGTTCACAGTTTTCATATGACTTCAGTGTCCTTTGAATGACTTAAAATTTTAATGAACAATCAGAATATTTCTTAACACTTGTATATAGCCAAGTCCTAATTAGTGTGAATAGTGAATCTTGTGAAATGGTCATAGGCTTTTGAATTCAAACTATTGAGTTCTAGACCAAAGGAAATGTGCAGTGCAAATTTGAATAACATAACAACTTTTTGAGATTCATTACTATTTATTCGCACTATCTAATATCTAGATGAAAAGAGAATAAACAAAAATAAATACAAAGTAGTTTGAGAAAGAAGGCACCAGGAGTTGAGAGGGACAGAAGAGACTCCATGTAGCAGAAAGCTTTGCTAGAGTCATGCCTGAATAGAATGGGGGGTAGGAGTGAGCGCTATGAGAGGCTTTTTCAGAGACTATGGTATACCAAGCCTCAGAGTTAGGCAACATCACAAGAAGACTATAAGTATTAAAATAGAGTCCTTTGTTTTTGTAGAAAGCTTGGGATCATTAAAAGTCTGATCACCCAATTTCTATCCAGTCCACTCCTCCTATATAATTTTAAACCTAGTTCATTACAGACTTTTGGTCTCAAGGTACTTATGGACTGGTTCAGTGAGCTGGGCATCTGACTGCTTGATCATTTTCTGGATAATAGACATTCTTCATCCTTTTGTTATCTTCTGTGTGGAAAATTAGATCAAATTTTAGAATGAATAATCTCCTTTATTAAGCACAAATGACAAAGTGTAGTGAGAAGAAGCTATTATCACAACCAGTTTCAGAGAAAAAAACTTTGAGTTAAATCACCAGTAAAAATGGAACAAGTTCAGATTTATAGTTGGTATAGAAGAGTAAAATTCTGAAAGTAGTAACTAAAAAAGAAAGAATGAATGAATGAAAAAAAGAAAAGAATAAAAGGAATATTAGAGGAAAGGAATGTGAATAGACTTGTTACAGGACTTATTTGAGGCTAATATCTCTGCTCTCTTGGTAGACTGAGAAAGTCCAACATATGTTGACAAAAGAGTCCAAGCATTCAGAGGCACATTTGTCTGAGGAGAGATGAACATGCCAAAAGGGCTCACTACCAAGAAGTACTAACCCACAATAGATGGTTGACTCATTGGTACAAGTTCAGCTTCCTACTCAATGCTAGACTATGTGGGCTCTCATCATCCTCTGAGGCAGAATCAAAATCATGGAATCTCTGAGTTAGAAAGACCCTCAGAAGTCACCAAGTCTAACCTATATCTGAACAAGGATTCTGTTTACAATATCTCATAAGATGTAAATGAGATTTTTTATTTCTATAGAGAAAATATTTCTTCAGGGATATCAGTTCATTAACTCTCTAAGGAATTTACGAAAGAAAATTAAGAATTAGGTCAAGTGGAACAGAAAATCATTCAGATGGAAAAGGAAGCTTAAGATAGAACTCAAACCTAATGAATAAGGAAGGACTCAGGAAATTTTATTTTCTTCATGTTTGTGAATTATTTTAAACAATATTTTAAGATGAGATACCTACTCAAAGGGATCTGTAACTGAACAGGAGAAATATGAGTGTGTTCATGTGTTTTCTAAGTATGTATGCTTTATATTTGAATGTATGTCATTCAGGACTAAAGTAAAGTATGAGACAAATATATACCTGAATCAGTGGCATTTTTCACTAATGGGATTTGTCTAGGTTTATGATATGATTACAGAATGATCCTGGATTAGGAAGGGAACATAAGAGACATCTAAATACTGGCCCAAGGTCACACAGGTAATATAAGTTGGTTGCAGGGTTTGAATCCAGGTCATCTGACTCCAAGATCAGTATTCTTTCCAAAATGCCATAATACTTGTAAAACACTTGCAACTGTAGCTGGTATATACAAGGCACTTAGCTAGTATAAACAAGGCACTTACTGAATTTTCCCCACCTAAATAAAGCCTAAATTCCTTAGTCTGTCATTTAAGACTTTTTTACAATTTCATTCTCACCTACCTTTTAAGCTAGCAAAGTCAAGTTAATGAATATTTAAGCCTTATCTCATCTTTGCTAACATTCAGGTGCTATTTAACTCACTTCCCTTCCCCAAACATATGCTAGGATTTCTTAGTCATATAGTTTTTCTCACACAATTCCCCTGTCCCTGATGCCATTCGTCCACATATATGTGGACTAAAAGCTTTCAAAGCTCAGCTGAGAATATTTGTGGATTGTGTTTGTCTTATACCACCCTAAAGATTAAATCTCCTATTCACCTTTGTGTTCCCAATGTGTGACTCGGAGTATGATGCAAAGGAGATGCTTCATAAGTGTTGAATTGTGCTAAATTGCATTGTAAAATGAATTGTTGTTTGTCTTGAAGAGAACCGTGACTTCAGGGAAGTGAAGCCAAGACAGGGAAGTGAATTGGTTTTGAGTGAGGGGGAACTGTGCAAAGTCACCAACCTCACTTTCTCCTCCAGAGCCATCTGAGTCCAGTGACCAGGTATGAATCAGGATGACTGGAGATGGCCCTGGATGCAGTGGAGGGCGGGTCTTAACTATTTTTTTAGGCTGTTTTTTTTTGCAAGGCAATAGGGTTAAGTAGCCTGCCCAAGGCCACACAGCTAGGTAATTATTCAGTATCTGAGGTCAAATTTGAACTCAGGTACTCCTGACTCCAGGGCCAGTGCTCTATTCACTACACCACCTAGCTGCCCCAATCTTAACTATTTTAAGCAAGGGCCTTTAACCAGGTCTCAGTTTAACTGAGGCAATGCCCATTTCTTGATTAAGGCTAGGTAAGAAATGAGAAGACAGAGAATGACATCTTTTATCTAGTCAGAAAGAAAGAAAAATAGTTCTGGGAGGGGAAGACCCTCAGGGGTTCTGGTCAAAATGGAAACTTTTTTTATTTACATTCACTCTGAGACCATCAGACCCAAACAATGACCAACTGGGGCTTGATCTGGGACATACTGGTGGCCAGTCAATGAGAGCCAGAGTGATTTTGGTTTAAGTCATGGTTCTTAAGAAAAAAAAAATAGCCCATAAACCTTAAGATATCTTGAGGGGCTTTAGTGATTAAAGTTGTTGATCCCAATCATCTGTATCATGAGTGCCAGAGGAAATGGAATATATTGACAATTGAGATCATTATGTATCAAGAGAAAAGTGACTTAGAGAGAGGTCTTATGACCACAGACTTGATGCTAATAGACACCAGAGAATAAATTAATGATTCACTTAATAAGCAGGAAAGGTATGCCCTTGTATTGTACCAATTGTTGAGGATACACATATAAAAGGAAGATAGGTAGTTCCTGCTTTCAAGGAGTTCACAGAGCTCACAGAGTTAAAAATAAGGAAGATTTTAGCTGTAAATTATATAGAGGGCCCATGGTCCTTAGGGTATAGTGGCAAAGCAGATAACAATGACTCTTCTTTAATGTCATTTCCACTAACAAAATCATATCACTTTCTGATGATGAACCACTTGAAGTGTCAAGGACTTTGGTGATAAGAACCTACTTTTCTGGATCTTTGGAAGTTGTGACTGTGATACCTGTAGAAGCAGTTGCTAAGCTGCATCTCCTTAAGACTTGCTTCCCAATATGGTGACTAGGGGTACTGGTTCAAAGCATTGCTATTCCCAAGGTTCTTGAGTTCAGGGTCCTGAGTTGTCTCTACTGGGGTGTGAGGGGAGAAGGTAGTCAAGAGGACGGCAGTACTTTGACTTGCTTAGTACATACTACCTCTTATCACTCCTTCAGGGTATCTTGATACTTCACCAGGGTGGGTTGCTTTCTGTGGTGTTTTTGGTCATAGTGAGAATGACTGGCCCTTTCTTCATAGGAGTCACTAAGAGATTACTGTGAATAACTATATCATTTTACATGAGGAAACAGAAACTCAGCAAAGTTCAGTTAATAGACATTTATTGCATGTCTACATATACCCTGCAGGCACTGTGCTAAGTGCAGGACATACAAAGAAAGGCAAAATCAGTTCCTATCCTTAAGGAGTTCACTATCAAATATCAGAATTCAGTTTTGAGCCCACTTCCTTTATTCCAAATCAATTATTCTTTTCATTTTACAACTCATAAGGAACAAGATTTCTCCATTCAATGGACAGAATTTTCCCCAAGGAGGACACCACTCCCAAAGAAATGTACTGAGGCTGAGTTTTCATTAACATAGTGACCTTTGGTGATATTTCTACAGCTTCCAGGACGACGTCTGGCAGGTTGGACAGTGCAAGGAAAAGTGGATGTATACCTCTGGCTGGGATCTGTCAAGTACTCCAATGCCATTTTGGACAACCTGCCTATGGGTTACGAAACTGAGACACCAACCAAAGCCAGTGGTACCAGTCACCCCCCTGCCAGCCTGACCTACCAGGGTAAGATAATCACTGGGTAAAAAGACCTTTAAAATCTCTTAAACAGAATTTTGAGGCCCATGTAACTATGTGGGGATTAGCTCAGAGTAATACTTTGGATGGGAACATTTATTTTTAATTTCTTAATTTCATTATTTATATCCTCCCCACCCAAGTCCCCCCTCCTCAACAATAGTATATTAGTATATATTTAAGTATAGTACCTGAAAAGAACTTGATGGAATAATTTTTCTTTAAACATATACTGAATAAAAATTCCTACTTCTACATTAATAGGAGGAAAATCAATTTGAATTTTTTCCTAGGACAGCACACAGCTTGAGTTTCCATTTTTAAGGAAAGATGATTTTTAATGAAAAGTGAATGCATGCCTGATCAGAATATACTGAATGGAAAATGAAGCAAATCCCCTAATAATGTTCTCTGGGGCTGTGGGTTATATATAGAACTAGTTTATATTTCTCTGTAATCATCTGACTAAAATTAACGACTTCAGAGGCCTACAAGCTCTCCTTGTCCAGTACCCAGATTGGCTTCCACCACAAACCCCAACTGACTAGAAAGCAGGAATACTTCATGTAAGTCTTTTTTTTGCCAACTGTAGGCTACTTCCAGGGATTGACAATATATTTGTATCAATCCCTTCTTCTAGTATACACACCAGGTACCATGACAATTTGCCAATCACTGGCTGCTGTTTTGTGTTTTGTCCCTCTGAAGGTTATGTGAAGGGGTGGCTAGGTGGCGCAGTGGATAAAGCACTGGCCTTGGAGTGAGGAGTACCTGGGTTCAAATCTGGTCTCAGACACTTAATAATAATTACCTAGCTGTGTGGCCTTGGGCAAGCCACTTAACCCCATTTGCCTTGCAAAAATTTAAAACAAAAAGTGAAGGTTATGTGGAGGCTTTAGACTAATGAAGGAAAAAGAAAAAAATAAAATTAGACTTTCTGTGTTGCTCAGTGTCCTTTTCTTGCTTCGATTAGTCTTTGGTTTCAGCGTTAAACTATTGTTTATCATTTAGAAAAGGCAGCTAACAATAGGTGCATTTTACTAACAGATGATCACGCTTAGTCTTCCTTTCCTCTTCTTTTCTCCTCTTTTCTCTCCATTCATCTTCTTTTCCGCTCTTCTCCTCTCCTTTCATCTCTTCTCCCCTCCCTCCTCCTCTCCCTTAAAATGACCTGATAGAGCCCTTATTCTTCCACTTACTAACTATCTGACCCTGGGTATTTTCTCTTCTCATGTCTCATCTTCCTCATCTGTAAAATGACATATAATAATAATAATATCTATGTCACAGAATTGTTGTAAGGAAAGTGTCTTATTAAACCCAGAACTAACTGCACACTTAAATAGGCATCAGAGAAGCCCTTTAATGATGACTATAAAATGGATAAACAAACAGTTTTCCCTATTTGAATATTTAGAAGCTGGAAGAACAAGTTTGTCAAAATCTCTGGATTTTAGATATATCGTTTATAGAGAGACCCAGTAATTTAAAATTTTTTCTTCTCGTATTTTAATTTTGTTAAATATTTCCTAATTACATTTTGAAATGTTTAACATTCATTTTTAATTCAGAGTTTCAATTTCTCTCCTTCTCCCCATTCCCCTCCCCACCCATTGAAGAAGAAAACAATATGAAGTTATGTAAAAATATAGTTCCTTATTTAGCCATCTTACAAAAGTCATAGAAAAAGCAAGAAAAATCAAGATAATGAAAAAAACGTGCGTGGTCTGTATTCAGAATTCATAAATTTTTTTCTCTGGGAGTGGATGGCATTTTCTTTTTATCATCGAGTCCTTTGGAACTAGACAGAACCAAATTTAAATCTAGCCTTAGATACCATTTTTACTGAGTGATCTTGGAAAAGTCCCTTAACATCTCACTTTTCTTATCTGTAAAATGAAGATAATAGCACCCATCTCCCTTGACTGATGGGAGGATAAAAGGAGATAATAGTTGTAAAGCACTTTGGAAGTATTAAAATGCTATGTAAATTCTGAATATTGCCATTGCTTTCATCATTATCTTCATCGTCATCATCATCATCATCATCATCATCATCATCATCGGTAGATGCAGGAAATTTTGCTACCATTATACTTGGTCTACCTGAAAAAGAAAAGTCAAGGTTTCCTTGCTTTGAGCAGTGGAATTAAATCTTGAAACTGTATCTCAAAACTAAAGGCTTGAGTGATGAAAGTCTTGACCTTTGTTTTGCCACTAGAATTTAATGACTAAGAGAGAGTGAAGCTGACAACTTTGTATAACTCTGTCATTTAAATCCAATTCACACACAAGTCAAGACATCACCCCTTGATGTCATTAGTCTTCTTTGGATTAAAAACAACACTTGAATCAATGAGAATTGACAAGGTTATCAAGTGAGAATGTAGAGAAAAAAGTGGTTCAAGAGATAGACGTGATCACTGCCGTTGGTTTCTGATCTACTAGTGGTAATAAGACAGATACAAAAATTATCTTCCCTTTCTTTATGACCTTTTATAGTGCTTTAAATATTGATTATACTCACTATAAGACTGAGTGGAGTAGATCCTTATTTGGAGTTGCTTTCTTTTTATTTTTTTTAAGTTTTTGCAAGGCAATGGGGTTAAGTGACTTGCCCATGGTCACACAATTATTAAGTGTCTGAGGCTGCATTTGAACTCAGGTCCTTCTGACTCCAGGGCCTGTACTCTATCCACTGCACCACCTTGCTGCCCCAGGAGTTGCTTTCTTATGAACTTCATATCAATCTCAGTGTAGAACTGCAAGGCCTATGGCCTGCCCTAATGAAAAACTTGTTTGCTTCTATTAAAATCTTTTGTTAACATAGAACCAAAGCGAGGCGGCTAGTTGGCACAGTGGATAGAGCACTAGCCCTGGGGTCAGGAGTACTTGAGTTCAAATCTGGCCTCAGACACTTAATAATTACCTAGCTGTGTGACCGTGGGCAAGTCACTTAATCCCATTGCCTTGCAAAAACCTAAAAGGACAAAACAAAACATAAAACCAAAGCCTACCAAAGACCAGGTAAAACATATGAGTCAAGAAGTATTTATTATGTTCCAACTACTGTCCAAAGAAAGGTATCTCATGGTATAATGGCAGAGTCATTTGATGGTTACAAATATTTTCTCTCTTTCTATCTTGTTTTTTTTAGGTTTTTGCAAGGCAAATGGGGTTAAGTGGCTTGCCCAAGGCCACACAGCTAGGTAATTATCCACCTAGCCACCGCCCCTCTTTCTATCTTTTTCTTTTTTTTTATTTTATTTTTTATTCTCATTTTGTACAAATGTTTTTTTACATTAATAAAATATTCTTGTTTATGAGTAAATGAAATACCCCCTCCCCCATAAATATAGACTTGCTTGAGTGATAAATTAAAGGGGAGAGAAAAAAATTAAAATTAAAAAATAATAGTAATAAAGGTATGGCCAGGTGGCACAATGGACGAACTACCAGCCCTGGAGCCACGAGCACTTGAGCCCACATCCAGCCCCGTAGACCCAACGGTCACCCAGCCGTGTGACATGCAAGCCACCTGATCCCCACTGCCCTGCAAAAACTAAAAAGAAGAAAAAAAATACCCAAAATAAAATAAAATATTAATAATAGTAGGGGTGGCTGGATGGCGGACAGAGCATTGGCCCTTGAGCCAGGAGCACCTGGGTCAAAATCTGGCCTCAGACAACCAAAGAGCACCCTGCTATGTGTCTCCAGGCAGGCCACCCAGCCCTATTTGCCCTGAACCGCCCCCCCCCAAATAATAATAATAATAATAATAAAAAATGTGCTTCAGTCTTTGTTCCAACACCAACAACTCTGTCTTGGGTGGATCACATTCTTTATGGTAAGTCCATCGCAAAAGTTACTTCCATAATTTTCCAATATTGCCATTGCTAATCGCAACTCCCTCCTCTCTTATTTCTCCACTACCATGTACTATATTTTCTCTCTCCTTTCACTCTGACTCTGCTGTAGGGTCGCTGAGTGGTGCAGCAGACAGATCCCTGGTCCTGGGGCCAAGAGGCCCTGAGGCCCCATACCACCCCTTAGGCCCAGAATCCACCTGGCCCTATGGTCCTGAGCAGGCCTTCCAATCCCAGCCCCTTGCAAAATAGTAAAAAAGAAAATGTGTTATATCTGACCACTCTCCCCCCATGGTCCATCCTCTCCTCCTTTATTCACATCCCCACCCCTTCCCCCTTCTCCCCCCCTCCTTCTTACTCCAGATGCCTATACTTCATTGAGAATATATGCTGTTTCCTAGCCACCTCTGATGAGAGCAAAGGTTCCCCTTATTCCCCCTTGCCTCCCCCCTTCCATATCATTGCAATAGCTCATTGTAATAAAGAAAAATCTTATCATATGAAATATCTTGGCCTATTCCCCCTCTCCTTTTTCTTTCTCCCATTACATTTCCCTTTTTTTCTATTGACTCCATTTTTACACCATATTTTATCTTCGAATTCAGCTTTCTCCTGTGCTTCAACTATAAAAGCTCCCTCTACCTGCTCTATTAACTGAGAAGGTTCATATGAATATTATCAGTGTCATTTTTCTATGCAGGAATACATGCAGTTCATCATCAAGTCCCTCATATTTTCCCCTTCTCCTCCACTTCTATGCTTCACCCGAGTCCTGTATCTGAAGATCAAACCTTCTGTTCAGCTCTGGCCATTCCAAAAGGAACATTTGAGATGCCCCTGGTTCATTGAAAGTCCATCTTTTTCCCTGGAAAAGGACATTCAGCCTTGCTGGGTAGTTGATTCTTGGCTGCATTCTAAGCTCTTTTGCCTTCCAGTATATTATATTCTAAGCCCTACTAGCTTCCAATATAGTTGCTGCTAAATCCTGTGTGATCCTGACTGCAGCTCCATGATATTTGAACTGTGTCCTTCTGGCTGCTTGTAATATTTTCTCTTTGACTTGGGAGTTCTGGAACTTGGCTATAATATTCCTAGGGGTTGGTTTTTTGGGATCTCTTTCTCAGGGGATTGGTGGATTCTCTCCATTTCTATTTTGCCCTCTGCTTCTAGAATATCAGGGCAATTTTCCTGTTGTAATTCTTTGAAAGTGATGTCAAGGCTCTTTTCCTGATCATGACCTTCAGGTATTCCAATAATTTTTAAATTATCTTTCCTAAGTCTGTTTTCCATATCAGTTGTTTTTTTCAATGAGATATTTCACATTTTCTTCTAATTTTACATTTTTTTGCTTTCAAAGTATTGATTTCTGATTTCTGGTAAATTCATCAATCTCCCTGAATTCTCTTCTTTGTCTGAAGGATTTGTTCTCCTCAGAGTTTTCTTATCTCTTTTTCCATCTGGCCAATTTTGCTTTTTAAAGCATTCTTCTCCTTAGTAACTTTTTGAACTGTTTTATCCATTTGACCTAAGCTGGTTTTTGGCATGCTATTTTCTTCAGCATTTTTTTGGATTTCCTTGACTAAGCTGCTGACTTCATTTTCATGTTTTTCCTGCATCTCTCTCCTTTCTTTTCCCAGTTTTTCTTCTAACTCCCTCATTTGATTTTCAAAGTCTTTTTTGAGCTCTGTCATAGCCTGAGCCCAATTTCTGTTTTTCTTGGAGTGTTTAGATGCAGGAGCTTGTGCTTCCTTATCTTCAGACTGAGTGTTTTGATCCTTCTTGGGCTCATTTGCAAAATACTTCTCAATGGTGTTCCTCTTATTTCTCTGCTTAATCATTTTCCCAGCCTGGACCTGGTTTTGGGGTGCTTCCTGAGCTTTTGTGACACTCCCACAAGGGTCTCAGTATGTGAGGCTCTGTCCTCCCTCCTGGTCTGTGAATGCAGATATGCACCCCCCCCCTCTGCTACGGGGCTGAGGTGGGGGGTTCCCTGCTGTTCTATGGGGGTGCCTAGACTGCAATCAGGTTCTGAATGTGGTCAGAACCCCAGCATCCTGTTCCAGAGGCAGAGGATAGAGTTCTGCTGTCTCTCTTCACTCCCCTCCCTCAGCTCAATGGGCTCATGCCCTGGGGAGTCCTGCTTACCAGCTCCACCTGCTTCAGTTTCTGGATCTGGGCTGTGCTGGCCTTACAGCTAGCTGTGTACCCTGAGGGCTGGGCTCCACGTGCTCATTCTGGCAGAGGTCCCCCACTGTTCCCCGACTTTGTGCTCAGTGCTCCCTGGGGTGTAGCTCAGGAGACTCCCCCGCTGCTGTGAGCTGTGGCTCCCGGAGCCCTGGGTCTGCCTCCAGGAGGCTGAAGTTCTTTGGCTCTGGAAGGCCATCCCTCTGATGGGCTGCCCCTCTGACCCCTGGGAACAGAGCCTTTCTGCTCTTTTCCAGGTTACTTTGAGTAGGAGAACTGCCTCAGTGGGTCCCTCTGTGGGTTCTGTCTTTCAAAAGCTTAGTTGGAGTCCTTAGTTTAGAAGTTTTATCAGAGAGCACCTAAGACTCGATCCTTTATTGTTGCCATCTTGGCTCCACCCCCTCTTTCTAGCTTTTTCACACAATATACATACATATATATATATATATATATATATATATATATGTACATATATATGTATATATGTACATATATATATATATATATATATATATATATATATATATATATATATATATATATATATAAAACTGATGACTTTTTCTTGCTTTGCTCACAGACCAGCACATCTTCCAATTGAGAGCACATATGTACCAGGCTAGGGGACTCCTAGCTGCAGATAGCTCTGGACTCTCTGATCCCTTTGCTAAAGTCAGCTTTCTTTCACATTGCCAGACTACTAAGGTAAGTAGGAAGGATTTGACCTCTTTTCCCACAGGGAAAATGGTTGTTTGAAATTTATATTGTGCTTTAAGGTTTCCAAAGCATTTTACATATATTATCATTTGATCCTAGAAACACCCTGGGAAGATAAGTATTTTACAATACTATATGACAGTTAGTTGTTTATCATTATTATTATTATTTCCATTCATTCCGTATGTACTTCCTAACCACTTACAACTACCACATATAAAATCGTACTAGGTTTTATGGGGTATAGAGAGATGGATGAAAATAATATCACACATAAAGTTAAACATAGTTACTATATCAGTTTGTTTTGCTTGTTTTTCTTTGTTCAATGAAAGGGTTCTTTTGGTCAAAGAATAATGACATAAAGAAAATATTTTTAAAAGAGGGGAAAAAAGAAAATAGGAGGCCACAATCTTTGTCTTCATAGTATTAAATCTGGTAATACTGTCTTTGACTTAGTATACTTAGATGTGCACTTAGATATGCTCTGGATTTGGATTCCTATTCTTGCACTGCCATATCTGGATGACATTTGGCATCTGATTCTTGGGTCCTTATCTGTAAAATGATACTATTTAAAGTCCTTTCTCATCCCTTAATCTTATGATCTCATAAAGTGTTTAGTAGGTGTATAGCACAGAAGTCTCTTTAATCTGTGCAAATCATTTTTTCTATGGGATACTTACTTGATTAGCTCTTCATGATCCAAAAAAGAGAATGTGTCATCTTTTTTAACTATTAAAAGCTATCTGAGACCTTTCTTCCTCATATTAGTGACTGGTAACAGAAAGATTAACATTTTTTCTTTCAAGGGTTGAGAGTGGTCAGTGCAACTGGCTCCATCTACCTGGAGATTTAGAAAGGACCACCTTTGCCAGTGATGTGAATTATCTTCACATTTTCTAAAAAGCCATCAATAATCCTTTAAGATATATGTGTGTTTTGAGGAAATATAGTCAAAAATTCAACTATATTTCCTCAAAACACACATATATCTTAAAGGATTATTGATTAAGCATCTACCGTGGGCTAGACACTATGCAAAAAGTCCAACAGCCCTTTCCCTCAAAGAGTTTAAATTCTATCCAGGGGAAACAGTCAAAAGTCAGCATATAGTAAGAAGTATTTGTATGGTTTTTTAATTCTTTATTCTTTTATTTTATTTTTCCAATCACATACAAACGTTTTCAGCTTAATCCATTTGCAAGTTTATGAGTTCCACATTTTTCTTCCACCCTCCTTTCTTCTCCCCTCCCCATGTTGGCAAACAAATGGTACAAGTTGTACAATCATGTTTAACATATTTCCATATTAGCCATGTTGTGAAAGAGGAATTAGGACTAAGGGGAAAATCATGAGAAAGAGGAAAAAAAGTAAGTTTAAAAAAGTGAACATAGCATTATTTGCTCTGCATTCAGACTCCATAGTTTTTTTTTTTTCTTTGAATGTAGATGACATTTTCCTAAACAGGTCTCTCAGGAGCTGCATTCATCATAGTTGATCTTCTCACATTGTTGTTAATGTGTTCAGTGTTCTCTTGGTTTTGTTCACTTCACTCAGCATCAGTTCATGCACGTCCATTCCATGCTTTTCTGAAGTCCAGCTGTTCATGATTTCTTGTAATTGTACTCATTAACATTCATATACCATATAGTATAACTTGTTCTGGCATACCTCAATTGGTGGGCATACCTCAATTGATGGGTATCCCCTCATTTTCCAATTCTTTGTCACTATATAAAAGCTACTAGAAATATTATAATAAGGGACTTTTCCCTTTTTAATGATCTCTTTGGGATTCTGGATCAAAGCATATGCACAGTTTTATTACCCTTTGGAGATAGTTCCAATTGCTTTCAAAGATGTTTGGATCAGTTCACAAATCTACCAACAGAGAAGTAGTGTCCCAATTTTCCCACATTCTCTCTAACATTGATTATTTTCCTTTTTTGTCATCTTAGCCAATCTGAGAGGTGTGAGGTAGTACTTCAGAGTTATTTTAATTTACATTTATCTAATGAATTAATGATTTGAAATATTTTTCATATGACTATAATTAACTTTAATTTCTTCATCTGAAAACTGCCTATTCATATCCTTTGACCATTTATCAATTGGAGAATGACAATCTTATAAATTTGATTCAGTTCTCTATATAATTTAGAAATGAGTCCTTTCCTTCTAATCTTGGTTGCATGAGTTTTATATGTGCAAAAAATTTTAATTTATATAGTTGACATCATTCATTTTGCAATTTATAATGTTCTCTATTTCTTGGTTAGTCATAAGCTTCTCCCCTCTCCATATTATCTCTGACAGAGAGAATATTTCTTTTCCTCCTAGTTGGTTCATGGTATTACTCTTTATGTCTAAATCTGGTACCCATTTTGACCTTATTCAGTGATGGGTGTGAAATATAGGGTTTTTTTGCCATATTATTTAGTTTTTTTGCCATACTATTTTCAGTTTTTCCAGCAGTTTTTGTCAAATAGTGAGTTCTTATCCCAGAAGCTAGTATCTTTGGGTTTATCAAAAAGCAGATTACTATAGTCATTTATCATTGTTTCTTTTTTATCTATGTAATCTAATCCACTGACCCATTCTCTATTTCTTAGTCAGTACCAGGAAGTTTTGATGACTGCCACTTTATAATATAGTTTTAGATCTGATACAGCTAGTCCACCTTTCTTTGTATTCTTTTATCAATTTTCTTGATATTCTTGAGCTTTTGTTGCTCCAGATGAATTTTTTTTTACTATTTTTATAGTTCTATAAAATAGTTTTTGGGTAGTTTAATTGGTATGGCACTGAATAAGTAATTTAAATTGAGTAGAATTATCATTTTATTATATAAACTTGGCCTACCAATGAACAATTGATATTTTCCCAATTGTTTAGGACTGACTTTGTATGTATGAAAAGTATTTTGTAATTGTGCATTTACATTTTATAAATTTTTATTTCCAGTTACAAATTCTTTCCTTATCCTCACTTCCTCCCATGCAATATTCATTTTACTGTTGAAGTCAAGCAAAACACATTTTCACATTAGCCATGGTGTTGGGTAGGGGTGAATAAAAGGAAAAAAGTGGGGGAAAATACTCTTCAATCAGCTCTCTGCATTCATCAGGTTTGTCTTTGATCATGGATAGTGCTTTTCATCATGAATCCTTTGGAATTGTGGATTATTGAACTCATCAGGGTAATCATCATGAGAGTATTGTTTTATGTAAATTGTTGTTCTGGTTCTGCTCACTTCACCTTGCATCAGTTAATGTCACTTCAAGTTTTTCTGAAACACCTTTCTTCATCATTTCTTAGAGGACAATAGTATCCCATAACATTCCTATCCCATAGGATATCTCTAGTTGCCCTGATTCATATCTGACCACTGGACCCAGATGACTCTGAGGAGAAAGTGAGGCTGGTACCTTAGTGCAGCACCCCCTCATCAAATCCAATTAATTTGCATTTATGGAATCTCCCTGGTGTCATGGTCTTCAAAAATAAAGAACAAACATTATTGTCATCAGTGCTAGCTGCATGGAAGGATAGAGAGAGAGATTTATATCCAAAGAACAAGACTGGGTCGGGGGGGAATAGAACTGGAATTTCAAATTAGCACTTACTATATATTCTCTTTTTCTCTCATTCTTCTATACCTATCCCTCTGCCCAAGATAACATGAAATCTGAAACTGGTTAAAATGTTTCCTTAATAAGGCCTCTTTAAGAACCTAATGGTGAAATGGTGAGCATTTCAGGATCTTTGGATAATAAGGAAAATAATTTAGTCAAGCAGACTATTTAGCATTCTCAAAGATACTGTTGCAACTATACATAGGACCAACATTAATTTTTGACTCCATATGAGGAAGATTGACCTAAGAATTAAAGCTGTCTGAAAATAGATGGACTATAAGGGGTTAGGGTCATTAGAGGTATACAAGAATAGGATAAATCAATCAATAAGCATTTTGTTAATCACCTACAATGTGTTAGGTACTGGGGATATAGAGAAAAAAATTTACCAGTCTTTGCATTCAAAGAACTTATATTTTACTGAGCAGTCTTTTATTAGGAGGGGTAATTTATCCATCAGGTAGAGCTTGTACTAGACAACTAAGATACACTTCAAATCTAAGATGATTCTGGAAAATTCCCATATTGCTGTGTCATAGACAGAATTTAAAGAGCCAATAGATGAGCCTTTTTCTTTGGAAAGAGACCATATAGCCATGCCTAAATATGTAGTCACCACTATGCATCAGGTGGACTGTCTGAATCCCCACTTATGCAAAGGCAAAAGGCATTTCTCACTTGTAGGGCACCAGACAAATGCATGGTTTCCTTTCTCAGGTTCAAAAGTCTGGACAGGCCAGACTTCCCCAAGGGTAATATAAGATTCATTGGTTTGTAGGATTTTGCACTAGATAGGCCTTAGGGATTCATCTGGTTTGACCTCCTCATTTTACAGTTGAAGAACTGAGCTTCCAAAGAGAACAGGGCTGGAGTTTGAACTTGGTCTTCAGGTATAAACTAAGGGTTTTTTCTATCACTCAGATCTTTGCATCCTCTTAGCAACAGTCCATAGCAGTCTTCAGCATGCACCAAACCAAACAGGAGACCTTAATCTACTCCAAAACACTGCAAACCAGGGTCATTGGTAAAATCAACTAACCATTTCGACTGCATTGCTCCTTGGAGCTTGATGGATGATGGGTAGTTGGGGTATTTTATGAAAACAGAAAACAAAATTTTATTCTATCAGCAGTAAGAATTCTCCACAGGG
This sequence comes from Macrotis lagotis, assembly GCF_037893015.1. Taxonomy (NCBI): domain Eukaryota; kingdom Metazoa; phylum Chordata; class Mammalia; order Peramelemorphia; family Peramelidae; genus Macrotis; species Macrotis lagotis. Next base: position 587,006,672 of record NC_133666.1, read on the forward strand.
AGCTTGTCACATAAATGATCCTGTCTGATTTATTGCTAGATTCTCAGCCCATGGCCTTATTCATTGGACATAGCCAATAAATATTAGTGTGAATTAAATTGACGAGGTTTCATAGCCCCAATGCCCCAGAGGTTGGTATAATAATTTCAGTGGCTGAAAACACTGCAGAGAATATAAATTAGATTAGAATAGTGTCTGTCCAGTGACCAGGGAAAGGAAACTTTACTTAAAAGCTAGACATCAGTGAGTCACTGATGTTGAGGTTGGGGGGAGAGGGGTGCTTAGGGTGAGTAATCTTGCATTTCTGACAATATTTGAAAGAAAATGGTTGAAGTTAGCTGCATTGATTCCAGTATTTATAAAGACAAGTTCACAATTTTTTTGAAAAATTATGCTAAACCTCATTGTGCCTAAAGCATAAAATAGACCGAAACTAGTGAAGAAATGTGGGAAATATAATATTTTTATGACTTGCATAAAGAAAAACCCTAAAAATGCCATCTCAAGACCATAGTAAAAAATGATTCAAGACCCCAAATGGAGAAGTCTTGTCTGAAAGCTTTAAATTGGGTGTGCTCCTGTGTGGATCTCTGGAGGTTCAGAATTTTGGATAGTCAAGACCCGTGAGACTGGACTTTGATTGAGGATTGGGGGAGAGGGGTTTAGGGGTTAAAAAATAGATCCCAAACTTTAGCTGCAGTAGCCTTGAGTTTGTCTTTTGTCTCCACTGAGAACAAAGGGAGTGTATGACAAAAACTATCAGAAAGTAATTTTGACCCTTTCATTTCCCCCCTCCCTCTCAAGTGAGACTAACATGCTAATGAGACCTCCTCTGGCTTAATTAATTTAATAATTCATTTAGTGGATAGGGCAGGGAGCCAGGAAGACCCAAGTTCAAATCCAGCTTCAAATACTCACCAGCTATGTAATTTTGAGTAAGTCACTTAAACTTCTGTTTGCTCAGTTTCCTCAACTGTAAACTGTAAAATCATAATAGCACCTACCCTCTAGGGTTATTGTGAGGGTCAAATGAGATTATATTTGTAAAATGCTTAGCACACTGTCTGGCACATAATGGGTACTTTATAAATACTTAAATTCTTCCTTCCCTCCCTCCCTCCTTCCCTCTGTCCCTCCCTCCCTCTCTTCCTCCCTCACTTTCCTTCCTTCCTTCCTTCCTTCCTTCCTTCCTTCCTTCCTTCCTTCCTTCCTTCCTTAATTCCTTCCTTCCTTCCTTCCCTCCCTCCCTCCGGGGAGAAGCAGCAAGCAAAGGAAGGCATGACATTAGTTCTTCAGAAAGGGATTGCAAAGCTGATTACAAGGTCATTATTAGTCAACTATAAGGTATAGTGGCCTAAACAAACAAACAAATCAATCAACCAAAAACCAGACACATTAAAAGAAAAAGTTGCACCCTACTATGACCTAGTCAGACTACATCTGGTGCAAGTTTTTTGGTACATTCCTATTCCTACCCCATTCCTCACTACCAGCCCTACCTCTAGCTCCTATGGTTTCTGAAATTCTTTTGGCTTATGGTATTACCTTGGGAAGGCATTTCTTGGGACTATGATGGGAAGTAGGGAAGGATGGGGGTAAGGATCAATCAGCATAAAGAAATCAGGAGATTTGAGAGAAGGAGCACCTAAAAGTGGAAAAGGAACCCTGTTGAGCAGTTTTAGGATCAAACTCTATCATTAACTCTGTCATCAATCACTATTCAAGGTCATTTTGAGATTTACCTTATAAGAGGCTGGGTATCAAGAGGCCTGGTTCCATTTTTCAATCTAAAAAATTATACTTTGACAAGGATCAAGCTCTTAAAAAAGTCCTTGGTCCTCATTCATCAGTCTGCAAATGGTTCAGACACACCTTCTCTCAAGGGTAATATGAAGAATTTGACTCCATAAAAAAATCTTATTAAATGATATGAAAATGGAATGGGCTCATGAAAAGTATCCAAGAAGAAGCAAGGTGAAGGTCCATTTGGGGTAAATATTACTATTTAGGAAGATTTCATTTACCTTTCTGAAACTCCTACCCTGTGGTCTTGTCATTCTCTTTAGTGTTTAATAGAACAATTATGTACAGCTCTTAAAAAGAGCTGGACATTTTTCTTGGGGAAAAAAACACTATATATTCTTTAATTCTTTTCCCCAATTACACGTTAAAACAAATTTTAACATTTGTTTTTTTTAATATTTTGAGTTCCAAATTTTATCTCTCCATCCCCCTTCTCCCTCTTCCCTAAGATGGTAGCAATCAAGTATAGGTTATACATGTGCAGACATGTCAAATATATCCATGTTAATCATTTTGTACAAGAAAACGTGAAAGAAAGAAAAGGAAAAATAGCACACTTCAGTCTGCATTCAACAATATCAGTTATTTCTCTGGAGACAGATAATAGATTTCAACATTAGTCCTTTGGAATTGCCTTGGATCATTGTATTGCTAAGTTTTTTATATTTCTTCATCAAACAATATGGGTCTTACTGAGGACACTGTTGTATTTACCTCACTTTGCATCAGTTCATTTGTCTTTCCAAAAAACCCATGTATTCTTGAAATTTAGATCCACCTAACAATCCTGTAAGTCAGAACTGCTTGTCCATGGCACTGTAGATGGGATTCCTGCAGTGCATGACTTCTGGGTGTGTGTATTTGTGATTCCAATTTCCCTTATACAAATGAGTATAATAAGATTAAAGATCTCACAGAAAGAGGCTGAAATTGCGCAAGATACCAGAGAACTGAAACTTGAACTTCAGTCTCATGAATCCAAGACCATATGTTATTTGTTTGGGATGAGGGAGTAAGACAACATTCTCAAGCTGTGGTTGCCATTATTGTTGGAACTGGATCCTAATCAGTTCTTTTCCCTTTGTCCTGCAGGTCATTTCCCAGACCCTGTCCCCCACCTGGAACCAGATGCTGCTATTCAATAACATTGTGCTTTATGGGGACCAGAGGGAAGTGGCTGAATCCCCACCTCTTGTTGTGGTGGAGCTCTATGACAGTGATGCTGTGGTAAGGGCAGTGTGAGCCCAGCCCCTCCCTTCCTACCTTCAGAGATAGGGGAACAGGGCTGGAGGGCAGGGCATATTCATGATATTAGAATTGGAAGAGATCTCTAAGACCATCTAGATCAATGTTTTTGTTTTCAAAAAAACAAGATAAGAAATAATAATGATAATAATAATAACTAACATTTATATAATATTAAATACTGTGTTAAGCACCTTATCATTTTCTCCCTTGATGCTCCTAACCACTCCAGTAGGTAGGTACTCTTATTAGTGCCATTTTATGGTTGCAAAACTGAGACATAGAGAGGTTAAGTGACTTGCCAAGGTCACAATAGCTACTAAGTATTTGACTCAGGATTTGAACTCAGGTCTTTATTGAAGATCCCACACACTTTTAACTTCACCAAGCTGTGATAATAGTACCAAGGCAGTTTATGGAAACAGTAACACTATTAGTGTTACCATTTTTTGTATTTTATTCTAACTGTCCCTTAGCTCAGAGCCACTATAGGTAGCCTTCTGCTTTAAGTAAGCCCATTATATGAAATTCCCCCCCCCCAAAAAAAAAACTAAATAGGAAGGGGACTTAGTGCAGTGAATTAGAATACTGGAATAGGAGTCAAGATATCTTGAGTTCTAATCCTAACACACACACACACACACACACACACACACTCACACATGTACATATATATGTATATGTATCTCTATAAATCTATCTTTATATCTATCTATATATCTATCTATATCTATATCTATCTATACATATATATATATATATATGTATATATATGGGTCTCGAGTCAGAAAGACCTCAGTTCAAATCTGGTTACAGACATTTACTACCTTTGTGACCCTGGGCAAATCATTTAAGTCTGTTTGCCTCAGGTTCTTCATATGTGTGTATGTAAATATATATATATATATATATCTTTATATACACATATATACATATATATGTGTGTGTGTGTGTATATCTATCTATCTATCTATTTATCTATATCTATGACTTTGGGCAAGTCACTTACCCTCTCTCAGCCTCAATTTCCTCATCTATAAAATGGAGTTAATAAGATAATAATAGCAACAACAGGGTTGTTGGGAGGATCCAATGAGATACCATACTTAAATGTTTTATAAACTTTAAGGTAGAGACCATCTCTCTTTCTCTCTCTTTCTCTCTCTCTCTCTCTCTCTCTCTCTCTCTCTCTCTCTCTTTCTCATATATGTATATCTACATCTATATCTATATATTAGACATTATTATTCTTGTTGCCCTTTTATAAACTTTTTTCAATTTATAAAATAATTCATCTGAATATTAATTAACCTGAAGGCAATAAACTTCCCTAGCATATCTGTCTTTATTCAAAAGACCCTTTCATCTAAGTTCTCTTTACTGACATAAATTGCAACCCTTTTGCCCCATAATAGTCAGTCCTCTTGAGTTACAGTTTTGGTGATGAACCTTCAGATCCTAGCTTGACTGATTCTCAGACTGTAGACTCTCAAGCGGATTCATTGCCTACCCTGCCTTTAAAGTCTTTCCGGCTCAATTGGGCTTTGTGTTCCATTGGCTTAGTTTTCTATGAAATAGGATCATCTCTAATCCATGGAAAGGCATTAAGAGAAGAATTAGTGGGCATATTTATTATTCATTCCATTTATGTGGCCCAATGTTTGAATACGGGACATAGAGTCAGAAAACCTTGAATTTAAATCATACTTCAGATATTTATTAGCTGCTTGACCTAGATTAAGTCACTTAATCATTCAGCCTTAGTTTCTTCATATATATAAAATGGGTATAATAGCAATTACCTAGATTTTTGTGAGGTTCAAGTGAGATTATGTATGCAAAGTTCTTTGCAAACCTTAAAGTACTATATAGGTGGTAGTGATTATTATTGTTATTTTGATTATTCATAAATAATAAGAATGTTAATAATGTTTCATCTATACAGTTCTATATAGATCTGTTACAAATTACAAGACATTCTACATACATTATGACTTTTGATCCTCACATACAACACATGAATTGGGTTGTGTGACTATTGTTCCCTATTTTTAAGGATGAGGAAACTAAGAATCACAGGAGAAATTGCTTGCACAAGGTCAAATGGCTTAGTAAGTAACAAATGAGACTACATGGCAAGTCTATTGGCTCTAAGGTCAATATTATTTTTCTCATACATTGAATTGATTGAATTGACAAAAATCCAGTTGATAGCATCTCAATTGGTCAAAGGAAGAAAGAATACTCAAATTCTCATAAATGAGTACAGAAATTTTACTCAATAGGGAAATTGGGTAGTTAGGTGGCACATCAGGGCTAGTGCCAGGAAGACCTGAGTTCAGATCCAACCTCAGACACTTAGCTGTATAACCTTGGACAAGTCACTCAATCCTATTTTCCTCTATTTTCCCAGCTATAAAATGAACTGAAAGAAAAAACTAGCAAAGCACTATGCTTCCCAAGAAACCTTAAATGGGGTAATAAAAAATGATCTCAGGGGCAGCTAGGTGTCACAGTGAATAGAGCACTGGCCCTGGAGTCAGGAGTACCTGAGTTCCTATATGACTTCAGACACTTAATAACTACCTAGCTGTGTGTCCTTGGGCAAGCCATTTAACCCCATTGCCTTGCAAAAAAAAAAAAAAGATCCCATTTTTTATTTGGGAATACAGGCTTTAACGAAGTACATATCTTTGGTATACTTTGTATGAATGATATGACTGAACAACAGTCATATCAGGAAGGAACGGGGAGGGAAGACAAGGGAGAATAAGAAGGAAGGTGGTACAAAGAAGAGACTGATCTAAAAGAAAACAAACTCTAAGAATGTACAAAAATATTTTAGCAGATCTTTCTGAATCTAAGGGGATATGGCTTTCTGATAATGTATTCACTGTGCAATGTAAAGTACAAGAGTACTTTGCAGAGATTTATAGAGTATCAGAGTTTGACAGGAGCCTATCTGTGCCTGAAAAACAAGCCTCTCTACATTCTGCATTTTTGTTACAATAGCAAGAGCCTTAGGTGGGAAAGCAGTGGATTCAAATCCAATAGACAGTCACTCCAAAATCTTTGGGTCTTGCAGTCCACTTGGATAAAATAAAGGGCTTCTGCATTCCCTTCCAGCTCCCAAATCTTATGAACTTATAATTGTTGATTAAGGGAGCCTCATTGTTGTTGTAGTTGTTGTTGCTACTGGGAGATGGCTCAATGACTAGACCTCTGGGTCTGGAGGCAGGAAAACCTGAGTTCAAATGTTACACTCACTGCCTTTGTGACCCTGGGCAGATCATTGAAGTCTCTTTGCCTCAGGTTCTTCATATGTAAAATGAACTGGGGAGGGAAATGGCAAACCTCTGCAACCTTTGTCAATAAAACCCCAAATGGGGTCAGGAAGAGTTGGACAGGACAGAAATGACTCCACGACAAGAACAAGAACAACAACAAAAGACAGAAAGAGGGGGGGTACCAACTTCTGAATTGTATAGATATTCTCTAAACAAAAGAATTAAAAAATTATAAGACCAAGATTTAGAGATAGAATTGATTTTAAAGGTCACTTGCAAATAGTCTGATTTTTACAGAGATGCTAAACATTTTGTCTAGGGCCACACAGGAAGTAAATAAACAGATCTCTTGACTCCAAATCTGACATTCTTTTCACTGCACCAAAGGTTGCTCTTCATTTTTTCAATTGCTGATTGAAATTATTATCTTCTTAAAAAGGAAATCAAGTTATACATAATAGAGATCTACTGTTCTGAATATAATAAGCATAACCTTATTATAAGCATTGTCTTTTTCTTTTGTACTATGTGTGTACAGATATCCATTTTATTTGGTGTTTAAGTTAAAAATAAAAACATTTTTAAACCAAAAAATTATAACACAAAGGTTTCCATCTAATTGAATAGTTTCCTATTTTGTTCACAATTTATATTTTTCCTTCCTCTGCACAGATGGACTTCTTCTGAATTTTCTTTTCATTATGGCAAACACTAAAACTGCAAGTGAAAATGCTGTGAAAAATGCACCACAATTTTTAAATGTTTTGGGATCACTAGAGAGGCCTCATCATTAATTCAGTCTTTACATTCTGCTATATTTTTTCCTAGCCAAATCCATAAACATCACATTCATTTCTTATCTCCTTTCTTGAAAAATATATTTTCTCTTTTCTCAATATGAAACCATACATACTTTCCTGAAAGATGTTTGAGTGTGATTCTCTTGGAATAGCTCAGTAGCATTCTGGGAGATGATGTTTTTTAACTAAACTAGAAGTTGTTATTGTTGTTTATTGTTATTGAAATAAGACATAAGAAATGGAAAAAAGGGCCGTAGGCTTATTTAATTTTTTTGATTAATTCAACAATACAATTTTATAAGCATCCATTAAGAGACTGTTCTGTGTCAAGCACTATGCCAGGTAAAGCATGAAGGATATATAAATGAATAATCACATAATCTCTGCCCTCTTACAATCCAATAAAAAGGATAAGACATCTAGATAAATAAGTATAATAGGGGGCGGCTAGGTGGTGCAATGGATAGAGCACCGGTGCTGGAGTCAGGAGTACCTGAGTTTAAATCTGACCTCAGACACTTAATAATTACCTAGTTGTGTGGCCTTGGGCAAGCTACTTAACCCCATTGTCTCGGAAAATCTAAAAAAAAGTATAATAGGAGGTAAAATGTGAGAGGGGCAAAGGAAGGGCTAGGAAAAGGGTTATGAAAAACTTCAAGAGGGAGAGATCATTTTAATCTAAGGAATCAGGGGTAGAAACAGAAAGAGAAAGAGAGAGAAGAAAGAAAGGATGGATAAAGGAAGAAAAGAAGAAAAGGAAGAAGCAGAAGAAATGAAGAAAAAGAAGGGAGGGAAGAAGGAAGGAAAGGAAAGAGAGATAGAGGGAAAGGGAGATGAAGGGAAGGAAGGGGAGAAGCATGATGGAAGGAAAGGAATGAGAAAGAGAGAAATAGAGGGTCCTCACTCAGTACAGTGACATGGAGGTGGCGGGGAGAGTCTATCTAAACATTTCACAATTTAACCAAAGTTTAAATAGGGGAGAGGGAGGGAGGGAGGGAGGGAGAGAGAGAGAGAGAGAGAGAGAGAGAGAGAGAGAGAGAGAGAGAGAGAGAGAGAGAGAGAGAGAGAGAGAGAGAATGGGGATGATATATAGTACAAAATGAATGAACTTAAACAAAGAGATCCTAGAATACAATCTACTAATATAATTATGGACAGGCAGATGGAGCATGCTAGTCATGAGTTCAAACATTCAATAAGTTTCGCAGACTCTCAGAGCTATAGAGGAGGGATGCTGAGGGGCCATAAAAGGCTAAACTGAGTAGAGTGACATGATCAGAGCAGCACATTGATACTGGAGCTGAAATATGGACTATATAGTTGGTAGGGGTAGAATGAAAGTCAAAAAGAGGAGTTAGAAGGTTATTTCATGGGGCAGCTAGGTGGCACAGTAGATAGAACACTAACCCTAGAATCAGGAGGACCTGAGTTTGAATTTGAATTCAGCCTCAGACACAATACTTACTTAGCTGTGTAACCTTGGGCAAGTCTCTTAACCCCATGGCTTTGCAAAAGCAAGAAAAGTTATTACAGTGTTCTTGGCTGGAAGCAAAGTGGGCTTGAGCTTGAATGGCTGCTGTAACAATAGCAGGGAATGTTCCAGTGGAAGGAAGAAAGTATCAAGGAATGGTCCAATGAATGTGAGAGAAATTGCAGTGGTAAATAATGATACAATTTCAATTTAATTCAAGAGTATTTGTTGACTTTACAACTTATTGGATATGTGGAGTGAATGATTTGCTCTAGGGGATCAGAAGGATTTGTGGAAAAGCACTCACGAATGTAATCTTTGTAAGAAAAATAGGTTAATAATAAGAGGAAAAAAAGTTAGTAAATGGAAGGAAAGAAATTTATGAAGGTATTGATGTATGAACAAGAAGCAACAGGCAATTTGCCAGAAAAGTTCTCCAGGGTAGTTTCTAGAAAGATTTCACTTCTAGCAAGTATGGAAAACTTAACATGACCTGAATCAAGGTTGTGTTCTTTATAGCCCAGCCAAGGCCAAGTGACTTCTATATGTATTCCAAGTACTCTGCCTTCTAGGAGAGAAAGTCAAAGGGCTAAAGGAAAATATTTCTACTCTCTAGATTATAGAAAAGAAGGAACTATTCCTCTAAAAATGGAGGAAAGCATGAAAAAGAAAAAGAGAAAAAAAATCTAAAGAGGCAGAAAGGGAGTCTTAACCTTTATTTAGTGGTTGGAGAGTGGAAGTATGTCATAAAGAGGAAAAAGGGAAGGAGAAACTATAGAATACTTAGTGGCTACTTGGATCTAAATCTCCCCCTTTTAACTGTGAGCTCTTTGAAAGTCTTTTGAGTGTCTTTTGCCTTTCTATAATCTCCAATTCTTAACATAGTTAAAATATACTTGATACATTGTTGCTGTTGTTGTTTAGCTTTTTCAGTTGTGTCTGATTTTTTGAGACCCCATTTGAGGTTTTCTTGGCAAAAATGCTGTAGTGTTTTTCCATTTCCTTCTCTAGTTCATTTTACAGATTAAGAAACAGACAAATAGAATTAAATGTCTTGCCCAGGATCAGGTAGTTACTAAGAGGACAGATTTGAATTCAAGATGAGTCTTCCTGACTTCAGGACTACAACTCTATCCATTTGTCCCACTTAGCTGCTAGCATCTAGTAGGTGCTTAATTAATGATTGTTTAGTGACTGACTGAGCTATGGGGTTCTTTTCAAAGAGAAGGGAAGATGATTGAATGAATTAAGAAAACAAAACATTTATTAAGAGATTACTGGAGTTGGGAACTACTAAAACATAAGCAGAGGCAGTCCTTGTCCTCAAGAAACTTTTATTCAAATGGGGGAGGGGTGACTGCATATAAAGGAATACCAGGCAAGTCTACTTTAGTCTGGGAAGAGATAGGGATAGTAGGGGTTTATAAAACAGTAGATTGACATAGTTCCATCCACTAACAATGGCAGAGTTGGTTTGATCATGATTCATGGTTCTAGAATTTAGGTTCCAAAACATAGAGCTTTGCTAGAATAGTGGCTTAGGAGAGATAGACAGCAGGGCCTTAGGATGGCATTTCTCTTTATATATCAAGATGGCTCATGAAATCATCTTTTGTGTTCTCTACTTTTTTTCCTTCACTGCCATTTTAACTCCAGCTGCCTGGTGAAACATAAACTAGTTGCAAGAAAGGGGGCTCTCCTTAGTTATAATCCCCGTACCTTTGAGCACATCTGTCCCTTGCTAGGTCTGAGATCTTGTCTTCAAAGGAGAGATGATTTTGTGGTTTGTACAGGTGTCATCAAAGGAAATGTCATTCATTGACAGAGGAAGAGGAGCTAAATAATGGGGATTGGAGACTGTCTATTGAAATGTGTTTAGGCAACTATTTGTTGATCCAAATTTAACAATAATTGTCCTCCCAACGCATGTCAGTGGATTAATTCAAGAAGTTTCCTGATCAACTTAATGAGGTCATTGCGAGATTAATTTTTGCTTGAAATTTTGCCTACATTCTTATAAGGAGTATGTGGGCCATCCCTATTGAGACATTAAGGAAGTTTGCTGGGCAGTGGTGATGAATTGTTTGGCTTGGCTGTTGTAGTATAAATATATCAGTTCTGAGCGTATATAAAAAAGGGAATCACTTTAAGAAGCTTATTTATTTTGCTGTCTTTTGATGAAATCCTAAGAGAGATGAGCAGAGAGGACAATGTCAGAATTAAAAGCAGCTGTGTGATCGTGACCCCTCAGCATCCAGCTGTACAGCTTTACAAATCACATCCCTCCAGAAGTCACTAATGATGAAGAAACATTGCTATTGCTTATACTCTCACAACTCAGTATAGATACTGAAACCCTGACTTCTAAAAACTGAGATCCAGTTTCAGAGAAGTAGTGGCATAACCTCTTAGCCCTAGGGTTGCAAATGTGGATTGAATACATTTAAATTGAATCTCAGACTTGCAGCACAGAGTTGAGAGCTCCCGAATTCCATTGCCTTGTTACTAGAACCAGACTCCTAAAAGAAGAGGATTTTGCATCTGCTCCTATAGTAGGAGAACAATAAGGGAATGAGCCATGCTAGAAGGTAAAAAAAGACATGGAATTTTCCCTCCACTACTATTCAGACTTATGTTAAATCTGATGGGAAGGGAATTATTTCTTCCTCACCCCTCCCCTTATTTATTTATGTGACAATTACATGCAAAGAAATTTTTCAATATTCATCCTTTTGAAAACTTTTGAGTTTCACATATTTTCACCATCCTCCCTGTCCACACCCCCTCTATGGCAGCAAACAATTTGATGTAGTTTGGACATGTATAATCATGTTTAACATATTTCTCCATTAGTCAAGCTATGAAAGAACTAGACCTAAGGGGGGAAGACATGAAAAAGAAAGAAAAGATATAAAAGAAATTTTTATAAGTGAACATAGTATGCTTTGTTCTGTATTCAGAATATATACTCCTTTAATGGATGTGGATGGCATTTTCCTTAACAGGTTTCTCCCAATTGTTCTTCATCATGAAATGATTGATAAAAGTTGAATCCATCATAGTTGACCATCTCACAATGTTGCTATGAGTGTGCATAATTTTTTTTGGTTCTTCTGACTTCAATCAGCATCAGTTCATGCAAATCTTTCCATGCTTTTTCTGAAATTAGACTGCTCCTGATTTCTTACAGAATAATAGTACTCCACATTCAATTTTGAACAATGTATAGCATGGAAACAATGTAAAGACTATCAGACTGTCTTTTGTGGGGTGTGGGGGGAGGGAAGCAAGATTGGGGGGAAAATTGTAAACTCAAAAAATTCAAAATTCAAAAACAGAATAATAGTACTCCATGAATACCATAGTTTGTTCAGTCATTCCCCAATTGGTGGGCATCCCCTCAATTTCTAATTCTTTGCCATTACAAAAAGAGCTACTATAAATATTTTTATGCATGTGTTCTCTTTTTTGTGTTCTCTTTGGAATATAGACATAGTAGTAGTAGTAATACTGGATCAAAGGGAATATTGCCCTTCGTTCATAGTTCCAAATTCCTCTCCAGAATGGTTAAATCAGTTCACAGATCCACCAACACTGCATTAATATCCCATTTTTCCCATATTCTCTCCAACATTGATCATTTTCCTTTTCTGTTATTTTAGCCAATATGATTAGTGTGAGGTGATACCACAGAGTAGTTGTAATTTGCATTTCCCCAATCGATAATGACTGGAGCATTTTTTCATATGATTATAGATAGTCCTAGTTTCTTCTTCTGAAAACTGCTTGTTCATATCCTTTGACCATTTCTCAGTTGGAGAATGACTTGTATTCTTATAAGTTTGATTCAGTTCTCTATATATTTTAGAACCAAATTCTTTATCATTTCCCATCTTTCCTTCTAATCTTGATTGCATTGATTCTATTTGTACAAGAACTGTTTAATTTAATGTTGTCAAAATTATCTGTTCTATAATTTATTATGTTGTCTGTCTCTTCTTTGGTCATAAATTCTCCCCATTCCATAGATCTAAAAGACTATTCCTTGTTCTCTTAATTGACTGATGGTATCACCTTTTATGTCTAAATCCTATATTCATTTCAACTTTATCTTGCTGTGAGATGTTTATCTGTGCCTAGTCTTTGCCATACTATTATCCACATTTCCCAGCAGGTTTTGTCAAATAGTGAGTTCTTATTCCAGAAGCTAGAGTGTTGGGTTCATAAAACAGTATATTACTATAGTCATAGTTTATTTTAATACCTAATCTATGCCACTGGGATTCACTTCTCTATTTCTTAACCAGTACTAGAGACTTTTGATGAATGCTGCTTTATAATATAGTTTTAGATTTGGTTTGGCTAGGCCATCTTCTTTGCATTTTTTTTCATTAGTTCCCTGAATTAAGTTCCCTTGATGTTTTGATGTCCAAATGAATTTTGTTACTATTTTTTCTAGCTCTACAAAATAATTTTTGGTAGTTTGGTTGGTATGGCACTAAGTAATTTAATGTAGGTATAATTGTGTTAAAGCTGATAAATCCTGACTATGAATTCCTGGTATTCAAATTGGTTCTTTTTGATTGCTTACAGTACTTTTCTATTCTTTAGCTGAGAATTCTGAAATTTGGCTACACTTTTCCTTGGTGTTTTTATTTTGAGATCTCTTTCTGTGTCTAATTGATGGAATTTTGGGGGTGGTTGTAAGGCAGTGGGGTTAAATGACTTGACCAAGGTCGCACAGCTAGGTAATTAGTAAGTGTCTGAGGTGGATTTGAGCTCAGGTTCTCCTGTCTCCTGGACCAGTGCTCTATCCATTGTGCCACCTAGCTGCCCCAATTGATGGATTCTTTCAAGGACTATTTTTTTCATGTTCTAGGATATTAGGGCAGTTTTCCATGATAATTCCCTGAAAAATATTGTCCAGGGCCTTTTTCTGATTGTGGCTTTCAGGTGGACTAATAATTTGTATGTTACCTCTCCTTTTCAGGTCCTTTCCCTAAAAAGTACTTTACATTTTCTTCTATTTTTTTTGAACTTTTTGGTTTTGTTGATGGAGTCATTCATTTCATTTGACCAGTTCTAGTATTTAGGGTTTTATTTTCCTTAGGTAGCTTTTTTGATTCCTTTTCTAGTTGATTAATTTTATTTTAAATAAATTGCTTTCCTTTTCCAGCTGATCAATTTTACTTCTAAAATTATAATTTTCTTTAGCTATTTTTCATAGTTTTCCTGAATGATTCTTAAATCTTTTCTTCCTCTTTCATCTTCTTTTCTGTGGTTTTAAAAATCTCTTTTAAGGTTTTTCAAGGGATCTTTTTGAATGGAGACTAATTCTTCAACTCCTTTGAGTCTTCACAAATAAGCATTTTTGTTACTGCTTTATTCTTCTGAAGTGACATTTTTATTGCCCCTATTGGAATAGTGAATATTAGTGCTTTTTTTTTTGCTCACTGTGACAATTGAATTTGATTCCTGTCATCAGGGTGTATAGTCTCAAAACTATTTTTGCTGGGGGCCAGGGTTCTTGTCTCTGTGTTTCTGCTCTGGCATTTCTGGTTTTTCCTGGGTGCTCCCTGTGTTAGAGTAGCTCAAGGCTATATCAGCATTCCAGGGCTTGAAATCTCATACTCTGATCTGAAGTTGGGGTGTTTTTCTGCTGGCATAGCTTCCCTGGAACTTGACTGCACTGTGGCTAAAAGCCTCTCTCTGACTCCCCAGCTCTTCCATCTTTACTGGACTAAATTCCATTTTACCCACAAGACAATCCTGTTCCTGAAGATCCTCCAAGGTATCACAGTGAAAAGCTGTTTCATTGTTTTTTTTTTGTTTGTTTGTTTGTTTTTGTGGATTCTGGTTTTTTAGGATCTGTTTAGAGGCTTCCATTAAAAGTTGTTTTGGGAAAACTCCAGGTTTCCACCACCATCTTGGCTCTGCTCAGGAAGTCCTAGAGTTATTTCTAGAACAATCATTGGTTGCATTCATTCTGGGAGTATCGAAAGATTATAGAGACCTGTGTGCACTTCTGTGTTAAAGGTGTGATTCTTCAGAATGTTAACGACAGGGACTTGTCTCTCTAACAAGTTAATTGGTCTTCCAAGGGGAGTCTTAAATACATGGAATAAGTCCCCATTCCAGGAGGAGTCTGAGAAATTGTATGGGGTCCTAGGAGAAAAGTAGGATACATTAAAGATGAAGAATTTTATTAATTGTTTATAAACTGTTTTGTATCCTTTTCTTTCCATAGGGTGAAATAAAAATTTTACTGTGTCTGTTTAACCTTGTTATCTTGAATGGGTTGCATGGGAGCTGAGAAACTTTTTACCCATTCCTGTGGAGACCTAAGAATAAACTATTTTCAAGCTATAATCCTGAGGCTTACAACTCTGATTGGCATTAAAAAAATTGAAAGAGATGATTTTTGGAGCTACATTTGTGATTAAATCCTACCCACTTAAGCAGTGGGCACTGGGCTTTGAATACTCATATATGTAAGATGTGAGAAAGAACCACCTAGATTTTATAAAATGAATGACTGCAGCTCATTTTTGGTGTTTCTCATAGGCATAAATATTTCCAGAGTGAATTGCTAAAGATTTCAGTCACATATTTATCTTCTTGTCCGAGGAACACACTTAATCAAATGAATAAGTATTGATTAAATATGGAATGCTTCAGGAATTTGCATGTCATCTTTGGGTAGGACCCAATGCTATTTGACTAGGATAGGAATCATGCTCACATTCCCTGTACCATTCCAATTTTAGGATATGTGTTCCAAAGCCATCATGAATAAGCATTTATTAAATGAGCAACTAGGCAGTACAGTAGGTAGAGTGCCTGCTCCTGAAGTCAGGAGGATCTGAGTTCAAATTTGGCCTCAGTCACTAGCTGTTTTTCCAGGGTCAAGTCAGGGTCATCTCCAGTTATCCTGAAACATATATGGCCACTGGACCCAAGTAGAGCTGGAGAGAAAGTAAGGCTGGTGACTTAGCACCATACTCCCTTAACTCAAATTCAATTCATATGCTTGCCATGGCTTCATCTCCCTGATATGATAATCATCATCATCATCATCATCATTTATTATATATCTATTATATGAGCTAGGTTCTGGAGATGAGAGACAAAAGTCAACAGTCTCATGCACCCAGTGAGACAATGTACACATTGAACATCTGTAAAACAAGTTTATACATCTATCTATCTATCTATCTATCTATCTATCTATCTATCTATCTATATGGTAGATTCAACATAAGTCAAGATAATTTTGAGGGAAAGCACTGGCAGCTGGAAGATTAGGAAATAGGGAAGAAAATTAGGGATTCTATGTGAAAAGGGGTGAGAAAGGAATGCATTATAAGGAAACATGGGAGACATCCTGAGAAAGGAGATGGAATATTGTCAATAAACATTTATTAAGTATCCACTATGTCCCAGACAGTATGCTAATCCTGGGAGACCCCCAAAAAAGGGCCTTCTGGAACTCACAATCCAGTGGAACGTTTTGTATACAGAAAAGGTTAGCTGGAAGATAGAATGAGTGAAGAGATCTAATGAATAATAGACCTGGAAAGGTAGGCTGGGGTCATATTAGATAGGAATTTGAATGAGAAATAGAGAAGATTGTATGTTATCCTAGAGGCAATAGGAAGTTGCTATAACTTTTAAATAGTGGGAGCTGCATATTAACCTTCTTGCTTAGCATATTACTTTGACAGCTCTGTGAAAGATAGATTGGAGAGGGGAGATCTCTAACTGGATCCAAACAGAAAAGGGGAACCAGGAAGAAACTGCTCTGATGATGAGCTTTCCACTAATATAAATGCTTATCTCATGAGACAGCTTTTCTGCTATTCAATTTCTGGGTATATCTCTTCACAGATCTCATGTCCAATTTCTTCATACTTCCATAGTTACTAGATTGTGTCTTCTGCTACAGTATATTTTGGGATTGTGGTGGCTCTCTGATATCATCAATTAATAGTATATCCTCCAGTGTAATAGATTGCAACCCATCCACTCCTTTTCATTCTGTGTGACTCATATTCCTGGTTTCCACAGGGATCCAATAATGATCTTTTAAATGTACTGATATTATGTAGCTCCCAGTGTAATATGTGGACACACTCCCTACATCTTTTCTTTTTGTTTATAAAATAATAATTTTCCCAATCACATGTAAAGACAATTTTTAACATTAATTTTCTGGTAAAATTTGGGGTTCTAAATTTTCTTCCTCCCTCTATACCCATCTCCTCCTTAAGACAGTAATGACTGTGTAAAATTGACTTCTATTTAAGTTCATGATGTGAAAGAATAAACAGACCAAAAAAAATGAAAAAATCAACAACAAAGAAAGTATAAAAAAATATCATTTTATTTATAGTCAATTCCATCAGTTGCATTTCTGGATTGTATTCTTCATCATGAATCCTTTGGAATTGACTTAGAATAGCTAAGTCATTCACAGTTGATCAATATACAATAATTGCTGTTATTGTGTCTAATTTTCTCTTCACTTTACTCTGCAACAGTTTATGCAAGTTTTTCCCAGGCTTTTCTGATATTTTCAGTTTGTCATTTTTTTTTAGGTTTTTGCAAGGCAAATGGGGTTAAGTGGCTTGCCCAAGGCCACACAGCTAGGTAATTATTAAGTGTCTGAGACTGGGTTTGAACCCAGGTACTCCTGACTTTATTCACTGTGCCACCTAGCCGCCCCTGTCATTTTTTTTATAGCACCATAATATTCCATCACAATCATATACCAAAACTTGTTCAGTCATTACACTAATTGAGATCCATTTCCTTTTCCAGTCATGCATCTCTCTTTTACATCCTTCTGAACAGCTACTCATTGATAATGTATTGTAACTTGATTTGGAGTATTTATTTGATATTTACTCATCTATAAATATGTTCCACACCCCCTACTTGTGGAAATTAAAGGCCTTGATGATAGAGACTTTCCCTTTTGTTTTTATTACAGTGCCTGAAATGTAGCAGTTACACAATAAATGCTTGTTCATTAATTAGTCAATTAATTCATTAGAAGAAAAATACATCACTATTCTTACAATCTCTCCATCCTTTTCAATCCTCTCCAATCTCTGAGGTTTATAACCTTATCCCTAATGCCATATATACAATAAGTTATCAGTGCCATCTCTACTATCCCAAGCTCTCTTCCATCTAAGCCCTTCTGCCCAATCACACAGCTACCATCTTAGTTGAAGCCTTCATCACTTCCTGATGTCTGTCCTTCATTCTCAAAGACCATACCTTCAGGGAGATGATGCTATGACATATACATAAATTGGATTTAAATAAGGGGATGTTGAGTTCAGTCACTGGTTTCATTCTCTTCTCTACAGCCATTTGGGTCCAGTGACTAGATATGAATCAGGATGTCTAGACGTGGCCCTGAATGCAAGTCAACTAGGTGATGCAGTGTATAGAGTGCCAGCCCTTTAGTCAAAAGGACCTGAGTTCAAATCCAGCTTTAGACACTCTGCACTTACCAGTTGTGTGACCTTGGGCAAATCCTAGATTATTGTGACCTAATTGGTCTCCCTGCCTCAAGTCCCAATCCCTCCAGAATATTGTACATATTGCTGCCAAAGGAATTTTCCTTAAATGTAGATCTGACCATGGGGTTCTTTTACTCAAGAAACTCTAGTGGCTTCCTAATCACTTACAGGATAAACTATACATTTCTCTCTAACTTTTAAGGCCTCATATAATCCTTTTCCATTGAATCGTCTAAGCTTCATTAACCATCAATTCCTCATTTCATACTCAATGAGCGTCAAACTGGCCTTCCCTTTTTTCTCATGCATAGCACTCCAATTCTATCTCCATATGTTTGCACTGATCTATATCCCCTATCTAGAATGTACTCCTTGCTTTCCTCTATCTCAAAGGTACTCTTTTCCTTTAAAATAAAGCTCAAGTGCTATCCTCTGCATAAACTTTTTATGGCAGAAATTATTTCAAATTACTTTGTGTGTATGTATGTGCATACACACTTACATAGTCTACTTTTATGCACACACACATATATATATATATTTATATTCATGTATACACATATAATTTTGGGTTCATGGGTATGTAGATACATATGCATATAATGGATGTTTAATACATACTCAATTGAAAAACATCTAAAAATTAGAGAGATCTGAATATTTAATGACTGCCTCAGGAAGTCATGTGAATTGTCTCTGGAAGTTTCTAAATAGAGACTGAATAAATGGCAAAATCTGACCTAGGAATAGACAGGAATCCTCTCTAAAGCACTCTTGGTAAGTGGTTATCTAGCCTCCACTTGAACACCTCCAATGACATTATTGGAGGGGATTCTTGTTAATGATAAAGGTAGTTTAGCTAGATGATCTCCAAGGTACATTTTAACTTAGAGTCCATGGTTTTATGATAGGGATTGGGTCTGTGAATTCATTGATAGAGGGAAAATCTGGATGAGGAAATTTTCCTTATCAGTATTGGCCCTGGCCTTCTCTGTAACTTAAAGTCAGAGAATTACCTAGAGTACTGATATATTAAGTGATTCATCCAGGATCACCCACCAAGTATATATCAAAGACTTAATTTGAATCCAAGTCATTCTGGCTTCAAGGCCAGCCCTCTATTTGATACATCTTACAGTGATTAGTAGAAAGAGCTTTAAATTTGCCATTAGCAGAAACTATAAAGAATTATCTTGAGATAGCTATTTGGTGAAGTGGATAGAGAACTAGATAGATCATCAGAAGGTCCTGAGTTCAAATGTGATTTTAATGAGATCCTGGGCAAATCACTTAATTTTTGTCTGCCTCAATTTTTTTCATCTATAAAATAGAAATAACAATAGTATTCACTTCCCATTGTTGTTGTGAGGATAAAGAGAGATGTTATTTGTAGAACACTACAGAAATACTATTATTACCTAAACATCAGCTATAATAATTATTACTTTTAAAAATAGTCCACAACATTATTCATTTCCATCAAGATAATTCCTTCCCATTCTATTTAAATCCCTTCAGAGAGTTAAGTTTTTTCCCCTCCATAAAATTAAGGACTGAATATGTCTAATTGAGGATAGGGCTCCATGGGGTTGGGTTGGGCATGGGCTAAGGGGGCATGAAGAGTCTGCATTCTATCCTTCATTGTCAATGGTGGATCTGAGTCCAGTGTGTTATCTGGTTCTCCAGGACCTCATTCTCTCTCTTTGGTCTGAGCCTACTTTGAGAGGAGAGAGGAACATCAAGTTTTACTTCTCTTTAGTTCTGTGTTTATAGCAGAACCCTAGATCCAGATTCTTTAAGAATGTGTATGTGTGCATTTGTCTTTGTGTCTAAGAAGAACCTTATGTAGTCATCTTTTATATTTGATAAAATCTGTGCCCCATCCAGGAGACACATTTATGTGAGCATAGCTCCCAGGTACCAAATCAGGGACCTGATCATGCACCCTAAATGCCATATCCTGGTAGAGTGTAAGCTCCTTTAGGGCAGGGACTGTTGAATATTTGCCTCTATGCCTATCAGTAGTTGACACTTCTTTAGTTAGTTAGGATTGAAGTAAGGGTGAAGGGGAAGTGTTTTTTTCCCCTATAGGGAACCTTCAGGTAAAAAGTTGTCTCTACCTAATGCAAATAGCCAATTGTTCCACAACTTATCATTCTGGAAAGTTTCCTGGGACACTGATTGATAATTTAGATGATTTGATTGGGGTCTCAGAACTAATTTGGTGTCAGAAGTGGGATTCCACCACCTTCTTGTCATTCGAAGGAGATTTTCCTACCTACTTAGTTTTTGTTTTTGTTTTCTTGCAAGGCTATGGTGAAGTGGATAGAGAGCTAGATGGATTATCAGTCTATTATTATAGACTTGCCCAAGGTCACACAACCAGATAGTTATTAAGTGTCTGAGGTCAGATTTGAACTCAGGTCCTCCTGACTCCCTGACTGGTGCTTTATCCACTGTGC
The DNA here is from genome assembly GCF_037893015.1 of Macrotis lagotis. NCBI lineage: Eukaryota > Metazoa > Chordata > Mammalia > Peramelemorphia > Peramelidae > Macrotis > Macrotis lagotis. The sequence goes on from NC_133666.1 coordinate 587,027,273, forward strand.
CACTTAGTCACCCCTTCCTACCTACTTGGTGAATACAATGGCTTAAAATGTTCTTGGATCTCCTTTGTCTTTTCCTTGGGCACATATATTTATGAGCAATCACTGAACAAATTTCCATTTCTTGACTCTAGGGTTTGTGGAGACAGATAATGGAAGAAAAGCTAGCAGAAAAAGGAGAGGGGATCCCTGGAAAATGTTACCAATAGAAATGGAAATGCCATGGGCCCTAAAAATTAAGGATCATGAATAAGGATCATGTTTAGAAGGACTTTAATAGGATTGGAAGGTCACCAAGTGATGTCATTGATAACAAGGAAAAATTGTTTTGTTTTCCCTAGGGGAAACCAGAATATTTAGGTTCCACTGTGGCTGCTCCCATTGTGAAACTTGTGGACCATGAGTATGAACCACCCAGACTTTCCTATCATCCAATTTTTTGTGGCCATCTTGATGGAGGGGACCTCCTTGCAGTCTTTGAACTTTTGCAAGTAAGTGATCAAATACTTCTCTTAAGACAACACCAGATATCAGCATTTAGTATGTCTTTGACTTTATTTCAGGGATGAGTACCAGACTGCCACAGGTACCCATTCTGGTCCTAGGCAGTTTTATTTGCTTTCTGCTAATTCAGGTACCTCTTCTGAGACAAAGTTCCTGCACCTATTGTGTAAAGTAATAATGATCCCTCTTCAGCCCTCTTTAAGCCTTATATGCTGAAGTTTGGTGAAAGAACCTATGCTTACCATTACCTTTCCATGATTTTATAGCCTTATATCCTCACCTCTCTTAGCCTTTGCTTGCTATGTTATATTGATTCAAGAAACTATGGTTTGACAGAATGAATTCTATCCCCTTTCACTAACTTAGGTCTCAGCATCTCATTAAGTCTTCCTAAATTGTTGTGGTCAAAATAATGCATCACAATTTAAAAAAATTATTTTTAAGGCAATAGGGTTAAGTGACTTGCCCAAGGTCACACAGCTAGGTAATTTTAAATATCTGAGTCCAGATTTGAACTCAGGTTCTCCTGACCCCATGGACAATATTCTATCCACTCTACCACCTAGCTGACCCATACATCACAATTTGATGTTAAATTTCTTTACACTTGACTTTGCAGGTCTTTGGGCAGCTAGGTGTGGCAATGGATAGAGTACTGGGCCTGTAGTCAGGAAGACCTGAGTTCAATCTGGCCTCAAATACTTATAAACTGTGTGACCCCAGGCAAGTTATTTAACTCAGTTTGCCTCAGTTTCTTCATTTATAACACGAGTTGGAAAAAGAAATTGCAAACCACTCTAGTATCTTTGTCATGAAAATCCCAAATGGGATCATGAAGAATTACATACAACTGAAACTGGATGCAACTCAACAAGAAATCAAAGAATCAGTAAGGGGAAAATGAGATGCAAGAATTTCTCCTTGGGTAAGGTGACTATCCAAAAGCTAGGGAGGCTTGTCATTACATGAATACATTAAGTAACATTTCACATAAACATTATTACTCTTTAAGAACTACTTTCTTTAAAGCATTAAGAGATTCAATTTTGGATATAGTATCATTTCTGTTTCTAAAAACAGTATAACCATAATGTATTTGAATTCAAGTCATCATTCTATCCCTACATTTGAAAATTAATTTCATTCAGATGGTCCCTTTCATTAAAAATGTCTCTCAAGACAACAATTTTCTTTTGTTTTGATTTGTGGATGTTCTAAAGTCTAATGGCATGATTCAAACATTTCAATGCTTTTTATAAGCAAAGGAGCAAGATTCATCTTGCTTCCATAAGTTTCTTGAAAATGTTGTTGTTATTGAGTAATTTTTCAGACATGTTGGTCTCTTTGTGACCCCACTTGGGATTTTCTTGGCCAAGATTCTGGAATGGTTTTCCATTTCTTTCTTCAACTCATTTTATAACTGTACAGATTGAAGCAAAGAGGGTTAAGTGACTTGCCCAGAGTCACCCAGATAATGACTGAAGCTGGATGTGAACTCAAGTCTTCCTGACTCCAGACCTGGCACTTTATGTACCGTGCCACCTTGCTGCCCCATGTCTTAAAGACATATCCAAAGATATGGGGAAATTTCCTTCTCTTTTCCTCAAAATAAAACAAGGACCATACTCTATGCTAGGATGAGGCTCCATTTCAATAGCCTCAAATTGAAGACACTTATTAGGTGGTTAAAATTTGCAGTCCTGTGACACATATGAAGATGCATAAGACATAGTTTTTGCTTTTGAGAAGTTTTTTTACTCTAATATGGGAAATAAGAGCAAAGAATCATAATCTTAGAATAGAAGAGTTCTTAAAGACCATCGAGTCCAATCCCCTCATTTTACAGGTGAAGTGCCAGCGTGAATTTCCCAAGGTCAAACAAGGGGTGAGATTCAGAACTACTGTTTCAAACCTGGTCCTCTGAGTTCAAATTTGATGCTCTTTCCACTACACTATCATGTCTCCATTTCAATCCAAGTCAATAAACATTTATTAAGCACCTACTAGGTGCTAAGTACTATGCTAAGCATTTGGTATACAAATAAAAGAAAAAAGAACATTCTAGTCCCTGTTCTCTAAGGCAGTCACAGTCTAATTGACTTCAACAAATAGTCCCCTCTGACAAATCATCATTTCCATGCCATCATTTTCATTCAATCTCTCCCTTTCTCCTGGTTCATTTAATATAGCCTACAAACAAGCCCATGGTACTCTCTCCTGAAAAAAAAAACCCTCTAAATCTATCATTCCATATTTCTTCTACCATTTGAAGTCAAACTTCTTAAAATTGGTGCTTTCACTTTCTTCTCACTCTTTTTATTAACTCCTTACAATTCAACTTCCAATGTTATTCCATCAGAACTTCTATCTCCAAAGTTATTAATGAACTTAGTTTTCATTGAATTTAGTTTTTCTTTATGCTCATTCTCTTTGATTTTTCTGAAACCTTCGATAATGTTGATCCCCCTCTCCTTGACACTTTCTCATCTCTAGGCTTTCAGGACCACACCCCCCCCCCTCCTGATTTTCCTTCTGGCCCTTTGACCAGTCCTCTATCTTCTTTGCTGGATTTTCTTCTATATCTTACTCTCTCTAATCATAGGTCTCCCTCTCCCTCTCCCTCCTCCTCCCCATCCTCCTCCCCCCTTCCTCTCAGTGATTTCATCAGTGCCAATGGTGATGATCCTCAAATCTGCCTACCCTACCCAAATATCTCTTGAATCTCCGACTGTTTTTCAGCCCTCTTAACCTAGGTGTCCAGTAGACATCTTAAATTCAACATGCTCCAAAAGAGAACTTATTATTTTGTTCTTTTAAACCCATCCTCTATCCTATCTTCTCTATTATTGTTGTTGGCAACATCACCTGCCCAGTCCCTTGGGCTCATAACCTAGGATCATCCTGTATTCTTCACTATCTCATATTGTTGCCTTGGTCTGTTGATTTTAACCTTGTATCATCTCTCACCACTCTGGTGCAGGCCCCTATTATCTCATACCTGCTGCAATACCCTGCTGATGAATCTACCTGTCTCAAGTCTCTCCCCACTCTCATCTATCAACCGTTCAGTTGTTAAAGTGATCTTAAAGCTTAGGTATGTCCATGTCACTCTCCTGCTCAACAAACTCCAATGACTTCCTAGTATCTACAGGATCACATACAACATGCTCTTTTTTGGTCTTCAAAACTTTTATAAACTAGATCCTCCCTCATTTTCCAATCTACTTATATCTTTCTCTCTACCATATACTCTTTGATCCTGTGACACTGGCATTCTGACTGTTCAGTGAATAAGATACTACACCTATTGGCTCTGGGTATTTTTCTTTGGCTAACTCCAAGGTGGAATACTCTCAATCTTTGCTCCACCTAGCTTTCTTTAATAAAAGTCCCTTTTTACTAGAAGCCTCCTTCAAACCATCTTAATTATAAAGCCTTACCTCTTAATGGCTTTCTATTTATTCTATATTTTGTTTATACTGTATATATTTATTTGCATGTGGTTCCCCTTATTAGATTGTAAACTCCTTGAGGGGAGGGACTTTCTTTTGCCTCTTTTTGTATCCCCCCCCATAGCATGGTCCTTGATATATTATAAATCTGTAATAGATGTTAACTGATTGAAAAATCTAAAATATAAATTAAACTACAGTAAGTTTATGAGATGGTTATGAACAAAATGGTGTATGAGATCAGAGGAAGTTAACATCATTTTTCATTTGGGGGAGTGTGAGTACAGCATGAGTAAAGGGGGAATCATAGCTCCTATAGTGAAAAGAATGACATTCTGAGACAAATGTCCTACATGGGTGCTATTTCTAGTTCTTAACTAGGAAACCAGGGTTATGTAACCTCTGTTTTCTCATTCGTATACTCAATTCAATTCTAGTACAATTCAGTAAATAGATATTAAAGTCAAAGGCAGTGTGCTTTACAGGGAGCAAAGTAACTCCCAAGGTCACACACACACACACACACACACACACAAACAAATGAAGCCTTCCCTACCCTAAAGAATTTTACATTTTATTGAAGAGAGGGAAGGGAACAGATGATAATCACAATTATTACTGATTTTGTTAGGAAAATATAATCACAATTATAACTGATTTTGTTGTTGTTGATGTACAGTCATATCTGACTCTTTATGACCCCATTTGAGATTTTTCTTGACTAAGATACTAGAGTGGTTTGCCATTTCCCTCTCATTTTATAGATGAGGAAACTGAGACAAAGAACATTAAGTAATTTGCCCAAGGTCACACAGTTTGTAAGTGTCTAAGGGCAGATTTTAAATTATAAAGATGATATTCCTGACTCCAGGTCTGATACTTTATCCATTGCACTACCTAGCTGGTCAGCAGATTATCTAGTGCTTTAAAGTTTATAAAGCACTTTATCTACATTATCTCATTTATCTCAGTAAATCAGTGGGCAAAAATGGTAAGTACCAAGTCTCTCATTTTATGGATGAAAAAAACTAGAGCATGTACATATTCAAATGAACATAAAGTAACCTGAGAGAAACTATGAGAATCAAGAAAGTCATTGAGTAGGAAAGAAAATCTTAGCTTTGAAGAAAATTCACTTTAAGACAGAAATGAGGAGGAAGAAAACTGAAGACATTAGCTATCTGGCAGTTTCATTGGTAAGTTCTCCTGAAATGTACTATTTTAAGAAAAAAAAACATTTTATCTTTCATTCTTCAAACTTCATCACCTCCACCTTGACCTCCTCCCACATTTCCACTCTTTTTTATGTGTTGTTCTCTGTGCTAGAATGGAAGCTCCTTGAAGTCTCCATATTTATAACATGAGCTCTTAGCATCATGATTGGAACATTGTTAGGCCTTAATAAATGCTTATTGATTGACTTATGCAATGCATGATAGTTGGTCTGGATCATGAATTGCATGATAGTTGGTCTGGTATGAATGGGGAATAGTTTAGAATAAGTCTGGCAAGTCAGGCGGGACCCAAATTGTGGAGAGTCATACATTTCAGGCAAAGACTTTTGTAGTAGAATGATAGATATCCATTTAGGCTTCTTTGCTTCTTTGTTTGTTTGGACAGACATACCTTGAAAAAAAAATACAGGGTGTTCCAAAAAGACATATTGAATTTTAAAGTTTTAATAGTTTTAAAACTACATTCAGACTCTTGAGACATCCTATGTTTTGATAGATATAATGATGATGGATCAGTGGGAGACACTAGAAATGCCAAGATGAATTAGGAAGCTATTGCAATAGTTCTAGTGATAGATGATAAGAACTAGAATTAAATTAGGTATTTGAGTTAGGAAAAAAAGAGGCCAAAGCAAAAGATGTTGGGGATTTAGAATTTCTTAAATTTAGAAGATGATTAGATAGGAGAGAGAGAGAGAGAGAGAGAGAGAGAGAGAGAGAGAGAGAGAGAGAGAGAGAGAGAGAGAGAGAGAGAGAGAGAGATAATATAAATGTCAGGGAAGACTGAGATCAAGAACCACAGTGAACAGGAGGGTAGTAATACTATCAATAGAAATAAAGAAATTGGAGTTGGAATGCAGGGATTTAGGGAGAAGATAAGTTCTATTTCTGATATAGAAAATGGAGATAATGAGACTTGGACTACATGCAGCATCATTTATTATTTCAGAGAAGCAGATTTGGCCTAGTAGGCAGAGTCTCTTAGGGTCAGGAAGATTAGGTTTTAAAGTCTGCCTCTGACACTCATTGACAGTGAGACTCTGAGAAAATCACATTTCCCCATGCACTTTTCTGCAGAGAACTTGCTAATTTTATACTGTTACAAAAGATTTCCTTATGGAGAATTCTCTATACTAATGAAATAATAAAGAGTCATTGGAGATTATTAAGTCAGAGATTGTCAAGGTCAGACACATGCTTTGGGAAGGGGAGATAAAATTTAAAGGTCTAAATTAGTTAGACCTCACCTGGATACTAATGCTGAGTTCATTCAATAAATATTTTGTTAAATGCCTATTTTGTGCCACATACAGTGTTAGATGATAGGAAGCAAAGATAAGTCATTTCTGCATACCATATTTTAAGAGGAATATCGAGAAAAGGTTAACGAAAGGTCGTGAGCCCATGTTAAATAAGTATTACATGCAGGAACTGGTTGTGCTTATCCTGGAGGGAAAAAAATAGACATGTCTTCAAACATTTGAAGAGCTAGAACTATATAATGTTAGATCTGGAAACTTAGGACTCCCTAAGCCCATCCCCATCATTTTATAAAGAGGGAAATGGAGAAAAGAGAGAAAAGAGATCATTTGTCTAAGTTAATAGGAGAGTCAGAATTTGAACTCAGGATCTTTAATTCCAAATGTTTTGCTTGGCTTTAAAGGACTTTGTGTCCCATGGAAACCCCTTACACAAGTATAGATCAGTTACTCTTTAACTCATAGTCTTAGAGGGTTGTCTTGGCCACTGAGATACTGAGTTAATTTGCCCAGTAGGTATGAAAAGGAGGATTTGAAGCCAAATGTTCTGATTCTAAGGCTAAACCATTATAATTTAAACCATATCATCACCAACAAGGCCAAATTAGAACCAATGAATAGAAGCTTCACTAAGGTATATTATAACCTAATTTAAAAAGAAACTTCTTAGTAATTAAAGATATCCAGAGTATAGAGCTCCTAAGTTACCATAGGAGGTACTGAATTTCCCATCATTGTAGGGTCTTCAAGAGGGAAAGTTGTAGTTAATGGATAGCATGGCTAGGGTTTCTTCTAAAACTTTTACCCTAAAATGTTGTGATTCTATGATCTATGTATTAACCCACATTATTCCTTTTTAAATTTGAAATAAAAGCATTTCTTTTGAAGAATTCTGTGACTACAAAGAAATTGTTAGATTATCTGCATATTCCATTTATCTATGACTCAACCTACTGATCTCATTTCCATAAGAAACATTAGTGACTATAACATTTCAAAATACATGATGTAATGTGAGTGTCTTGGGGTGGGAATTAGATGAGATTAGATTGGATAAAAATTTTATTAAAGATTTACTATGTGAAAGGTAATTGTGTCCAGCTCTAAGAATATATATACAAATAAAAGGGAAAAAAAGAGTTTAAATTCTAATTTTTGTTTTTCAGTCCTGTCTTTATGATCCCATTTGGGATTTTCTTGGCACAGATGCTAGAGTGATTTATCATTTTCTTCTTCAACTCATTTTACAAATAAGGAAACTGAAGTAAACAGGGTTAAGTGACTTGCCCAGGGTCACACAACTAGTAAGTGTAAAAATGAGTCTTTCTGACTCCAGGCCCTACATCTATCCCAACTAGCTGCCCTTTACAATTCTCCTAGGGGAAGACAATATATTAAACATGGGCTAAAGTGAGCGAGGGAAAATATAACTGAATAAGAGCTAGGGCAATCAGGAACTGAGTCAGACTAGTGCTGAGCATAGCCAGCTGAGGCTACTTCCTCAGCACTCACCAACTGAAGGGAGAGACTATAGGAATGAAGGTGTCTCCTCCATGAGAAGGTTGCTGGAAAGTAGAAAGGTAGTCTAGAATCAGGAAGGAACTGAGCCAGGTTAGAGGTTAGATGGGTTGAGGAATTGATCTGAATTTTCTCCTGGGGATTATCACAAAGTTCCATGGAACTAGATAGGGGAGATGTAGTGCTAATCTTTTGAGCACTGGCCTACACTGGTGTGATTTTGACCTATCTGACTCTTGAACCAAATCCATTTGCTTGTTTAAAATTCTCACTGCAGTAGTTTCTGTAGTCTTTTCAGTACACTAAAAACCCAGATGCCAATATTATCCCATTGCAGAAGTAGTTGTATGTTGGTCTGGAACAAATGCATTAATTAGTACAATCTATTTAGTGCTTTGGGATCCCTCCTGGATTGAGTAGCCCTGGAAATAACGACTTGGTGGTGACTGGCAAAGCATTTTCCCAGAATTTAGCAGGGGCATTTTCCTAGCCAGACCATTTCGCTGGTCAAACTCATCAACCAGCCCCAGGAAGAGGAAACATATGGTCTCTGTTTTCAAGTTAAAAGTAGAAACTGTAGCAGGGTTACATCTGGGCAGTAGTTTTACTCTCTACAGGGAGTGCTGATTATTGGCTTTCTAGATTTTATACTTGGGACACTAAATTGCTTAACTCTTCACCACAATGTCAGAGATTAATCATTGTTATTGTTGACTTCCTGTATTCAGCCCTATCTATTTAGACCCTTATTCTGAACTAGCTTTGCATTCCTGTAATCTGACCTACTCAAAAAGATTTCTTTTTTGCTGTGACTGTTCCTGTTATAAGTTCAATTGCACCTGCTTCTGCCAAAATACCCAGTTGTGTGGGATGCAGAAATGACAGGAAATTCAGTTTCCTTGACTTGAGGCTCAAATAGACTCTTTCTAGCATACATTATTTTTTCTTTTTTGTTTTCTTTTCCAGACTTATTTTTGTCATTCAGTCAGTCAAAAAATATTTATCAGGAATTTTCTAGAAAATATTTAAACCTAACAGTCACTGCCATAAGAATTGAGGATCAAGGCATATTCAATTCACAAAACATTTATTCAGAGCCTGCTATTTATTGATTGTTTCCAATTAGCTTACATATATTTTTTGTGTCTTGTACTCTGAGTCTTTTGAGAGCAGGGAATGTCTTTTATCTTACTTTATATCACTGACACCAAGATAAAAATTGTAAAATGCTTTGCACTGGCATGTAATAGGACCTATACAAATGATAGCTACTAATATTTCATATTTATGTAGTCCTTTGAAGTTTGCAAGGCACTTTGCATGAAGTTCAAAGGAAATAATGCTCAACACTATGAAATAGTAGCTTGATCCCCATTCTCCAGGATCTTCTTGGTTTTCTTATCCACTGTTAATGTGCGTTTGCTTTATTTGTCAGGTTCCTTCCTCAGGTCCACAAGATCTTCCTCCCACTGACCCACCTGATGTTGCCCAGATCTATCCAGTCCCTGCCAACATTCGTCCTGTGCTGAGTACATACAGAGTTGAGGTAAGGCTTATAAAAGGCTTCTGTAATTTCCCATCAGATTCAAAGGCACTTAAAACTCCCTTAATTTTCTAATTAATAGCTAATGTTCAAATTATTTTTAATATTATATATTTTTATATTTATATTATTTTATATTATATGTTATATTAACATAAATATTTATTAATTTTATATTATATCACAATGCTAAGTGGGCAAGGTATCATTTGAACATTAGCCATTAATTTGGAATATGGATGATTTCCTTGATCAGGGAACTCTCTATGAGGATATTCCCTCCATTCGTGTAAAGCAGCATCTGCTCTGCAAATAATAGTCTTGCAGAGTTTCCTGAGACACTGAGAATTTAAATGACATGATAAGGAACACAAAGTGTCTCTCCCCTGGACTCTGAGGCAATCTCACCATCTTGTGATACCTCTAAGGATACAAGAATAAATTTTTGTCATTGTTATTGACATCATTTTCCCTGTGCTTGAGGAAATACAGTTTTGAAACTATTGAGTTTTGATTACTTACCAAAGTGCTTGAAGTCATTACCAAAGTCATTACCATTTGATCAAAGTACCGAAGTCATTACCAAAAAATAAACAAAAAAATCAATGCAACATTACTACTGGTACTTATGATTATGTCTCCCATTTACATAAATGTTTTATAAGAACTTTCTACCTAACTATCCAAAATATCTTGATGAGAGTAATAGAGAACAAAGAAGCTTTTTTAAGTGAAACTCAATATCAGACCACAAAATCAAAGAATCTGGGAGGTGGGAAAGGACCTTGGTGTCCAACTCAATTAATCCAATATCTTTTAAAGGAATGTCCACCATACCAGACTCAATAATGATAAACCAGCAACTGCCTAAGGACCTCCAAGGATGGGGAACCTATCATCTCCTTAGGTAGTCCATTAACTGGAACAACTCTCATTATGAAAGGCTTTCGTTTTGTTTTGTTTTATTTCATGAAATCAAACCTAAATATGCCTCTTTGCAATTTCTACTTAGTGCTCTTAGTCCTATTGTTTAGGAACAAATAGAACAAGATTAAGCCTTTGTCCAATGTGATAGGTCTTCAAATATTTGAAGTTTGTTACCATGTCTCTCCCTCCAAGCTAAATGCTCCAGTTCTGTAAGGTATATTGTAGAATACCTGGAATCCCTGTTTCTAAGGAGGTTGAGGTTGGCAGATCTGTTGAGCTCCAAAGTTCTGAGTTGCAGTGGGAGATGCCTGTCAATTATCCACACTAAAGTTGGTATTAATATAGTGGCCTCCCATGATCTGGGAAAGATCCTAGATTGCCTAAGAAAATGTGAACTGACCTAAAGTTTGAGATCAAGGTGCTAAAAGCCTCTATGCTAATCAGGAAGGAGATTGAGCCCATGTCTAGCCCTTTCCTTCCAACCTCATTGAGTTTAGAAGACCTAGAGCTTTGCAGCAAAACCAAAAATATATGTCTACTTCTTTCAAGTGGTCCTCATATGACATGGACTGAAGACCTTAGTGATTACCCTGCTGTGGACATATTTCCCAGCTTATAGAACCCAGAACAGAACACAATATAATGCCATATGAGATCTGATGAGGGTATAGGATCATCATCATTATACAATTGCCTGAAAGATTTAGTGAATAGGAAATTTCTCCTGTGTTTATTGTTTGTCTTTCTACCCTCCCTGTTTGTTTTCTTATTTCTCCTCCTGATAAACCTACATGTTTCCAATGTATTAATATTGTACCTTTTCTTTTCGGTTAGAGCACCATGCCCCAGAATTTATCCTATCCTTTCCCAACAATATCAATCAATAAAAAATCACTCATTTATTACCTATATTCCAGCCACTGCCCTAAGTGCTGAAGATATAAAGACAAGAAGGAAATAGTTTCTGTCCTCAAGGAGTTTGTGTTCTAATGGGGAAGATAATAGACAGACAGATAGACAGACAGACAGATAGATAGTTAATCATACTTTTTCTCCCACATATCAAAGCCTTCCTAAAGGATTACCTACCTACCTAACTACCCTTCTCCTTCTCTTCTAAAGCATCCAGTAATGAGTTATATAGATTTGTGTATTACCCTTTCATGTAACATATCTTTTTGGACAGATACATTAAGTGCCTTAATACAAAAGGAAGAGCAATAATTTTGGACAACGTAGTAGGTCCAGAAAATATTTTTAGTTGAGGTAGGTTTAATGTAGTGAAAAGCAGAGTCAAAACCAAGTTATGGCAACCATAACTTTATTCTAAGGCACAAAAATTTAGAAGGGTACCAAGGAGTACTTCTCCTGCCTTTTGAGATAATTGGTGACTTCCTGAGGTCTCTAAACAGGAATAAGAATCCATTAATTTAAATTCTTAGAGGTTTATTTTCTGAAAATAATTTGACTTTCAAATTTGGGTATTTTATGACATCCTAGGGCATTATGATTTATTAAAATATCATACTTTTTTCCAGCCAGGAAGCTTGTGTTTTATCTGGATTAATCCATTTTGACTTATAATGGCTTCCTGTGACTTCCATACACCCAAAACAGGCACAATACTCCCCATGACGCCCCCTTAGTTTTCCAGCCAATTCAGTCCACTTTGCTGTTCCCCAAATAGAGCATTCTTTCTGACACAACACAACTTGAGATGATAGAAAGAGACCAATGGCCCTATCATTAGAATACCTGGCTTCTGATAGTGATAGAAAAAAATCTCCAATTCTTTACTGAACAGTAAATTTTACTTTGAGGAGGAAACAAATCATCTTCTTTGATACCCTTTCCCCTTGATTCTCTTCCACATATTTTTTCTCTCCATTAAGTATCTATCATGTCAATTGATAGGCATTAAAACTTCTCTGTGAACTTTGCTCTCTTGGAGAGAAGCCCAATCTAAATTCTGGTCTCAGTTTTCTCCTATAGTTGAAGATTAAACTCTGTTTTTATCTTGAGCTAGTCTACTGATTTGGGCAAATAGATGGTGTCAGGAACAACACCAGGTGTCAGGAAGACCTGAATTCAAATCTAGCCTCCCATATTTACTATCTATTTACTATCTGTGTGACCCCCTGCATGATCTGTGTGATCAGATCCCCTTGGCCTTTTGTTTTATCCTCTATAAATTGAAGACTAGCTACATGGAATTAGAAAGACGTATTTTCTTGAGTTCAAAACTAGTTTCAGACATTTATTACCTGTATGTCCTTGGGTAAGTCACTTAACCCTGTTTGCCTCAGTTTCCTCATCAGTCAAATGAACTGGAGAAGTATCTCTGCCAAGAAAACCCTATGGAATAACAATAACACTTCTTTAGGAGGATTTCTTTTTTTCTGAACAGTTGAAATCCTGCTTCTGCTTTATATACACGACCTACCACCTATGTTGTATTTATAATGGAGGCCTCTCCTGGTCACCATTTCTTCATTTGAACCACAAGAGGATTGGACTAAGATGACCTCTAAGGGTCTCTTCTAATTCTAGAATTGATCATATGATCTTTTGGATGCTCCCCATGCCTGGGAACCATGATTGTATATAGTGCAAGTGTTATTAAAGTATGACTTGGGGGTCAATCTGGCTTGTCACTTATTTACATAATCTATAAGCTAAGAATCATTAGCTCCTGGACCATATAGAAACAAACTACAGTGTGCAATTTGGTCCATGGGCCATAGCTTACTGACTCCTGGTGAGCTGATGGAGTAGATAAGATCCTGCAGTTGTAGTCACAAAGATCTATGTTCAAATCCCCTAAAACACTTAATACTTACTTAGCAATGTGACTTTGTGCAAGTCACTTAACCCCATTGCCTTATAAAAATCAAAACCAAAATAAACCCAAACAAACAATAAAAGAAATCCACCAACTAGCTGGATGATGCTGGGCAAGTAACTTAATCGCTTTAGGTCTCAGTTTCTTCATTTGTAAGATAAAGTGGTAGGAGTCAATGGCCCCTTGTCACTTTTTCTAGCTCTACATCTGTGATTCTTACCTTTGCCTCTAAAACTTCTTTAAAGCTCAGTTAAGGGGCAACCTCCTTTTTTTGAAACAATGGGGGTTAAATGACTTGGCCAGTATCACACAGCTAGGACATATCAATCTGGATTTGAACTCAGGTCTTCCTGCCTCCAGAGCCAGTACACTATCCACTACACTACCTAGCTGCTCCAAGATACCATCTCTTAAGGGAAATCTTTCCTGAATCTCCAACTTAATCTTTTCCTTTTCAAATAATATAGACATATGTAGGTTTACATGTTATACCTCCCCTTCCTCCCCTCCAAAAAGAAAAGCTACTTGAGGGCAGGAACTTTTGTTGTTTGTTGTTTTATCTTTATATTCCCACAGCCTAGCATGCAACCTTACACAGAATGGGCGCTTACTGAATACTTAAATTGATAGACTTTTCAGACCTCTCTTCTTGACTGTTCTGTTGGATTTGTTTCTAGGTTCTCTTCTGGGGTGTTCGTGAAATGAAGAAAGTCCAACTCCTCTCAGTGGATCGCCCTCAGGTGCTCATAGAATGTGCTGGGAGAGGTGTCAAATCCTGTGTGATCCAGAGCTACAAGAATAATCCTAACTTTAACATCCAAGTGGACTGGTTTGAAGTGGTGAGTCCTTCTTAGGATTCATCTATTGCTGTTTCCTATGCATGCAACATGCTTTAGTTTCAATTTAGCTTTTAGGACCTGTGGCTATATATTGGAGTATAAAGAAAAGAGGGCTGGCCCTGAGGACTTGGGTTCAAATTCTACCAATCACACTACTTGTGTGAACTTGTTCAAAACACTTTATTTTTCTGGATTTCAATTTTCTCAAATGTAGAATAAGGGCATTGGACTAGATGGTCCCTTTCATTTCCAGCTCTTTAATCTCTGATCCCAAATCTTACTAATTAGAGGAAAGGTCATTCTGAAGAATTGAAGAATAAAAATTATATGGTAAAATCATTTTCTTTTTCAAAATGTAATATACTTTAAAACTTCAATGAATCTGCAGTGTTATAGGTATAGGTACTCTTCCCAATGAAACAGAACACAATGCATACAGTCCTTCTCCTCCCATGTGACTCTTGTTGGCATCCATCATCAAATCCTTCACATAGGGTACCCCCAACAAGGATGTTTGGGATCTTTTCATCTGTTATTAGTATGTATCTGGAGTTCAAAGTTTATAGTAGATAAAGCAACTTAACTGAAGTCTGGTCTCAGAAACATACTAGCTAGTCATTTAGCCCTGTTTTTTTCTCAGTTTTCTCACCTGTAAAATGATTTGGAAAAGGAAATGACATCTCTCCCATATCTTTGTCAAGAAAACCCCAATTAGGGTCTTGAAGAGTTGGATATGGTTGAAAAATCTGAATAACAACCATCACTGGAGTGCAAGGATGGTACCTTGCTTATCCTTTGTTCCTGTTACATGATTGGCCATACCCTTTTCAGGCATTTGTCCTGATCATATTTTTAGAATACATTTACTCTATAATTCTTTACTAGTAATATGCTACAACTTACTCCTGCCCTCTGAAAATCCATCTACTGTTGTTTGGATAACCTGAAATTTCAATTCTTTTGAGACTAGTATTCCACACTTCCCATTAGTATAGTAGAGGAAGAATGTATGTATACTAACTATAACTGGGCTTACAAAGTATTGCCAAGTCCATATTGAACTTACCTAATGACCAGATTAATTATTTGTAATGAGAGTTTTTGTTAGAAGCACCCAAATTGACTCAAATGTCTGATGGTACTGGAAAGCAGTTTCCTTTCCAGTTTTTAAAATTATTCTTCTCCCAGTCTTATTTTCTGAAAAAAAAGATGTATTACCAATGAAGAAAGCCTCAAACCATACCAATAATTATAAATCTCAAGTTTGTAGAATTCAGAATTAGTTTTTATGAATTGGCAAAATCCCTGGAGAATATATATAGTAGTTTCCTACATATTGTGAAATACTGATAAGAACATTGAGCTAGCATTTTGGATGAGCCAGGAGCCCTGGATTCTAATTTTAGTCCATGGTCTTTTGACCTTGATCAAGTCTTTTTACCTCTATAATTCTCAGCTGCTTCTTCTCCAAAACAGGAATAATAATTCCTGTCATGTTTTAACTTAAATAAGTATTTGAATGAAAGCTTTCCCCGGTCCCTCTTAATTCTACTTCTTTCCCTCTGTAATTATTTTCTGTTTATCCTGTATGTATTTATATTTGCATTTTGTATATATTTGTTTGTATGTTGTCTTTCTAAATTAGATTGTAAGCTCCTTGAGGGCAGAGATTATCTTTTGTCTCTATATTTCTATTATTTTATACAGTGCCTGACAAATTAATAATAGGGCACTTGATAAATGTTGATTGATTGAAGAAGATATTTTTATAAATTGTAACACACTATACCAATCTTATAATTATTAATATTAAATTAAATTAAAATATTAACATATAATAATATAATATGATAAAAATAATAAAACATATTGTCTATGTGGAAAATATTATAATATCCAGAGTTTTTCAAATAATACATTTCAGTCATCCAGTATATAAATTTTGAAAAAGAAAATGACTTTATCATATAATTTAGATTCTTTACTTCTTCAGATTGACCTTTCCTCTAATTAGTAAGATTTAGGATCAGAAATTAAAGAGCTGTAAATGAAAGGGACTATCTAGTCCAATGCCCTTATTCTGCTTTTGAGAAAATTGAAATCCAGAAAAATAAAGTGTTTTGAACAATATATAAATTAGCCAATACCAGACAGTTTTGGGAACCAATGCTTTATAATATAATTTTATATCTGGTAAGGCTAAGCCATATATAAACTTTGGAAAGTTTCTTGGGACACTGAGAAGATCATAGGTTTAAAAATAGAAAGGATTTAGAAGGCTACATAACCCAGCCTTTCATCATACAAATGAGGCAACTGAAGTCCCAAATCACAGATATCACATTCCAGATGTGGGCTTTGAACACAAGTCCGCTGGCTCCAGAGATGGGGCTTTATCCATCCTACCATGTTGTCTCCTGGATAAATTAGTACCCATAGTCAAGCAGCTGGTATGTGTCAGAAAGATTTGAACTCAAATGTTCTTTTTAATTTTTTAGAGAAAGAGTTTATTTATTTTGAGTTTTACAATTTTTCCCTCATTCTTGTTTCCCTTCCCCCACCCCCACAGAAGGCATTCTGTTAGTGTTTACATTGGTTCCATGTTATACATTGATCTCAGTTGAATGTGATAACAGAAATCATATCCTTAAGGAAGAAAAATAAAGTATGAGATAGTAAAGTTACATAATAATATAATGTTCTTTTTTTCTAAATTGACAGTAGTAGTCTTTGGTCTTTGTTCAAAGTCCATAATTCTTTCTCTGGATACAGATGGTATTCTCCATTGCAGATAGCTCAAAATTGTTCCTGGTTGTTGCACTGAAGGGATGAGCAAGTCCATCAGGGTTGATCATCACCTCCATATTTCTGTTAGGGTGTACAGTGTTTTTCTGGTTCTGTTCATCTCGCTCAGCATCAGTTCATGTAATGCTTTCCAGGCTTCCCTGAATTCCCATCCCTCCTGGTTTCTAATAGAACAAAAGTGTTCCATCATATACAAATACCAATTTATTAAGCCATTCCCCAATTGAAGGATATTCACTTAATTTCCAATATTTCCCACCATAAACAGGGCTACTATGAATATTTTTGTACAAGTTATGTTTTTACCCTTTTTTATCATCTCTTTAGGGTATAGACCCAGTAGTGGTATTGCTGGGTCAAATGGTATGCACATTTTTGTTGCCCTTTGGGCAAAATCCCAAATTGCTCTCCAGAAAGATTGGATGAGTTCACAGCTCCACCAACAATGTATTAGTGTCCCAGATTTCTGTATCCTTTCCAACATTGATCATTGTCCTTTCTGGTCATATTGGCCAGTCTGAGAGGTATGAGGTGGTATCTCAGAGGTGCTTTAATTTGCATTTCTTTAATAAGTAATGATTTGGAGCAATTTTTCATATGACTATGGATTGCTTTGATTTCCTCAGGTGTAAATTGCCTTTGCATGTCCTTTGACCATTTGTCAATTGGGGAATGGCTTGTTTTTTGGAAGATTTGATTCAGTTCTCTGTATATTTTAGAAATGAGTCCTTTGTCAGAAATATTTGTTGCAAAAATTGTTTCCCAGTTTACTACATTTCTTTTGATCTTGGTTACAGTGGTTTTGTCTGTGCAAAAGCTTTTTAATTTAATGTAGTCAACATTATCTAGTTTGTTTTGAATGATGTTCTCTATCTCTTCCTTGGTCATAAACTGTTTCCCTTTCCATAGATCTTACAGGTAAACTTTGCCTTGATCTTCTAGTTTGCTTAGTTTTTTTATGTCTAAATCCTGTATCCATTTGGATCTTATCTTGGTATAGGGTGTGAGGTGTTGGTCTAATCTAAGTTTCTTCCATACTAACTTCCAATTTTCCCAACAGTTTTTTTTTTTATCAAAAAGAGAGTTTTTATCCCAATAGCTGGGCTCTTTGGGTTTATTGAACAGCAGATTACTATAATCATTTCCTGCTATTACACCTAGTCTATTCCACTGATCCATGACTCTCTTTCTTAACCAATACCAGACAGTTTTGAGGACTAATGCTTTATAATATATTTTAGATCTGGAAATGTTAAGCCATCTTCTTTTGCACTTTTTTTCATTCATTCCCTGGAAATTCTTGACTTTTTATTCCATATGAATTTACTTACAACTTTTTCTAACTCATTAAAGTAATTTTTTGGAATTTTTATTGGTAGGGCACTAAACAAGTAGTTAAATTTTGGTAGAATTGTCATTTTTATTATATTAGCTCAACCTATCTATGAACAGTTGATGTTTGCCCAGGTATTTAAATCTGATTTTATTTGCATGAGAAGAGTTTTGTAATTGTTTTCAAAAAGTTTTTGAGTCTGCCTGCCAGGTATTTTACTTTGTCTGAGGTTACTTTGAATGGGATTTCTCTTTCTAGCTCTTTCTACTGTATCTTGCTAGTCATATATAGAAATGTTGAGGATTTATGAGGATTTATTTTATATCCTGCTACTTTGCTAAAGTTGCTAATTATTTCTAGTAGTTTTTTAGATGACTTTTTGGAATTGTCTAGGTACCATCATGTCATCTGCAAAGAGTGAGAGTTTTGTGTCCTCCTTCCCTATTCTAATTCCTTCAATTTCTTTTTCTTCTTATAGAAAGATCTGAACTCAAATGTTCTTAAACAAGTTTAATCTTCTATTTATTCTGTCATACTGCCTTACATTGTCATAGCATTTTAAAGCTTATGGGCAGTCAATTAACATTTATTAAGTGCTTTTTATCTGCCCAGCTAAGCTCTGGAGTGAAACATAATGGCAAAAGACAGTCCCTTCTCTCAAGGAGTTCACTTATTTGATCAGAGACAAAAAACAACCATGTATAAGCAAAGAGGTCATTGAGTACAACTCCCTAATTTTACAGATAAAGAAACTGAGTCTCAGATAAGTTAGGTGACTAGTCTATGGTCACACAACTAGCAAATATCTGAGGCAGAATTTTAATTCTGGACTTCACATCTGGTGCTCTATTCATCATACTATACTGATATGAACTGCCTTAGTCAAATGATGAAATGGAAGACACTTAAAAGATTAAAATATCATTGTTGTTCATTTAAGTCATGTCCAGATCATTGTAACCATATTTTGGGATTTTCTTCACAAAAATAGTGTGGTGGTTTACTAGTGCCTTCTCCAGTTCATTTTACAGATGAGGAAACTGAGGCAAGCAAGATCAAATGACCTGCCCAGGGTCATGTAGCTAGTGTGTGTGTCTGGATTTGAATTCAGAAAGATATTTCTTCCTGCCATTTAGCTATCCTGAAATAATATATACCATATTTCCTCATGTATAAGATGCACCCTTTTTGAAAAATTTGGAATCTAAAAACTGAGCATGTCTTTCACAGTGGTTGTAGATTTTATTACTTGCATTTCCTGCTTTTTCATGCTCATTGTTTTTGTGCTCATTGTTTTGCATTCATTACTGCTGTAGTAGGTTGCATTTTGTCATGTTCTGCCTAGAAATGGCTCAAAAAAGATTTTTGCACAGTGTTGAATTCAAGTTCAAAGTGATCCAGTGTGCAAAAGTGAATGTGAATTGTGCTGCTAAACATCAGTTTGATCCTCCTCCAACTGAGAAAACAATCTGAGACTGTCTATGGAAGAAGAAACTTGACTTCCATGGCAGAAGAAGACCATGAGAGACAAGTCAGCCAAATGGCCTGATTTAGAGAGGGAATTGAAGAGATGGATCGGAGAGCAAAGGGCCATTAGAATTCCTATATCCACAGAGGTGGTTCAGCAGGAGGCCAGAAGAAATGCTAATGAAAAAAGAAGTGACTAATTTCAAAGGAGTACACAATTGGTGCTTCAGGTTCATGGAATGAATGGACTAAGCATGCATGCATGCACCAGACTTGCCCAAAAGATGCCTGAAAGCTCTGAGCAGAAGGTCTTTGAATTTCATGATGAATAAAACTTGGATTCAATAAGTTTATGTTATAGAGCTTTTTTCAAATTTTGGGCCTCAAAATTAAGGTTGTCTTATACATGGGGAAATATGGTACATTTGAATTTTTTTTAATGTTAAGCCCAGTTTTTGCTGAGACTAAATTTTACTATTAAAACACTGTATCTCTCATGTTCAATGAAATCAAAAGGGATATTTTCTCACAATAGCTCTCTTTGTATTTGTTACAATCTTAATGATCCCAGGAGTAGTAACCTTTGTGTTCAAATTGTTTGATCTTCTTGTCTTCTACCAGGAACTACCTGAAAATGAACTCCTCCACCCACCTCTGAGTATCTGTGTGGTGGACTGGAGGGCTTTTGGTAGGAGCACCCTTGTGGGCACCTATACTGTCAACTGCCTTAAACAATTTCTGCACAAATCTGAGGATCTCCCAGTCCTAGTCTCTGAGGTACATGCAACCCCAACACTTCAAGGTATGAACTTCACTGGGTAATGACTCCTCAAGGCCATGAAAACTTCTCCTATGTCAACCTCCTTCAATGGTGCTATAGGGATTGGCTGTCATATCTACTTCTGCTGATCATTTGCTTACTGAAAGGTCAGGTATTAGAGAAGAATGACAATGAGGACCACAATAGATATGCTTCACTTGAGGATCTGAATTGTCCAGTGTTATAAAATACTGATAGATTATATATTTTCTTTGTCATGTTTTCCACAGCATAACCTGGGGAAAAAGAAATGCCCAAACATTATTCAAGGAACCAGGAAGTAGAGGACACCAAATTTGAAACCATGTTTTTATATTACCTTTATATTGAAAACATATATTTGTGACATTTAAAGTCTTTCCTAGCCAGATTCAAGTTTGACATTTCTTAAAAAACAAAACAAGACAAAAAATAGATTTATTAACTGACTCATTAAGCATTATAATGTTTTGTTATTATTGAAGTTTTTTAGTTTTCAATATGTCCCCATTTTGCTTATTTGGCATTAAGTTTGCAAGATTTTGGATATATATATATATATATATATATATATATATATATATATATATATATATATATTCTTTAATTTGTAATCATAAAACCACATTTTAATCATAATAGATGTTAAACACAGCTTTGATATCTTTTACCTTGATCAGAGCCCATAGGTTTTCTTTTCTTTTTAAATATATATACATATATATATATATATTTACTTGCTTAGTTATTTATTTGTTTATATATTCATCTATTCGTTTACTTATTCATTCATTTGTGTTCTTATTGCAGGTGTTTGTTTTCTCTCCCTTCCTCTTTTCCCCTTCCAATTGAACAATAAAAAGAAAAATAAAATGAAAAATTCTGGTAATAAATATGTATAGTCCAGCAAAACAAAATTCCCCACTGTGACCACGTCCAAAAACCACAAGTCTCATTCACTATTTTAACTCCTCATTTCTCTCTCATGAAGAGAGTAAGCTTTGTCTTCAGGTCTCTGGAATTACTTCAGCCCACCTCTTCAATGAACTTATTCTCCTGCTCAGCCAAACTGGTTTTCTGAATCTCCTATCTCACTTACCCCTTTAGAATACTGGTTTCTTTTGAAGTGTAACTAAATACTACCTCACATATGAGGCCTTTCCTTTCCCAGTTACTAATGCCTTCTCAACCCAAATGACTTTGAATTTATTTTGGGTATGTTTTATGTATGCTTATGTATTTGCATGTTCCCTCTCTATGTCTCTATCTCTTTGTCTCTCTGTCTCTCAGTCTCTGTCTCTCTGTCTCTCTATCTCTCTATTTTAGTATATCTCTCTATTTTTTCTGTCTGTTTCTCTCAATAGAATGGAAGCTCCCTTAAAAGAAGAATGATTTCATTTTGATTGCTGTGTACTAGTACTAAGTACAATATTTTGTATACAGTAGGTATTTAATGGATGCTTATTGTTTGATTAATTCCTGCTGTAATCTAGATTATTCAGACAAAGCTATTTCTTTGGTTTAAGTGATACAGATTATTGTTGTTGCATAGTCCTGGCTCATAAATTATAGTAGTCGTGATTTTGTTCTCTCACTTTGTTGTGTTTTATGTTTCAGCTGTACCTGATTCAGCAGCAGAACCAGAACCATCTGAGTTGCTTATCTCATCCCAGGATCCCCCACCAGATCATATCTATGTTCAGGTTGAGCAGCCACTCACTGTTGTACCAGACACATCACAGGTTCAGTCAGCCAGCATGGCTCTCTATGACATCCCTGACTCTTCACCAATGCTGGGGCCAGAAATGAAGTCTGCAACTCTAGAGCTACCAAAGGAGGAAAAAGTAAAGGTCAGAGTTTAATAGAATACAGAACTAGAAGAAACCTGAGGGATCATATGATATAATTCCTTCACTTTATAGTTAAAGAATCTGAAGTCCAATGAGGGAAAGCAATTTTGATCAATTAATTAAGATGACTTTATTAACTGCCTACTATATGCAAGGTGCTGAAGGTAGAATAAAAAATAAGATAACCTCTAATATCAAGAAGCCTGTAGTCTTGTAGGGAGGAGGGAAGTATTCCAATATTTCCACAGAGGAGTAAATACAGTATATAGACAAAGTAAATACAAAATGATTGGAGGGAAGGGGCACTGATAGCAGAGAGAATAAGTAAAGATCTTTTTAAAAGGGTAACATTTGAACTGAACTTTGAAGAGAATGAAGGGTTCTGAGAGGAGGAGTTGAGGAGGAAGGGGATTCTGGGCATGAGGCTCCATCTATATAAAAGAAAAACAGTGGGAAATGGAACATCATATCCAGGGAAAGCAAATAGAAGAGTTTCTCTGTAGTATAGAGTGCATGGGAGGAGCCAGGCTGCAAAAGGTTTTAAATGCCATGAAAAGAAATTTATATTATTTTCCTAAAGGCAAGTGGGAATCATTAAAGGTCTTTGAACAGGAGAGTAAAATTAGTCTTATCCAGATCACAAGGGTATTAAGATTCATTAGTGGTGAACCCAGAACTATTTAAACCATTCATCTTAGATAGCTCCCATCAGATCATATCTATATCTAGCTGTGCATCCTTGCATGATGTTCCAGACTCTCCCAAGGTCAAACAGAGGAGATTTGAACCCATGATCTCTGACTATTAATCTCTTGTTCTTCATACTATACCATGCTGATTCTATAGACCACTAAGTCTTTACTCAACAATTCAATAAATATTTATTCAATGATTCTTAGGATTGTGCTAAATACTGAGGATTCAAATAAGAAAAAGAAAGAAGGACCCTCATGGTCTAATAGGAGCTTATGATCTAATGGGAGAAGATGAGGAGGTGGTCTCTAGGGGATACTTGGAATAGGCATGTGGAATATGTCCAAATCAAGCAGAGTTGCAGATGGAAAAATGGAGAGCTAGGTGAAGAGAATATGATTCATTAATTTTAAGTCTTCACTTCAGGAAGGAAAAGATCAAGGTTAAGGTCAAGAATTCTAAAAACTGGAAGCAAAGCACAGCACAATAACCATAATAATATGAGTATTACTATAGCTAGCATTTATGGAATCTTTAAAGTTTGAAAAAATTTATCATGTTATCCCATTTGATCCTCATAATAACACTGTCAGTGTTATTATTTTCCTCATTTTGGAAGTGGGGAAACTGAGGAATGGAAAAAACTAGGTCACAGTGACACAATTAATGTGTCTGAAGCAAGTTTTGAATTCCAAGTTCAACTCTCTACTCACAGCTTGGATTCTCTCCAATCTAATCCAATAGTTATCTGTGTCCAGTGCATAGTGCTTGACATTGGGAATATAAATGAAAAATGAACAACAGTCCCTTCTTCAAGGTGCTTATATTGTATAAGTAATATAGACAGATATCAAGTGACCTGCCAATGGTCTTAGATGTAATAAAATGACAGATTCAGGATTTGAACCCAGCTCTTCTGACTTCAAATATAGCACTTTGGATTATGCAAGTTAGTTGTGATATATCACATTTTATTCCTTGGCACCTTTGAGGCACCTTAATTGAATCAACCTACCACAGACTTCAACAATTGGGGTGATAAAACCCATATCTAGGACATAGGTGCTCAAATAACACTTTCAGATTAATTGATTGATTGCCCATAACCATTCCTACCTACCTTCTTCCTATTTATTCTCATCTGTTTGCTTTTTCCCATTACCTATCAACTGTTCTATCAGACTTGATGACATCTAAACCATCATGTCTCTGCTCTTATGGGGGATGTGCTCCAATTGACTAAAATTCCCCTTATCCCTTGACAGGATGCCAGGAAACCTTCCAGGAAATCTACCAAAAGGAGGAAGAGGACCATAGCAGATGAATCTGCAGAAAATGTTATCGATTGGTGGTCCAAGTATTATGCCTCCCTAGAGAAAGTATCAAAGGTATAAGCCCTCAAATATAAAAAAAAAATTGACTCAGCAAAAGACCTTTGGTTATTTCATATACTTGAAGCTTAGATATATTCTTCTTCACTGCTACTCTAGAGTCATCCAAAAATAGAATAGTTGGGGTATTTGGTTTTCCCTTGCCAGATGTCTGCAGGTTATAGAGAGTATTCTTTTTCAGATAGGGTTGTACTAAAGAGAGACTGTAAGATCCTTCTAATTTTGAGATTTTGTGATTCAATGATTTTTCCAGATCATGACACACTGACATATGGAAAGAGGGTAGGGAAGAAAAAGATGTGACCTACTTCATCATCTAACCATAAACTAGGCAAACCATCTGTTCATCTATATTCTTGTCTTAACCGTATCCACATACACAGACAGAAACATTCAAAAGCCAGCCATCTTTCTTACTTTCTCCATTATTATTATCACTGCATGAATCACTAATGTCAGTTATTATTATTCTCACCTCTTTTTTTCTACTCTTCTGGCCAGAAATGAACAGATGGCAGTGAAGAGTCCAAAGACATCAAGATATTCTCAAGACATCTTCATGATGTAGCAAGATTTTTCTGTTTCATTGACTGGAAAATATTAAATAATAAAGACTAGAAAGAGGCTCTTTCTATGAAGACTGTCCTCTTTGTCTGTGAGGGTGGTCCCTAGTCAGAGGGAGAAAGTGAGAAAGTAACTTTATCTAGGTGGTTCTTACTCTAACTTTCTTGGTGACATGAGATCCTTCTTTGACCATTTTGGTGTAGTTAATTCCATCCTCTTTATAGTGGTATTCCTTATTTGGTCTTTTTTGATTTCAAATTTATTTTTGGATACACTCTTTATAAATACAAACTTATAGAAGAGGAAGACCAATATCATTAGATTTGTACCCTTTAGCTGGTAGTAGTATACTTTTTGTTGATAGCCATTTTATAAATAGCAAGTGACAATCATAGTGAACATACAGGATAATAATGAATTCTCTCTCCCTTTATCTTCCCATTTTCTCTTCTCTTCTTTCCTTTTCTCTTCCCATTTTCTCCCCCTCTCCTCCCCTGCCCTCCCCTCTACCCCCCACTCCTCCCTCCCTCCTTTCCTCTTAGGAAAAAGAAAGAAAAGACAAAGGTAAGGAAACTTGGTGTGATGCACTTTGGGACAGTTTGCTCATAGAATTAGACCATTCTCAAAAGGAAGACTCAAAAAGAATTATACTGAAAAGAATCTCAGGGATAACACTCCGCTCCCCCCCCACACACACAAACACAATGCCCAAGCTAGAATACAATTTCCTGATTCCTACTCCACTTAATTTTTACATGGGGCCATGCCCAAGATAATTTTTGGATTCTGTTCCCAAATCTTTTCTGTGGATCAGAAAAAGTATGGAGCTATATAAGGGAAATCAATAAAATGAAATTAAAATTAAACAAGTATGTTAAGGACAAATATATGGATATTGCTGAGCATAGTGCCTTGGTTTAAAATAAATCATTTTAGGATTAGTAATTCAAATTCATAAATAGATGGTAGAGTAAATATAATTTTCCCCAAGGCATTGCTTCTGATGAACTAATGATGTACATCACAGAGGGCAAGAAAAAGTGCATGGTGGTTGTGACCAGATTGCACCATACTCACAACCAATAATGGCTTCTGAAAAAGGATAGGAGTTAAAGGCAACATCCAAGAAATATATATGACAAGAATAAAAGGTCCTGTGGAGAGAACAAGGATAATCAATGGTCCTTTCAGGATGTCAGAAGAAACTGAGGAAGACCTCCAGCATGATCCCTTGTGGCAAACTTTTGAGAGAACATGAGAACTACATAGATGATAGGGCATGGATAGGTTGTGATCTGTGTTGATGGAGGGAATCCTCAAATCTCAAATCTTATCAAAGCACATTTACCATTTGAGTAAAACAGATCTAGGAATTTCCTCTGAATGGAATTTCTTCCACTATGCAAGTCATGACTTTCTCAAGAATTTATTAGTCCTAGAGAGTTTTCTAGAGCATAGAGAAGTAAATTGACTTCTCAGAATCAAACACCAAATAAAATGTCAGAGATGAGGTCTTCCTGACTTGGAGGTCAGTTCTCTTTCTGCTATCCATGTCTGCCTAGGGACAGTTAGATGGTACAGTGGATAGAACACTGGCAGGAGTTTGAATTCAGTCTCAAATCCTTGACACCTATGTGGCCTTGGACAAGTCACTTAACTCTGATTCCCTTGCATCTAGGGCCATCTCCAACCATCCTGATTCATATCTGGCCACTAGATCTAGAAGAAAATGAGACTGGTGACTCAGAACAGCATCTCTCACTCAAATTCAATTCATGTGCTTGTCATGGTATAACCTCCCTGATGTCATAGCCTGCTTAGAGAATAAAGGACATACATCATCATTACATATCTGCCTAAATACGATTAAATTTTGTTAATATAAAATTCAATAATTGTATATAATATTCATATAAATTATGAATAACATAAATGAATAAAGATCCAGGTCCAGGTCCAATTATATTCTATATTAATTAGCCAACATTTGGAATCTTGTGACTTATGGAGTGTATCACCTTTGACATAGGTCATTGACAACTAAAAAAGCAACCAGGGAAGGATGGCCATCAGTATGATGAAAAGCTGGAAACCAAGTCAGACAAGAACTAGAAGGAATTGTATAAGAGAAAGTTTAGGGGTGGTGGTGGTGGTGGGGTAAAACATGATGGCTGTCTTAACAATTTGAAGTGCTACCATGTAGAAAAAAGATAAAACCTATTCTTTTAGATCCCAGAAGGGGGAAAAAACTGTGTCTCATTTGGAAATTAGATTTTTGAGTCATTATGGAGAAAAATTTTCCAATTAGAGCTGAACATCAATGAAATGGATTGCCAGAATTAGTAGTGAGGTCTCTGTCACCAGAAGATATTTTGAAGGTTCCTGGTTGATCTGATTTCAGGATTATTGAAGCAATCCTATCTGAGTTAAAAAAAAATTGTTCTTTTTGGTAGGTTGAAATGTTTTTGTTTGTGGATAATTATTAAGTTCATAATAAGAAAGGAAATTTTAAAAAAGATTGAGTTGACAAAAATCTTATTAAAATGGTTGTTGAAAATTAATGAAAAGGAATTTGTAATTGTAAAAGTATCATTAAGACAAAAATAATTGAGTTGATTAAACAATTGTATTGACTATACAATTATGAACCAAGTCAGTTCATTTCTTTGGGCCTCAGTTTCCTCCACTGTAAAATCAAGAGGTCAAACCTGATGACTTCTAAATTCATCCAAACTTATGATTCTATCTCTTCTCTTTTTTTGTGTTAATACAAATGCTAATTTTGCTATTGGATGATGTTCTCGGGGACAACTTCTACCTTCAGATGTTTTTTTTAGAATGACATTCCATCAATAAATAGTAACACAATTATTTTGAAGATAGGTACTGTGTGGCAGAAATCCTACTGTTTCACACCATTCCTCTTTCCTTTGAAACGTCAAATTCTCTTTGCAAATAGTCATTTAGTTTCGAAGTGAGTTATTTCTTTGAGTGTGGTATCAGGCATGTATTTCTACTTCTTGTACAATCCCTAAGGAATGGCACACTGGTGATTGTTTTGTGATCTAAGAAACTTCCACAAACATTTAAAAGATTGCCTAAATATAAACAGAAAAGGTTTTGGATGTAATAACTGAATGAAAATGGGCAAGGGATGATGAGAGGTGGGTTGTGAGTAATTAAACTTAGTTAACTGTCATCAAGATCATTGGAAGTTGGAACAACCCCTCTGTGGGTTTGCCATATCATGTAGAATGTTGTGAGTCATTCTGGTCTCTCAGCATCATGGGATATGGAAAGAATGCTGCATTGCGAATAAGGAGATATGGGCCCTAGTATCAGCTCTGTTGTGTATGAGCTATGTGACCTTAAAAGCACTTCACCTCTCTGGTGGGCATGATAAGGATATTGGGGAAAATAGCCTCTCAGTTACCTCCTGAATCCAAGGCTCTGTGAGTCTATTCTAATCTATCATTTTGGAAGGCAGGTTCATATATTCCTGCAACAGCCAACCAACCAATCATAAAAACACTTATCAAAGTGATTATTATATTCTAGATACTGAATGAAGAATGGGAGATAAAAGCTATTTTAAAGGCCTGTAAGAAGATGGGGGTCATGGTTAATTAGAGGGAAGGACATGGAAATGAGTATCAAATACGAAAGATGGAGAAAATTAAAAGAGAAATGGAGGAGCAGGCATTTGTCCTCCAATTCAATTAAACAACCATTGGTTAATCATCTCATATGTCTCAATTACTATGACAGTCCTGGGAACATTGAGATAAAAAATAAAAACAGTTTCTACCCTCAAGACACTTAGATTCTTTTGGAGGACAAAACATATTCAACAGAATATGAAGAGGAAAAGAGAACTTGCAACTGGGGGAATTAGAGAAAGCTCATAAAGGGCCTGAGCTGATCCTGGAAGGAAAAGAATTCTGAAAGGTAAAGATAAGGATCAAAGCATCTTCTTTCCAATCTAGAGACATCAGATTTAAGTGTTATGACTGAATCTCCACAGATAACAAAACAGACCAAGTGGTAGTGACTATAGAAGATGCACCGAAAAAGAAGAAAGAAAAAATATTCAAGAAGAAACCAAAGGAAGAAAACATAGCAAACCTAGCCACCCTGAAGGTATGTGGTATGATATTTGCATTTATATGTATCTGTATATTTCTCAGTTAAATAGTGAAGATGAGTGCTTAATTTCCTGTTTACTAATTTTTTTTAAGTCTAAGGACCTAAGGGATTTCTTACAGTTTGTTGAGTAGATCCCTCATGAAGAATTTATAGAAAAATCATCGTCAAGAGTTGGGATGAGATAAGGCAGGATGGAAGGAAGCTGGGAATTGGCTGAAATTTACACGGGTAGAAGAAATGCCCATACCAAATGAAATCATGGATTAATAAAAGTATCATTTATATTAAAAACAAGAGAGGCAACAACCATTCATTATATTTGTTAGTACTTGGTAGTGAATGATAATGTGTTTGAATCTCATGGGTAAATGTTATAAAGCAGAAATCTTTTGCTAAATCAATATTTTCACATTTCATATTCAAAAAATGAGCTGAGTAAACCAATTCTAATCCTTGATCATATAAGTCTGAATTGAACTCAGATGACTGATTATGCAGTGTTTTTCCATCCCTGGTTTAGTTTGTATGTAAACTTCAAAGCTGTACATACATTTCCCCCACAGACATACACATATACAACTCACCAACCAGCTAAAGTCAAACTCTAGCTACTGTCAACTTTGTCATGACAAACTTTGACATAAGCAATAGCATTTCCCTGCTTTCTTACATGTAATTAGAAATTTAATTTAAAGAGAGGGAACAAGGCATAGTCAAAAGGTTAGAGAGTTAGGAGGACATGGGTTCAAATCCTTGCTAACTGGATGACTATGGGTAAAGTCACTTAATGTCTCTGAAACATAAGAAATTCTTTTAAAAGGTCACAAGTTATTTATAGCTTGTGATCAACATTGCTAGAAGGAACTCCCAGTCTAAAATATTATGATTTCTATTTCCTATGGTTTATTAAGCATTAAAATATTTAAGCTACTAAAACTCAAAACTGCACTGATATTTTTGGGACACCCAAGAGGACTATTCAGGGAAAAGTCATGTGTTTCTTAGTCAGCCACTTACGTTACTCAATGAATAATCTCTTGTTTTATTGAACTTAAATGTTGCTGCTAATGAATTACCAGTCCATGAAAGCCCCCTGCCCCCTAGTAATCAGTAGATTAGCTCCATATAACGGTGGTCAACAACTCAACTAAAAAAAAAAGCTGATCAAGCACCTACTAATGACTTTTACTGCTAATGACCATAATAGGCACTGCATGTATGAAAACAAAAATGAGACAGTTCTTCTCTTGAGAGTCTAGTCTTTAAAAAAAAGAATAGGATATATTACTGTGGAAAAAAAAAGTCTTAACCTTTCTCAAATTCTAGAGGTCAGATGACTGGTTAGTGGGTTACAATAACATATAGACTGACTTGCTTCTGATAGATCAGTTAAGCATTCCAAAGAATTGTAAACTCATCTTTTTTTTCCTTCTCCCTCTACTGATTCAATACAAGAAGATGATGTAGTATATATGTTTGTGTGTGTGTATATCTATATCTATATCTATATCTATATCTATCTATCTATCTATATATATATGTATATGTATATATATATATATATATATATATATATATATATAAATAATTTCAACAGAGGATATAGTGGCCACTACTTAATGCTCTGATTTAGGTTTGTCTTTCACCATTTAGAAGTTACTGGGTGTGTGGGGTTGAGATGGGAGTAGATCTTCAAAAGATTCAGCCAGGAACCAAATATTCCTGAATTGGTTAGTATCCCCAAATGTCCTATTTGGTCACATAGTTTTATTCTTCTATTGCCTGTTCTAGAGTTGGCTAAGTGGTTCAGTAGGTAATGTTAGAATTGGAGTCAGAAAGACCTGATCTGGAATTCTGCTTCACATACAACTCTAGCTGTCTAACCTTGAGCCAGTCATTTAATTTCATTAGTTTCCTCATCTATAAAAATGTGCATATTAATGAGCATGTACCTCATAGCTTATTTTGTAGATCAAATGAGATAATGTATAAACTTTATATAGGTATACAGATGTTGCTAATATCCTTTTTATAATCTTTCAAAAACTATGAAAAACTATGAATCATATTCAGATCTATGAGAATGACCTTGGCTTGATAGGAACTTCTTTCTTACTTGTGAAATTGTTCTTAAATCTGCCCTTCTCAATTAGAATGTTCTCTCTTCTTCTTAAAGATATATGATGGTGATCTAGAGAGTGAATTTAACAATTTTGAAGACTGGGTGAAAACCTTTGAACTCTTCAGAGGCAAGTCCATGGAAGATGATCACAATATTGATGGAGACAGAGTAATAGGAAAATTCAAGGTGAATTCAAATTCTAAACAAGGTGGGGTATAATTTTCAAACCATAGATTTCCCAGCTCATTGTACTTCATGCCTATCAAAGTATACAATAGAACTGGAACAAGAAATTTCTTGATATAGACAAATCTTCCTTACTAAAATAATTCAGTTCAGTGGATAGATGGATAAGAAATATTCTTTTTACCTAAGGACAGAATATTTTGTGGGATCTTTTCCTAGATTCATTGATTTAGAGCTGAAGTGACTTTAGAAGATATTAAGTTCAGTCCCTAATTTTTCAGATGAGGAAATGGAGACACAAAGAAATTAGATGACTTGCCCACTGTCACAAAATTAGGAAGCTATATTTGAACTCAGGTCTTCCGAGACTGGTGTGCTAGCCAGTTTGGCAAGCTGTCTCTTGCCTTTTTAGTATAAATTGTACTTTTATTAACCCATGATTTCATTAGTCTGGGTTTCCTCTCTATTCATGCAAATCTCAGCAGTTCCATAGCTTCCCATCCTGTTTTGTTCCATTCCAATTTTTGCCTATGATTTTTTTTCATAAATTCTCTATGAGGGATCTACTCAACATACTGGGAGAACTTCCTTAAGATGTCTTAATATCTCACCACTTAGTACAACCATCTGCTCTCTGTTATATTGGAGAATCATTGTGACATAAGGGCTAGAGGACTAGACTTGGAAAGAGGAGACCAGGGCTTGATCTTGCCACAAATACTGATTACCTGTGTAATTATGGACATGTCAATTAACCTCTCATAGTTTCATTTTCTTCACCCAAAAATAAGATTAAAAAATACTTGCATTGCTCACCTCACAGGGTCATAAATATCCTAATGTATAAAAGATATTTCTTAGACAGCAAAGTGGCATACTAGAAGGAGTGCCAGACTTGAAGTCAGGGAGACATGAATTTAAATCTTGTGTTAGATTCTTGGCAAAGTAGATCATTTCTCTCTATGTCTCAGTCTCCTGGCAAATGTAGATAATAATGGCACTCAGATCAGGGTTGCTATGATATTCAAATGAGATAGTGCTTTGCAAACTATAAATGCCATATAAATGCTACCTATTAGTATTATTTTGGTTAGTTATTCAACAAGATATCCTTGTGTGTTTATAGGGCTCCTTCTGCATTTACAAAAGTCCAGAGGATTCCAGCCTAGAGAATGGAGGGCAGCTTCGAATTCAGCAGGGGATTCCACCCAACCACTCTATCAAAGTCCTGATCAGGGTGTATATTGTTGCTGTAAGTCTTCACTAGCACTAAAATGGAATGGGACTGGGTCTTCAAAGATTTGTATTTCAGTGACCTTTCCATAAGGACTAACTTAAAAATTGCTTCCCAAGTAGGATCAATGTATGGTTCTATAACACTGGTATATTCTTTGACTTCTCATTGTGCCTACTATAGGTTTCCTGGATGACAGAGGAAGACAATGAAATGTCTTGGGCATGAATGAAAAGGATGTGTTGGGGCAGCAAGATGGTGCATTGGATAGAGTACCAGCCATGGAGTCAGGAGGACCTGGGTTCTAATTTGGCCTCAGACACTTAATAATAACCTAGTTGTGTGACCTTGGATAAGTCATTTAACCCCATTTGCAAAGCAATGAAAGGTGAAAGAGAAGCAGGAAGAAATGGTGTGGAGTTTAAAAGTAAAAACAAAACAAAACAAAAATCCCTCTATCTGCCTAAACTGGAGTCATTTCCCCCATAGGTTTCCTTTGACAATCCCAACCCAACCCACTTTGTCCTCTCTCATCTCATCTTTTGTACCACTTGTCAGAATCTGTCATTTGCATTTATTTATCAGTTAGTTATACTTTCATAAATTCACATCTTTTCCTTGCTGAAACAGAGGCCAGAACTATATCTGATGCTTAGTATTTCCTACATCAGAGATCAATAGGTATTTTGCCTATTAATCACCTGAAAAATGACATTTCCTAAAATGTGATCTGTATTATAGAGGGTAGAGAATGTTTTTCACCTTTTAGACTTCCCTATTACTGCTGGTTGCTTTATCGAGGACTTTGATCTATAGGACAATAAAAAGATCCAGTCTTTAAACATTATATACTCTATTTCTAGACAGACATTTCTGGCTTCTATGAAATAGTGGAGACCACAGCCTCAGGGAATAGCATGGTTTCATCTTTTGGTACATACCTTTTGCTACAGTAAAATGCTCCCATTGGGTCAACACTTCTTTTTGTTGTACTTGATCTTGTATTAGAAATAAAAATAAGATCATTCTTTGCTATTGAACTGATCCCATTTCTTTTCCTTTATTTTTTTTACCATTCTGTATTTTAATAGACAATTCTAAATAGATGACTGAGATAGGTTGGTGCTAGATTGCATAGAGTGCTGAACCCAGAATTGGGAAGCTTGAGTTCAAATCCTCTCTCACATACTTACTAGCTATGTGACCTGAAACAAGTCATTTAACTTTTCTCATCCTCAGTGTCCTCATCTGTAAAATGGAGATTATATCACCAACTTCATAAGGTTGTAGATAATAATTGTAAAGGTCTTTGCAAGTATGTCTTTGAAGTGCTATAAATTGTAGCTATCATTTTCAGAGGTACAACTTGGATGATTTAGTCTCTGATAACCCTTTCAACTCAGAAATTATGGAAACTTAAAACTAGTCATTATTGACATAAATTAATTATGAATGGAATCTTTGACTACGTCTCAAAAGTTTTAGGATGCTGTCTCTTTGATAAAATTATTATTACTGTGATTTGTTCCTTACTGGATTTTTTTTTAAAGAAAAAAAATTGCTATGTGATTAAATATTTGTTCATGTCTCGTTTTAAAATCATAATTTTAATTGGAATAATTACAAATATGTAGATGTTTTGTGAAATAAAAATGCAGAGCACTGACTTCAAGTCTTGAGATCTAAGTTAGTGGTTAGTCCAGTTCTGCCATTTGCCATTCTCAGTCTTTGGGCTAATCTTCTGGCCCAGAGTTTTCTCATCTGTAAAAAGCAAGAGTTGCAATAGATGACAAGATCCCTTCAATTTCTATATCTTTGATCCTAGGATCATTATCACTGTTTATTGAGGACCGATTATGTGAAAGGCATAGTGTTCAGAGTTAAAAAGTTACAAAGATGAAGGCAATATTGTCCTTGACTATAAGCTGATAATATAATAGAACCAAGAAACAAAGAAGAGATAATTGAAGACACTAAGATTCTATATGATAAATGACAAGTGAATGATACCAATAGGGTGTCAGACTTATTTGAAGGAACTAAGATATGTTTATTCTGGGAAAGAGAAAACTTGAAGGCAATGAAATTACTGTCTTAAGGTATTTAAAGGGTTCTCAAAAGGAAAAGGTGTGCTTGGTCCCAGAAACAAAACTGGCAGGAATAGGTACCTGATGCAGCTAATTGGTACAACGGAAGACCTCAGTTCAAATCCAGCCTCAAAAACTTATTAGTTGAACAATCCAGGCTAGTTAATTACCACTGTTTGTTTCAGTTTTCCACTTGTAAAATAGGAATACTGTGTGAAGGTAAAGTGAATTAATATTTGTAAAATGTTTCTAGACCTCAAAACACTAGATAAACATTAGCTATTACTATAAAATTTCAGAATCAGGTTTGATCTTGAAATAGAACATTAGATAATTAACAATTAGAGTTATCAAGAAATGTAATGGATTGACTTGTACAATAGTGAGTTTCCCTTCAATTTAACAACAACAATAGCAATTCAATTTAACAATAACAACGGCATTAACAACTATGGAGCTCTTCATGGCTTGCAAATCATTTTATATATACATATAT
Organism: Macrotis lagotis; assembly: GCF_037893015.1. Classification (NCBI taxonomy): domain Eukaryota; kingdom Metazoa; phylum Chordata; class Mammalia; order Peramelemorphia; family Peramelidae; genus Macrotis; species Macrotis lagotis. The sequence goes on from NC_133666.1 coordinate 587,062,562, forward strand.
ATGTGTGTGTATGTTTGTGTATGTGTGTGTGTGTGTGTGTGTGTGTGTGTATGTATTATCCTATTTGATCCTCATATCAGTCCTGGGAGGTTGGTGTGATTAATATTCCTATTTTACAGCTGGGAAACTGAAGCAGCCAATAAGAGCTTGTAGTAGGATTTGAACTCAGGTGTTTCAAGTTTCAAGTTCTCCATCCAGGGCACCACCATGTTGCCTAATTATCATAATGACTATAAATCTCTTTAATGTTTTCAAAGCACTTTATATATATATAATCTCATTTGATAGTGTAAAGCATGTGCTGTTACTGCCTCTGTTTTACAGAAGGGAAAACTGAGGCTAGGAGGTTAGTGATTTGCCCAGGGTAACACAAATAATATCAATTGATAAACATTTAAGTGTCTACAGTGTGCCAAACACTGATTTAGACACCGATCTTGACTCAAAATCTAACTCTCTCTCCACTGTGCCACCAAGTGAAGTTTGGGTCATCATCTGGCAGACATACTTTAGAGAAGATTGCTGTTCAGTTGCAGGCTGAACAAAATAATCTCTATGGATCCTTCCAGATGCTGATAATTACCCATTTCTTTGGACAAGGAGGGGCTTTTTACATAATTACATTAATTACATAAGGAAGTCTGAAAGGAAGAAGTATTTCTTGAACTGAATCTTGAAGGACAGTGGAAGAAGTTCCAGATATGAAAAACAGAATGGTAAAATGCTAGAGGCTTATTGAAATGTTTTGTGACACTATTGTTGATTCTTTCATCCAATTCCCCACCATTCAAACTAAGTTTTAGGCCTTGTGGCCTCTCACCTGTTAGTCAGATCTCTTCCAAGTATCTCTTACACTCTCTTCAGAAACTACAGACAGAAGATCACTGAACCACTCAATGAAAGCTTCAGTCTGACCAGATGACCACCTGGATGAAAATGGTTTCCAGAGAAATAAAAAAGACATGGGAGCTGCAAATTACCCTAATAGAAAGTTAGTAGGTGATTAAAAGAATATTTTTCCTCCATAGGCATTTAACCTCAGCCCAGCTGACCCAGATGGTAAATCTGATCCCTATATTGTACTAAGCCTTGGCAAAACTGAAATTAAGGACCGAGACAAATACATTCCCAAACAACTCAACCCAGTATTTGGAAGGTCAGTAACTGTGTTTTAATTTCCCCATGGTGTTATATGTTTGTTTTTGTTAGGTTTCAGATTGTTATTGTGCATGGAGATTGGGAATCATAGGGCTGAAAGAGATCTCTTTCAGATCTAGTCAAACTCCCTCATTTTATAGAGGAAACTAATGCTCAGAAAAGGAAAATGATTGACTCAGGATCACACAATTTTATGGTTGTTGTTTGAATAGTCAGTATAAAGTACATATTTTCTACCCTACCCCCAACCCATTTATTGGGGAGCCTAAAGGGGTTGGGATTTGTTTGTGAATATGCTAACATTATATGTTCCATAATGCAACTATAAATTTTTAAATATATTTATATGTATCTATACATCTATACCTAAATATAAGAAACACATAAATATAAGAATACATATAAATATGTATTCAAACAATCTGACAAATTATTTGTTGATCTTTACCAAGATTTCATATAATCCATCTGAATGGAGCTGTGAGATATTGAAATGGCATTCTAAATTCATCTCTTTTGAACTATTTCTTCTTTTTATCCCTCACCATTAGAGACTATATATTTCCAAAGATTTTCTGAGGTCTTTTGTATCATAAATAATATATTATAAATATACATACATTTAAAATAAAAATATATGTATAATATACACATACCCCATCAGTTCACTAGACTTTGCTTAAACCAGGTTTCATGTTAAATGTGATAGATAAATTTAGATCCAGAAGAAAATTCAAAAGAAAAGGTCATCTAGTCCAACCTGTCTTTATTTTGTAGTTGAAGTCATCACTAAGACCTAGATAAATAAAGGATTTGCCCAGGATCCTATGTACAGTAAATGGAAAAGCTGAGATTTGAACTCAGATCTAAGGACCACAAAGCCTGGATGCTTCCCACTGTGCTAAGGTTGTTCATGTTCAAGAATGAACTTTACTAAGTTTGGGGAGGATTATCACCAAGTTGACTGCACTGAGTCCTCAGAAGGCTTTGATATGCAACAGTGAAAAGAATATATTCTTTACAGTGAAATCTGAGTCATTGCAAAAATAAATAGAGATGTACTTTGGATACATTGAATGCATTTTCCTCCATAACAAAAATGCTGACCACTCTCTCTGTATTGTCAGTTCTTATTTAAATTCCTTTCCTTGTTGGTTAGAACCCTGGGCTTTCTGACATTTGATCTCCTATCAGGTTCTCATATTATATAACTCCAGAAAAAATGAAGCAATAAAATGACTTGGCCTGTTCAGATGAATGAGAATGATTAAAAAATTATGTCAGTGAAACTTTCCATGGTTTCTCAGTATCAAGGAATGACCTTTATTATTACTTAACATTGATGTAATAAGCACTTAATTTTTTCCAAGTGCTCTGCAGTCAGTTTTTATTAGCTCTTTTCTACTGCAGTACATGAATTAGGCCAGCTTTAATTTTTCCCATTTTACAATATGGAACCAACCAGACAGAAATGTACTAGCCTTTTCTATGTCATGAAGTATATGAGATGTGCTCCCAGGGACCATCTTCAGTAAAACTTAAGTATTCATGCTCTCCCTGTAACAAAGGTCCTGTGGTGAATTCTGCCATTAATCTTGATTGGAGGGAGGGGCAGACCAGCATCAGCACACATTTTAAGATTGATGTCTTTGTCTTCACAGGAATGTCAAAGGCATTTTATTCCAAACAGAAAAAGCCTAATCTTTCCTCCACATGATGACCCTTCAAAGACTTGATAGTCATCTTAAAATATTTGAAGGGCTATCATATTGATGAGTATATAGTCCACTTGTCACCAGAGGACAGAACAGGAGGAATAATAATTGTTACAAAGACTTACATCACAGCAAGAAAAACTACCTGATAATTACAGTTGTCCAAAAGGATAACAGCTTACCTTGAGAGGTTCTTGGTTCCCTCTCTTTAGAGATTATATATATATATATATATATATATATATATTATATATATATATGAAATAAAACAGGCGATTCCTTAACATAGCACAATAAAAATGATTGTATATGAAATGAAAATGTGCTATGCACATCTTGCTATTTCAAATATGTAATAAAATGATTATGTGCATTTTTCTTTCCCTCCCCCTCCCCAGAGATGACTGCCATTAGACATAAATAAGTATGTACACACACATATACTTTGACATATATATATATAATTATTCTATACACACTTCTATTTATTAGTTCTATCTTTAGATGCAGATAGCATCTTCATCTTTTTTTATAGTTCATTTGGGTATTTATAATAGACAAAATACCTTAATCACTCAGTCATCCTTAAAGCAAATTGTTGCTATATATGATGCTGATTCTGCTCATTTCACTCTTCATTGTTTCTTGCAAGCCTTTCCATGTTGTTTCTAAAATTATTGAGTTAGTTCATAATTTCCAGAAATGTAGTAGTCTTCCACAGTGATATTCTTTGGAAGTTTTCAAGCAGAAACTGGGTGACTTCCTACTTTTCTGTACTGATTATACTGGACAGCTACTAAGGCAACTTTCAAATTCTGTGATTCATAGACAATATTGACAAGTCTACCTATCTACCAAGCCCATCAACCAGTTGTTGGTAAGACTAATTCTCATGGCAGAAATTTCTGTAGTCCTATTGTGGTAAAGAGAGAAAGCACATTTCTGCCACTCTTAGGGAAGGCGAGTGAAATATTTTCATTGTCCTCTGATTTCCACTTTACTGTTCCAAGAAATTGACTTTGGTCCCTAAATGATCAATTATGGGCCATACTAGGATGCTATATTTAAGAAATTAGAGATCCTTGATTATTGTACTTCTAGAACTATAGAATCTCACATTGGAAAGGACTTTGGAGATTAATCTAGTCCACAATCTCTATTTACAGATGAAGAAACCAAGAAACAAAGAATGGAAATAATTTGACCATGAAAACAAAGATAATAGGGAACATTATAATCCCTGAAAATAATATCATCCCTGGAGATTAACTCTGAGGGACATGATTAATCCACATAAATCTATGTTAGTTGCATTTACCCTGGGTGTTTGAAAGGCTCTTTCAAATTTTTCTTTAAGGGCAACACTCCATTTGAATTTCACTTTTGAGCCAACCAATATTCACACTATTGCCAAAAGGTAGAGGCCCCAAACTACAATGCACTTAAAAGTAACAATTTAAGTGTGTTGCATATATATAAATATATATATATATATATTTATATATATGCTGTATTTTATTCAGTCATTTTTCATTCATGTCTGATTCTTTCTGACCCCATTTGGGATTTGCTTGGCAAAGATACTAGAATGGGTTGCCATTTCTTCCTCCAGCTCATTTTTACAGATGAGGAAACTGCAGCAGCACTGACTTGCTCAGGGTCACATAGGGAGGAGATGTGAATTCAATTAACACTTCTGATATTTAATCTTGGTCAAGTCACTTAAATTTTCTGTATCCATTTCCTTATCTGTAAAATATGAATTATATGCCTTACAATGAGATCTAAATAAAGTGCTTTTATAAAACTGCATAAGTATGAGTTTGTAAACAACCATCAAACCCATTTGAATCATGAAATGTTCTCTGCTTGGGCCCTAGATCTTTTGAGATTCAGGCTACATTTCCTAAAGAGACTCTGCTCACAGTCCGCATATATGACTATGATATGATTGGGTCAGATGACCTCATTGGGGAAACCAAAATTGACTTGGAGAATCGCTTCTATAGTAAGCACAGAGCAATCTGTGGCTTACAGAGCCAGTATGAGATGTAAGTATTTTCCCCTCTCCCATTCCAACAATCCTATCTTCTCTTAGGTCTTTTGTACTTACATGTCACAGAATTTGGCGTTCTGGGTTTGTTCATGAAATGATTCAACTTTTGGGAAAATCCAACAAACAAAGGAACCATAATATTGACTTTTTAACAGAACTTGGATCAGTAATGTTGAATCAATGACTTTTAGTCCCTTAAAGATGAATAAAGATTGTGGTTTCAGGTGCAAATGGAAAATTGCTTTGTTTTAGCACCATGGATAGGATTTGTGAAATCAGCAATAAATTAGGATATTTATGTCCCTTTAAGGTAAGTTTTCCCTTAGTAAGCTAATGGCTAAGAATCAACAACAATAATGATGATGTTTGTAGTTAAGAGCTATCCTGTTTTTATGTGGACAGAGAATGAGCATGAGAGGGTTATTATTGAGGAGGAATAATTATTCTGCCTTTTCTTTCTACTCTGTTCCCCTACCCAGAACTTCATTTACTCTGCAGTTGTTCTAGCAGCAAGTGAATTAGGCTAACTTCTTATAAAAGTAGGGGATTGGCTTCTGAGGGTGGAGCTAAAATGATCAAATGAAGCTAAGAAGCTCCTAGAACTTTTCCCAAAACAACTTAAAATGGAACCTTTAAATAGACCCTAAAGCACAAGAAACACCCCCCCCCACACACACACACACAAACAAACCAGAGTGAAACAAGTTCTCAACTCAAGATATCAGAGAGGACCTTCAGTAAAGGTCTATCTCATGTGGATAAAAGGGGAGCATAACCCAGCAGAGGTGGGAGGGCTGGAAAGTCAGCAGGAGGTTCTTAGTCACAGTGCAGCTCAGGTCCTGGCTAGACAAACCTGCAGTGTAGCAGGCCAATAGTGAGGGTCCCAACCCCAGCTCAGAAGACAAAGTTCAAGCTATGGGAATGCTGGTGCAACAGGTGGGATTGGGTTCAGCTTTCCTAAGGCATGGAATAAACTGACCTGAAACACTATAGACAATACCATAAACAAGCAGCAATCCAGGGACCAGACCCTGCCCCCTTTACCCCAGGAGCAGAACTCAACTATCAAAATGACCAAAAAAAACTAAAAAAGGATTAACTATAAAAAGCCACTGTTGTGATAAAGATGTTAAAACACCATCACAGAGCAAGAAAGCAAGGACAAAATTACTACATGTGAAGTCTCAAAGGAGTTTTTGAATTGATCTCAAATTCAAAAAGACTTCTTAGACAAGCTCAAAAGGGATTTTAAAAATCAAAGAAGAGAGCAAGAAGAAAAATGAAGAAAAGAAATGAGCCATACAAAAGAATTATGAAAAAATTGACTGCAAAACACAATAGCTTAAAAGTAAAATTGCCCAAATGGAAGTAGAAATCAACTCCTTTAAAAGTAAACATGGTGGGGCAGCTAGGTGGTGCAGTGGATAGATCACCGTCCCCGGAGTTAGGAGTACCTGAGTTCAAATGCGGCCTTAGACAATAATTTCCTAGCTGTGTGGCCTTGGGCAAGCCACTTAACCCCATTTGTCTTGCCAAAGATAAAAAAAAGAACCTAAAAAAAAGTAAACATGGTCAAATGAAAAAGGAATTAATTCATCAAAAAATAAAATTGACCAACTAGAAAAGGAATATAACTCATCATAAAGCAAAATTGATCACTGGGAAAGCAATGTTACTCAATTAAAAGGACAATTAACTAATGAAAATTGAAAACAACTCACCTGAAAATAAAATTAACTGACTAGAAAAGGAAATTAAAAAATTAGCTAAAAAAAACCCCTCAAAATTAGAATTGGGCAAATGGAAACCAGTTACTCTATGAGACACCAAGATTTATCAAACAAAACCAAAATATTAAAAAACAAAAAAGGAAAAAATGTAAAATACCTCTTTGTAAAAATGATCAATCTGAAAAAAGATCCAGGAAAAAATTATGAATTATTGTTATAAAATATTAATGTCTGAATATGAAGTATAATAGATGAAGATAATATAATATATGAATTTTACCTAAAAGCCACAATCAGAAATCATATAGGAAATTATCATGGAAAACTGCCCTAATGAACAAAAAGATAAAATAGTCCAACAATCACCCCCCAGAAAGAGATCCCAAAATAAAAATTCCAAGAAAAATTGTAACCAAATTTCAGAATTCTTAGATAAAGGAGAAAATATCACAAGCTACCAAAAAGGAGCAATTTAAATACCAGCAAGTCCCAGTCAGGATTACATAAAATTTATTAGCTTCAACACTGAAGAATTGGGAGGCCTAGAATATGATATTTTGGAGGGCAAAGGAACTTGGATTACAACTAAGAATCAACCACCCTGAAAAATTCAGCATATTCTTTTAGAGAAAAAGATGGATTTTTATTGAAATAGAAAACTTTCAAACTTACCTGATGAAATGACCAGAACTGAACAGAAGATTTGATTTCAAAATACAAGACTCAAGAGATGTGTAAAAAAACAAATGGAAAGAAAAAAAGTCAGAAACTAAGGAAAAATATGTTAGTCAATAAAGTAAACAGGAAGACAATACCTGTAATTCTTGAGAATTGTATCTCTCTTGGGACAGTGAAAGGAACAATATTAGACAGAGGTTTTTTGGTATAAATTGATCATGATGTGATGATGTTTATGACTTTTGAGAATTGTGCTTCTATCAGGACAGATGAAAGGAGTATACCTTGACAGAAGGTGTGGGTACAAGATAGTTAAACCATTAAGACTTGAAAAAAAGGATTATAATGGGAGAAAAAGGCAGGGGCATTAAAACATAATTATCACTACATGAAGAGACACAAAGAAGAATGCAATCTCAAACACATTTGGCTCAAATAGGGAAAGATAAATATTCCCACTTTTTGTTTAGAAATTTATCCTACTCTACAGGAAAGTAGGAGAGAACAGGAGAAAAGACAATGTGGGGCAGGCAGCAGTCAAAAGCAAATCATTGGTTGAGGAGGGATAAGAAGAAAAAAAGAAAGAAAGGTACAAATAGGGGAAAGAAGGAGTGAGGGAAAGAAAAGGTTTTTCAAAAGTAAGACCCATGCACCCAAAATTACAAGGAATACAGAAAGCTGGGAACCAATTTCCACAGTGTTTCTGATAAAAAGTGTTTCATAGTGTTTCTAAAACGTATAGAGAGCTGAGTCAAATTTGTAAGTATGCAAGTCATTCTTCAATTGCTAAGGAGTCAATGTATATGAGTAGGCAATTTTCAGAAGAAGAAGCTAAAGCTATCCAAAGTCATGTGAAAAATTGCTCCAGAGAGGCTAGGTGACACAGTGGATGGGCGGGTAGGTGGCGCGGTGGATAGAGCACCTGCCCTGAAGTCAGGAGTACCTGAGTTCAAATCCAGACTCAGACACTTAATAATTACCTATCTTGTGGCCTTGGGCAAGCCACTTAACCCCATTCCCTGGCAAAAAAAAAAAAAACGGTAAAAAAAAATTGCTCCAAATCATTAGTAATCAGAGAAATGCAAATTAAAACAAATCTGAGGTACCTTCTCACACCTATCAGATTGACTAAAATAACAAAAAAAGAAAATGATCAATATTGGAGAGGATATGTGTGAAAACTTGGACACTAATGCATTGTTAGTGGAGTGGTGAACTAAATTAACCATTCTGGAGAGCAATTTGTAATTATGCCCAAAGGACAGTAAAATTGTGCATATCCTTTGATCCAGTAATACCACTACTCAGTCTACATCTTGAAGAGATCATATGAAAGGGAAAAAAAAGGTCCACATGTACAAAATATTTAAAGGAGCTCATTTGGGGGGTTCTCATCAATTGGGAAATGGCTTAACAAGTTATGGTATATGAATGCTGTGGAAGACTTGTTCAGTAAGAAATAATGAGCTAATGGGCTTTAGAAAAACCTGGAAAGACTTGCATGAACTGATGCTGAATGAAATTGGTAGAACCAGGAGAATATTATACAAATCAACAGTAATATTGTGAGATGATCAATTATGATGGATGTAGCTCCTCTCAGTAGTGATCAAGGACAATCCTGAGAAACTTGTTAAAGAAAATGCCACCCAAATCCAGAGGGAAAAAACCATAGAATCTGAATGCAGAGCAAAGTACTTTTAAAAACTTCTTTTATGTTGTTTCTTTCTCTTTTTTGTGTCCTCCCCTTATTTCTTTCTCCTTTTACAATGGAATAGAGAATATGTTAAAACACAATTGTAAATGTATAAAATGTATACTCAAAAGCTTATACAAAAGAATGAATGTTGAAAACTATCTTTCTATGAAATGGAAAAAATAAAAAAAGATAAGGAAAAGATAAAAAATAAAAACAGAAGGTTTCAACTGCTTTAGGTGTAAAAGGCTTAGCTTGGAAGGACATGGAGGCTGGAACTTCATCTTAATCATTGCTACTTCTGTAGGGAATGTCTTCCTATTTAGATGATTATTTTTCTGAGATGACTATGGAAATAAAATTTTATATTCTTTTATGTTTGAAATTATTTTTCTTGATCCTGGATTAGTAAAGTTTGTCTTAACTGTGGGCCTTTGTTTTTTCACCACAGATGCTTATTTTAATTTAAGCCTTGAATCTGATTTTGACTTGGTCTATAATAATGATTATTCAGTGATAGATACCAGGTCTTCCACGTTGCTAGACCAATCACTTTTCTCATCCTTTCTCACTGCTACTAGCAAATACAATAGCATGTCTGTAAACAAACAGATAAAAATACTCATTGATACTTCTGTCTCTAAAATATCATAAAATTCCTTCTCTAGCTTCTTTCTAGATATCAAAACTCTATGATCAAATTTTTGGATAACTATCCTCTCTTCCAATCTTTCTACTCTCTAAAACTAAAAAAGTAGTAAAGTTCTGGCCAAATATTGAAGGGATTAAAAAAATTCTCCTAAATTTCACTAGTTATTTATAAACATTTACAAGAATTTGAGTCCTACTCAGAGAATCATGACCTATTATTTTCCATTTCCAATGGAGGAACAAGGCAGGGAAAACATTTGTGACAAAAGAGAAGTTTGGGGTTAAATATGATGATAATAATGATGATATAAATAAAACTCAACCATTAAGAAGTCAAGAAAGAAGAACTGAATAGATGGCTGAACATGTGAATGTGTTTTCAGAAAGAGGAGGAAGAGTGATGGCTTTTCAAGACAAAATTTTTAACCACAAGAAACTACAAGAAGTTTATTATTAAATAACTTAGACTTTTTATCAATGTATAAACAACTACATATGCCTAAAGATTTGAGAATCTAACAAATACCCAGTCAAAATTATACATCAGAAAATCCCTATCTTTCTCATACATGGCAGGCAATAAACTCCTTTAATATTACAATGCAGATCTGAAAAGAGCCTTGAAAATTCAGTGCATAATTTGCACTTATGTGAGAAGACAAAAAAGGACTGTTCCCCAGAATAAGCTGGACATTTAAGAACATTTTCAATAGATATCACTATGTCAAATGCTTCTAACATTCAAGGTACATGAAACCAAACGTTTTCAAAATATGGAGACCAGATGGGGAAAAAAGAGGATTATAAGCCAATCCTCTAATTTTCCAGATGAGAGAAATAGGCTAAGTTCACACAGGTCATAATTGGCAAAGGTAGAATTGAAACTGGGGTCCTCCAACACCAGAATGTAGTACTTTGCCCACTGTACCTTGCAAATAACAAACCCTATAGGAAGATGAGGTAAATATCATTCCTGTTGTTCTGTCTGCTAATACAGTTGTCCCAAAAATGCTTTCATTTGACTAAGACAGAAGATAAGCTTATATTCTCTTAGATCTGTTGCGACAAATGCACCTATTTTGTGTATGTGAGCAATAATATGCACAAAATTCAATATTAAAGAATAATATCAGGATAGTGACTTTTACCTTAACTATTTCTTGCTACCAAAAACCTGAGAATAAGCTGATCATGATGATAACATAATTTATGTAAAATGCTTTGGGATCCTTAAAATTCTATATAAATGTCGGCTCTTACTTATTATGTGATATCAAGAAGAAATCAAGAAAAACTATGAAATTGCTTTTAGGTACCTAATAGACCTGTTAAGTATCAGAATGGTTTGACGAGGGAGTTGGTAAATTTCCACTCCTTTAAAGTTTTGTTAAAAACAAGATAAATTTTCTCATTGATTGGGAGGATTTACCCATAAACATGTTTGAAGTTTGGAGTGGGATAAGAATTATTTGAAATAGCTCTTCTATTTTTGTACTAGAATAAAAAAACTAATGTGCCTCTTTTAAAAACTATATTATATTCTGTTTAATTTGTTGCCCCTCAACTTAAAGGGTTTTTTTGCAAGGTAATGGAATTAAGTGACTTGCCCAAGGTCACACAGCTAGGTCATTATTAAGTGGCTGAGGTCAGATTTGAACTCAGGTCCTCCTGGCTCCAGGGCCAATACTCTATCCACTGTACCACTTAACTGCCTCTCAACTTAAGTTCTAATATATCCTGAGGTATTTTTTAGCTATAAACATTTTTAATAGAAAATAGTATGATGGAGCAAAGGTAACTTTGCTCTGAACAGCATTTTCTATTAAAGAAATATAATTTTTCATTGATAGACTAATCTATAAATGTTCAGCAATGATGAGAAAGGAGTTGTGAAACTGAAAAACTAGTTGCCCCAGAAGCCTTTACTCAAAAATAAACTGGATGGCATTTTAAATTAAAAACATTAGCAAAAAAGTAGAACTTTAAACCCCCCAAAACACCTAAAAGCAACATTTTACCATTCTCTAGAAAAATAGAAAGTAAAATGAGGAGGGCAATGAAGATTTCCCCCTGAGTAGCAGGCAACTAAAAGTCTATCCTGGAAGGAGGGGGAAAGTCAAATCAGAAAATATCTGTATTAACTTTGACACTAATTTGATCCAATGTCACTAATCAAGCTAGAATCAAGGATGCACAGGACTCAAAGGTTTGTTTTTTTTATGTTACACCAACAAGGAAAAACAGAACATCATGTAAATTGAAACTTATAAACATGACAAATAACACAGATTCCAAGAGTAACTGCAGTAGTTCTAATAGGTCATAGTCAACTGAGATGCTTGGCTTGACTCTTCATGTCCTTTCTCCTCTCACTTGCAGAGAAGGTTACAATGCCTGGAGGGACACATCCAAACCAACTGAAATACTCACCAAGCTCTGCAAAGACAATAAGTTGATCGGGCCTTACTTTCGACCTGGGGAGATCCAGGTTGGAAACCAGGTCTTTTCTGGGAAAACAGTCTTCACTGAGGAGGGCATTGGTAACTATTTCACGATATGTTCTGCTTATGTTATTTTAGAGAATCACTTAGAGAAATACAAGATTAGGGAAAGACTGTCATTTTAACACCATAAATGGGACTGTAAGGTAGAATATTGTCAGAAATGGCCATGAGTCCAGTATCTCATATATGCCTGACTCATAGCACATGCTTTATCAGTTCTTGTTGAATTTGCCTCGTGTGTTGGTGGTATTCCTGACCTGGGTTTGAATTCTGCCTCGTATGACCCTAGGCAAATCGGATAATCTCTGTCAGTCTCAGCTTTCTCATATGTAAAATGAAGATAGTAATAGCACTGACTTCAAAGGGTTGATGAAAAGATCAAATGAGATAACAAATATAAGATACTTTGCAAATCTTAAAGATAGATACTTTGCTGTTGAATCATTTCAGTCAGGTTCAACTTTTTATGACACCTTTGGAGTTTTCTTGGCAAAGATACTGAGTGATTTGCCATTTCTCTTCTCTTACAGATGAGGAACTGAGTCAAACAGGGTTAAATAAGTTGCCCAGAGTCACACAGTCAGTAAGTGTCTGAGGTCAAATTTGAACTTAGATCCTCCTATCTTCAGGGTTGGTGCTCTATCCACTGCTTCACCTAACTGCCATAAAGAAATATACATATGCTAACAATTGTTACATGGTGGGTGATTCCTGTGGTTCCAAGAAGTACTCTTTGCCCAAAATATGTGTCTTTCCCAGATACCTACTGATATTTATAATTCTTTAAATTTTCACTGGAGGAAAGGCCTATAATCCTCAATTCAAGAAAGATTTTTAAAGCATAAATCTCCCTAATCTCTAAGTTCACAATGACAAACTCATACTAAGGTATAAATGATGGTTATAAGGACCTTCCACTAAAAATCACATTCTATGACTCATCTTCTATTGAGGTGAACCTGGGGACTTAGAGGCTAAGAGAGAGCATGGTTCTACACAGCTGGCAAGCAGGCCCTACTAAGCTAGAAAGGCTTTTATAAAGAACCAGAGGTGGCCAGGTCAGGTATCTGAGGATCAGCCCAGTTAAGTTTGGAAAGATTAGGCACAATCAAGTGAATTTGACTACAGTCAAAAACATAACTAGACCATTTTTATGCACAAGGCCAGTGGAAGATAGAGATGAATTTACAGAGAGTATTATTGTCCAAGAGAAAAAGCAAGCTTTGACACAGCATGAGGCAGCTGCTTTGGAAGTTGTTTAAGAAGGAAAAAAGGCAAGGATCCAGAACAGGAAGAAATCACCTGAAGTAGGATAATAATAGGGGTAGAGAAGTAATCACCAAGCTGATTTGTTCCCAAGTGTGTTAGCACCCTCTTAATTTTAGTACCCCTTGAGCAAAACCCCAGTTGCCCTACCCTAGTTAAAATTCTGGTCATAGTAACTCTCAAAAGTTATTCTTAACACTGCTAAATTTAAGAAAGGAGAGTGGGGTAGGAGTATGGATTATGATTTGCATCTGTTGAAGATGCAATCATATCAGTGAAATCATAGATCTTGAAAATATAATACTGAGTCCTTTCCCTGAGATCAGGCTTAATCAGGAGAGAGCACTGAGAATCTGAATAGTGAAAGAATAGAGTGTGCCATGAAAATGGAGAATAGGGGGAGGCACACTCCTATCGGGTTTCCTAATACAGCACTAACTGGTTCAGGAGCTGGGTCTTTTGTGTTTCTAAGTTACACTTGAATTCCCATAATAAGATCCAGATTCAGTTAGGTTAGGCACAGACTCTAGATGCCCCTTTCCCCTCTGACACTTGGGATTGGTGTTTTCAACAATGAGCATCACTCTGTACTTATTTGAGATCCCACACAGTTAGTTCTCAGACTTCTGAATGGCTTCATTCAAAATCACTCAAGGTTGTTCATAATCCCTATTAATTCAATCCTGTCTAGGATAAAGAATATGATTCTGGACATTCTAGGTGCTCCCAATCTCATTGGATTTAAATTAATTTTTTAAATTTAAATAATTCATTTAAATTATTTTTAAATATCCACAAATTCTTTCAGTATGCCCATGTATGTACTAATGCACTGACCTCAAGGTCTTATCTCTTTGTTTCCATCTAGATGAGCCAGTTGAATCTTATGAGCACTTGGCACTTAAAGTTTTACATTCCTGGAATGAAATCGCCCAAGTTGGATGTAAGCTTGTTCCAGAACACATAGAAACTCGACCGTTGTATCACAAGGATAAGCCAGGAATGGAACAGGTAGGGAAGTGACTGTGCCTACAGGTATGAAGCTGAGTTTGTTGGTTGAAATTTTCCTTTAAAACTTGTCATTGTTTTCCCTTGAGTCACCTTCGGATTGCATATTTTATTCTTTTGCTGTGAAAGATTCTTTGTCCAGTTACCACTCCTCACTCCTTTTTCTTCATTCATATCATGTCAATCCTTCTCATCTCTCTCACCTATTTCTAGCCTTGTACTATCCTTCTGTAATCCAGTTCTATTGTTAACAAACTGTTCTTGAAACTCTTTGAGAACAAGCTTGAATGCCTAAATTTGAAATATGATGGGTCATAAATAATGACATAGCCCCAAACATTCTGTAAGATGATCCAGATGTTTTGCCTAAAGTTGCTCTAGAATATTTATTTTTTAAGGCAATTGGAGTTTTGACATGCCTAGGGTCAACTAGTAAGTGTCTGAAGACCCACTAGCTAAGAATGGTTCTTATAGTTCAAAATATAACTGAATTTAAAATTTGTATAAGTTATGTAAAATTTGTTTGTTTATGTAAATTTTTTCTTATCAAAAAGATATATAAAAACAGGATTTGGACCAAGGACTAAAGTTTGCCAAACCTTGATCTATAGTAAGAGATCACTTAGAGCTTAAGGGTTCAAATAAACAATCTTCTTTTAAAAAAATGCAACAACATCGAGGTAAAGCAATCCCAAATCAATTGAGTATTTCAGAAATATAAAAACAGATAAAAACCACTAGTAAAAAGGTTAAAAGTAGTCAGTAAGGATATTCCTTGGAATCTGAGGAGTCTTAAGTACTGGTTTTATCTGCTTCTTGGACAGAGGGTTGACAGCTGGATATCAAATCTATTAATCTGAGGGCAAAGTTTAAATCAAACTGCCCCAGTTCTGTGCCACAATGTTCCTGCTCACAACAATCCTTGCTCTTGAAGGAGTTGGAAGAGAGTGGAGTAACTCATGCCTCCCAAGTTCCATCAGTATCCTGGCACTTATCAAGTGTTCTTTCTCATCCTGTAAATCTGTCAAAGCCTACTTCAAACCCCCATCTATTCCACAAAACCTTCCTTGAATATCCTCATCCTATTTTATCTCCACTTTCTATTAATTCCTAATCATCAGTTGAACTCTATTAGCTTGTCTTTATTTACTGGTCTGTATTTTTCACTTATATTTCATGTATGTTAGTCTCATCTCCATGGGTTGATGATAAGTTCTTTGAAGGCAGAAATCTTGTTTTAGACTTCTTATCCTTTGCAATACCTTTTATTCTTAAGAGACTTTAATTTTTATCTTTGATTCTCAATACCTACTGTGGTGATGGCATATAGGAGAATTACTGGTTGATCGACTGATTTATAGATTGATTCCTGTCAAAGTGTTGGGTGGATATCCCATACTATATTAGAAACCTAATACTACAGCAGCACATTGAAGGATCTCCTCATTTCCCAAGAATATGAATTTGTCACTGAAGTCACTTGCTTCCTCTCTAGAAGGAAATTAGACAATAAGGGAAATATGCATCCAATGATATAGTACACTCCCATTCTCATGTGTTTTTTAACTGTATGGGATTCAACTATTCTGTTAACAAGCTTTTGTCCTTCCAAAATCTCTCTATAGAAAAAAGTCTAAAAATAAAATTTCAAGGGGGAGAGATTCATTCTGTACCTAATATTGCTATTATAAAGAAGCTTCACAGAATAATAAAATAATGCAAGAAAAGGGTTATTGCTATTCACTCTCTAATTCCCACTAAAATTTGAGGTCTAACATCATTGGTTGAAAAATGCTGGCTTGTAAGCACCTAAAATGTACTAAACTTCCAGAATGATAATGGTTTTTGCTC
Organism: Macrotis lagotis; assembly: GCF_037893015.1. Taxonomy (NCBI): domain Eukaryota; kingdom Metazoa; phylum Chordata; class Mammalia; order Peramelemorphia; family Peramelidae; genus Macrotis; species Macrotis lagotis. Next base: position 587,078,875 of record NC_133666.1, read on the forward strand.
TTCCTTCTGAAAGGGTCGCCTGCAGATGTGGGTAGACATGTTTCCTAAAGATATGCCTCAGCCTGGACCACCTGTTGACATCTCCCCAAGAAAGCCCAAAGGGTAATGTACTACAGACCCTCCCACTAGGAATATATGTCATCATGCAAACATCATGGGGTTCCATTGAGTGAATCAAATAGGTTTTTATGAACTTCTAATTAACCTTTGATGCCTAAAAGTTATTGATCAAGGAAGATGAGATAATTGTCAATATCTCTCAGTAAGAGCTTTAAATCTTATATTATCAACTGTAAAATAAGGGATATTGTAGGAAGTAGTATGGTATTGTGCAAAGTACCCTGGACATAGAAAAAGAGGATGTGGGTTCTAATTTTACCCATGATGCTCAGTATAGTCTTACATAAATATGTCTTAGATAAATCACTTATCATTGTGGCTCTCAATTTGTTTAATTGCAAAATGAGAAGGCTGATCCCAAGATCTCTCCCAACTCTAGATCCATATTTATGATTAGATTACCTCTAAGGTTTCTTCCAATTAGTCTATGCTTCCAAATTTCTTTCCAGTTTTAAGGTTTTATAATTTTATGGGATTAATTGTTCTAAGATTCAACTGCTCCCCTACCCCCTTTTAACCTCATATTTCTAGAGAGATTTACATACTCTTGGCAAGACTCTACTTGACTTTGATTACCACCAATGGGGATAAGCTTGGAAAGCATTGTTTCTTTCGAGCTTGGAAGAAAGGCAGGCCCTGCCAGCTAGTTCGCTGTTAAAAGATGTCATTTCATGGACAGATTTTAAATCCCTACATAGGGTAGCAAATTGGTTCAATGGATAGAGCACCGGAATAGGAATCAAGAAGACATAAATCTGGCCTCAAATACTTACTAGCTATATAATGCTGGTTAAATCTTTTAACCCACTTTGCCTTAGTTTCCTCATCTGTAAAAATGAGCTGGAGTATCTTTGCTGAGAAAAGTCTAAATGGGGTCACAAAGAGATAGAAACAACTGAAATGATCGAACAACAACCCTCTTAATACATTTGGATGGGTCCCATTTATACATACAAAACTTCAAGAATCTGTAAGTTGATCCATGGAGAGACATACTCTATCTTTATAGATGCCAGCCCTGCAATGATTTAGTAAGTTGTTTCATGAGTACTCTAACCACTGAGTCATGAAGCGGCTATTCAAGAGTCACTAAGGGCTTATTTTCCCCTTCCAATCTGAAGGTATAGGGCACTCCGTGGCAGCTTACTGACTAGGGAATGTGTCCAGCTGTCTATGATTTTTGCCAAGTAAGTACTCCAGAATGGGGCCATAAGGTAAAGTGGAGATAGTGCCATTTTCAAGTCATAGTATGATCTGAGTTGAGTTTCCTCACCAGGTGCTTCCTATGCTTGGTGATACAGTCAATAGTGACTGGTGACTCATCTTCCTGAGTTCAAATCCATCTCAGACACTTACAAACCTTGTTTGACTCAATATCTCATCTGCTAAATGAGGAAGAGAAGGAAGATGGAGAAGGAAATGGCAAACCATTTCATTATCTTTGCCAAGAAAATTTGAGATGAAATTTATGAAGATTTGGACAGGATTTAAAATATCTGAAAAAGCAAATTGTAACTAACAGAATGTTAAGACTAATAAGCAATCATTTTGTTCCATTCTTAACATAGGATCCATAGATAAATTTCAAAGGATTTATGACTTTCAAAGGATTTATGTCTTTTGATTGGAAAAAATAATGTATCTTCATTTTCACTAACCTTTTAGTTCCTTTTTAATTTGAATATTTTACTTTATGAATTAAAAAAAAGACAATCAACCTTTACTCTGAGGAGTCCATAGTCTTAGGGGTTGATGACACATGCAAAGATGAATAATTTATGATTCTTATTCTACTTTCCTCATTTTGCAGATGAAAAACTGATTGGAAAAAATAAAATCAAATAATTTATTTAAAGTCACACAGATGATCTATGGTAACTATCGTAAATGGGCAGTATCTAGTGTTCAGAACTTAAAATGAACTGAGAGATCATCTGATTTCAAATATGAGAAAACATGCTGAGAAGTAATGACATTTGCCCAGAGTTCTACAGATATTAATTAGCAAAGTTAGGATTCAAATTCACTTCTTTTGACTTCAAATCCATTGTCCTTTACGCCAGATCATATTGACATTTTGTGATGGTGGCAGCATAGTGGTCATAATAGAATTGAATAGCAATCAAATCCTCATTCATAATCCACCTATTTCTTTTAATAGTGGTAGATGAGGCAGGAATACTGAAATGCTATGGCTCTCTGAACCAATTATACAATTATGGATGGCAGGTTTCAGCTGCTGAGGTCATCTATTGGAAAACACCAAGGACAGTTTTACAAGGACAGATGATCTCTCAGTTCATTTTAAGTTCTGAACACTAGATACTGCCCATTTACGATAGTTACCATAGATCATCTGTGTGACTTTAAATAAGGATATGGTGATCACTGCTGTCCAAGAATATTTTAAAATAACAAGAAGACCAAGAGCAATAATATGTGAAGTGGATTTGGATTCAAAAGATATGATTTCAAGTACTGCTTCTGTCACTTTCTTCCTATAGATTATAGGACAAAACATGTCATCTGAAAAATGAGGAAGTTAGATACCGCCTAACATCCCTTCCATGCCAAAATTCTATAATTCCTAATCAGTCTAATTAATGATATGATTTATTCATACTTATAATCTGGTTTACTAAAAGTAACATGTTCTAGTAATTGAAATGCCATTCTATGTTAATTAAAACATTATTATATATGAATCATAATTGTAAATTATACCATTTATTAACAGTACAATGGATAGAGCATTGAACCTGGTACCTAGAAGACCTTAGTTAAAATATGGCCTCAGACATTTACTTGCTGACCTGACCAAGTCACTTAACCCTGTTTGCTGCAGTTTCTTTATCTCTAAAATGAGCTGGCAAAGGAAATGGCAAACCACTCCAATATTTTTATTAATAATAACTCAAGGGGCATCTAGGTGGCACAGTGGATAGAGCGCTGGCCCTGAAGTCAGGAGTACCTAAGTTCAAATCCAGTCGCAGACACTTAATAATTACCTAGCTGTGTGGCCTTGGGCAAGCCACTTAACCCCATTTGCCTTGCAAAAATCCTCTAAAAAAACAAAACAAAACAAAAAAAAAAAACCCCAAACCAATAATAACTCAAATAGATTCTTGAAAAGTTAGATATAACTGAAATGAAAGACCAACACACAAAATTATTCTTAAAAGCAACATGGCTTATTTACAATATTTTACTAAGTTTGTGATTAAACTAGTAATTCATTAATTGATTATAAATTGATAATTAAAATAAATTTATTAAGAAAAATATTAATAAAGGTTAGTAAGAAACTCCTGGTTTGAAAAGTACTACCAAAACTACCTGCGGTTTATAGACTCAGAGAATCACCTGGGGAAAGATAGTGAGGATCAAATGAAAGAACTTTTGCAGATGGGGACTATGTTGACTGATTCATTCAAGTTTCCTCACCTTAATATGTGGAAGATCTTGGATATGAGCCCAGATCTTCCAGTTTCAAATCTAGTATTTTCCATTCTATGCCATGAAGTCTCTTGTCTATAACTTTAATTCTGACTTCTCCCTGTTTCAGTTATGAATTAAGAGTAATAATCTGGAATACAGAGGATGTCATTTTGGAGGACGAAAATATCTTCACAGGACAAAAATCAAGTGATATTTATGTTAAAGGGTAAGTTCATTTAAGCAAATAACCGCTCTTCTTTTTTGTTTTGTTTTGTTTTAAGGTGGTCATTACCTCATAGGAAATAGTCATTTTGAGGACTTGACTATACTCCATTTCTTTATAAACTTAAGTGAGATGCTTATCTTTCAAATCTATCAATGGTAAACTGTTAGATGGAAATCCCTCCTAGTTATGTTAATATAAAGTGTGTAGCAATGAGAGAGGGCAGTTAGGTGGCACAGTTGATAGAGCACTGTTCCTGAAGTTAGGAAGACCTGAGTTCAAATCCAGCCTCAGACACTTACATGACCCTGGGCAAGTTACTTAACCTCATCCGTAAAATGAGCTGGAGGAGGAGATAGCAAAACATTCGAGTATCTTTATCAAGAAAACCTGAAATAGAGTTACAGAGATTTAGACATGACTGAAAATGACAGAACAAGAACAGCTACAGCAAAGTACCACTTAAAACCTACTTTCAAATTTCCTAATCCTGTTGAAATTAGAAAAATACAGTCCAAAGTATGATAAAGAAATGCTGGTAATAATGCTCAAGTTAAAGTCAGACCTCATCCTTCTCTTTATTGTTATAACAAACACTATACCCAGATGATGAGGACTTGATATTATTTAATTTTCTTCTTTTACTTTGGCAATCAACAACAAACAGAAACATACCAGTATGCAAAGAAGGATAAAGAGGATTTTATATGAAACCAAGAATAAGTTACATGAAAAAAAAATTAATATGTATATCTTTTTTAAAATGTGTATATTCTTAACATGATAGTAACTAAATGAACCTGTTTGTGTCCCTTTCTGAGCTTTTTCGTTTCCTTTTGTGTGTATTTTTATGAATAAAGAATTTCCCATTAATCTTTTATACCTCAGTGTAGAAGGTAAAAGCTTACAGAATTTTCTTTGAAACTTGAGAAAAAACTCAGTATAAGAGACCAAATAACCTATATTTCAAGCGAGACTTAGCTGGCACTTCCTTTCCTTCCCAAAGACATGAATGTATTGATTTCTTTCCTATAGATTATAACTTCCTTGAGGGTAGCACTGAATTTTGCCTCCTTTGTATCCCTAGTACTTAGTACAGTGCCTGTTTCATGGTAGGTTTGTGATAAATGTCTCTTTTTGGACACTAAGGAACTTTCTTTTTTTTGTTTAATTTTTTTTTCAAATTTTTTATTTTATTTTATTTTTTTAATTCTCATTTTGTACAAATATTTTTTTACATTAATAAAATATTCTTGTTTAAGAGTAAACAAAATACTCCTACCCCATGAATATAGACTTGCTTGGGCAATAAAGTAAAGGGGAGAGAAAAAAATTAAAATAAAAAAAATAATAGTAATAATTGTAAGGCCAGGTGATATAATGGACGAAGCACCAGCCCTGGAGCCACGAGCACACGAGTCTATATCCAGCCTCGTAAACCCAACAATCACCCAGCCATGTGACATGCAAGCCACCTGATCCCCACTGCCCTGCAAAAACCAAAAAGAAGAAAAAAAAGACCCCAAATAAAATAAAATAGTAATAATAGTAGGGGTGGCTGGGTGGCAGACAGAGCATTGGCCCTTGAGCCAGGAGCACCTGGGTCCAAATCCAGCCTCAGACACCCAAAGATCACCCTGCTATGTTACCCCAGGCAGGCCACCCAGCCCCATTTGCCCTGCACCCTCCCCAAAATAATAATAATAATAATGATAAATGTGCTTTAGTCTTTGTTTCAACACCAACAACTCTGTCATGGGTGGATTGCATTATTTATGGTAAGTCCATCACAAAAGTTACTTCCATATTTTCCCAACGTTGCCATTGCTGATTGCAACTCCCTCCTTTCTTATTTCTCCACTACCATGTACTATATTTTCTCTCTCCTTTCACTCTGACTCTGCTGTAGGGTTGCTGAGTGGCACAGCAGACATATCCCTGGTCCTGGGGCCAAGAAGCCCTGAGACCCCACACCGCCCCTTAGGCCCAGAATCCACCTGGCCCTATGGTCCTGGACAGGCCTTCCAATCCCAGCCCCTTGCAAAAAGTAAAAAAGAAAATGTGTTATATTTGACCACTCTCCCCACATGGTCCATCCTCTCTTCCTTTATTCACATCCCCACCCCTTCCCCCTGCTCCCCCCTCCTTCTTACTCCAGATGTCTATACCCCATTGAGTATATATGCTGTTTCCTCTCCTAGCCACCTCTGATGAGAGCAAAGGTCCCCTCATTCGCTCTTGCCTCCCCACTTCCATATCATTGCAATAGCTCATTGTAATAAAAAAATCTTATTATATGAAATATCTTGGCCTATTCCCCTCTCCTTTTTCTTTCTCCCATTACATTTCCCTTTTTTTCTATTGGCTCAATTTTTACACCATATTTTATCTTTGAATTCAGCTTTCTCCTGTGCTTCAACTGTAAAAAGCTCCCTCTACCTGCTCTATTAACTGAGAAGGTTCATATGAGTATTATCAGTGTCATTTTTCTATGCAGGAATACATGCAGTTCATCTTCATTAAGTCCCTCATATTTTCCCCTTCTCCTCCAATCTCCATGCTTCACCTGAGTCCTGTATCTGAAGATCAAACCTTCTGTTCAGCTCTGGCCATTCCAAAAGGAACATTTGAAATTCCCCTGGTTCATTGAAAGTCCATCTTTTTCCCTGCAAGAGGACATTCAGCCTTGCTGAGTAGTTCATTCTTGGCTGCATTCTAAGCTCTTTTGCCTTCTAGTATATTATATTCCAAGCCCTATGAGCTTCCAATATAGTTGCTGTTAAGTCCTGTGTGATCCTGACTGCAGCTCCATGATATTTGAACTGTGTCCTTCTGGCTGCTTGTAATATTTTCTCTTTGACTTGGAAGTTCTGGAACTTGGCTATAACATTCCTAGGGGTTGTTTTTTGGGGATCTCTTTCTCGGGGGGATCGGTGGATTCTCTCCATTTCTATTTTGCCCTCTGCTTCTAGAATATCAGGGCAATTTTCCTGTAGTAATTCTTTGAAAATGATGTCAAGGCTCTTTTCCTGATCATGACTTTCAGGTATTCCAATAATTTTTAAATTATTTGTCCTAGGTCTGTTTTCCATATCAGTTATTTTTTCAATGAGATATTTCACATTTTCTTCTAATTTTTCATTTTTTTCAGTTTTGAAGTATTGATTCCTGATTCCTGGTAAATTCATCAATCTCCCTGAATTCTATTCTTTGTCTGAAGGATTTGTTTTCCTCAGAGAGTTTTCTTATCTCTTTTTCCATCTGGCAAATTTTGCTTTTTAAGGCATTCTTCTCCTCAATAACTTTTTTGAACTGTTTTATCCATTTGACCTAAGCTGTTTTTTAGCATGCTATTTTCTTCAGCATTTTTTTGGATTTCCTTGACTAAGCTGCTGACTTCATTTTCATGTTTTTCCTGCATCTCTCTCCTTTCTTTTCCCAGTTTTTCTTCCAACTCCCTCATTTGATTTTCAAAGTCTTTTTTGAGCTCTGTCATAGCCTGAACCCAATTTCTGTTTTTTCTTGGAGTCTTTAGATGCAGCAGCTTGTGCTTCCTCATCTTCAGACTGAGTATTTTGATCCTTCTTGGGCTCATATGCAAAATATTTCTCAATGGTCTTCCTCTTGTTTCTTTGCTTATTCATTTTCCCAGCCTAAGCCTGTTTTGGGGGTGCTTCCTGAGCTTTTGGGACACTTCCACAAGGGTCTCAGTGTGTGAGGCTCTGTCCTCCCTCCTGGTCTGTGAATGACCATAAGCACCCCCCTCTGCCACGGGCCGAGGTGGGGGGGGCCCTGTTGTTCTATGGGGGGGCCTAGACTGCGATCAGGATCTGAATGTGGTCAGAGCCCCAGAGTCCTGTTCCAGGGGCAGAGGACAGAGCTCTGCTGTCTCTCTTCACTCCCCTCCCTCAGCTCAATGGGTTCATGCCCTGGGGGCTCCTGCTTACCAGCTCTGCCTGCTTCTGTTTCCAGATCTGGGCTTCAGAAAGACCAAGCTGCTCCCTGTGTGCCCCAAGGGCTGGGTTCCACATGCTCGTTCTGGCAGAGGTCCCCCGCTGTTCCCCCACTTTGTGCCCGGTGCTCCCTGGGGTGCAGCTCAGGAGACTCCCCTGCTGAGCCTCGGCTCCCAGCACCTTGTGGCTGCCTCTGGGAGGCTGATGTTCTTTTGCTCTGGGGGGCCACCCCTCTGGCAGGCCGCCCCTCTGACCCCGGGAGCAGAGCCTTTCTGCTCTTTTCCAGGATTCCTTGAGTAGGAGAACTGCCTCACTGGGTCCTTTTGTGGGTTCTGTCTCTCAAAAATTTGTTAGAGTCCTTAGTTTCAAGTTTTATCAGAGAGCTCCTAAGACTAGATCTCTTCTTGTTGTCATCTTGGCTCCGCCCCCACAGTCCCATCTTGGCTCCGCCCCTGCAGTCTAAATGTTTCTTGAAATATCAATCTTTTAAGTGACTCATTGTTTCAAAAATCCTCATGGGATCAGAATTAAAATATAAAATTACTTGCAAAGTTAAAAATAACTTAAAGTAACAAATCAACCAATTAACTAACAAACAATAAAAGTAATAAATGCATTAAGTACCTACTATGTAGGAAGTTCTGGACAAAGTGTTGAGTATACATTTGATTAGCAGATATAGTATGTGGGTATTAAAGTAAAAAAATACAATAATTTTTGTTGTTTGGTCATTTCAGTCATAGCTGACCCCATTTGGAGTTTTTTTTTTGGCAAAGATACTGGAGTAGTTTGCCATTTCCTTTTCTATCTCATTTTACAGATGAGGAACTTGAGGTAAACAGGGTTAAATGACTTGCCCAACATAACACAGCTAATAGGTATCTGGGGCCAGATTTGAACTCAGGAAGATGAATCTTCCTAATTTCAGGCCCATACATAATCAACTATGTTACTTTGCTGCCATAACTATAACAATAACTAACTTTTATAGTTAGAGGTTTGTCAAGAGCTTTTCAAATATAATCTCATGTAGTCCTCATAATAACCCTGGGAAATATGAGTTATCATTATCCCTTTTTTACAGAAGAGGAAACCAAGGTAGAGAGCTGTTAAGTGACTTGCTCAAGGTCATAGAATTAGCTAAAGTTTGAACTTGGGTCTTCCTGATTCCAGGTCTAGTACTCTTTCCATTGTGACATCTAGTTGTCTAGCTGCCTAGGAGAGACACTAGCATCTGGAAGAGTAGGAAAGGCTTGTTTAGCATAAAACAAACATGACAGTGATGATGATGATGATGATGGCATTACTTTAATATCATTTTATAATTCTAAGTGCCCTTTAAAACTTTACTTTGAATCTTGAGAGTATAAAGTGTTCTAAAGTTTACGATGTCCTTTACATACATTACCTTGAGCTTTAAAACATGAGGCAGATGCTACAGGTACTATTATTCCCCTTTTAGAGGTGAGGAAACTGAGACTTGGAGAGGTTAAGTGACTTGGAGAGGTTAAGCCCAGGGTCCTTCATCCAGTACATATCACAATTAAGATTCAAACCCACGTTTTCTTAATTCTCAATTCTCCCATTATTTTTGGACTTAGGAGATATAGCTTCTAATTCTATCTCCATGTCTATATGACAATGACAACTCAAATTACCTCTTTAAGCCTTGTTTCTGCATTTGTAAATGAGTCAGTGCTTTAAACTTTAAGACCAGCACAGCATCCCATTTTTACGGAGGAGAAAACTGAGGCCCAGAGAACATAAAATAAGCAAACCTCAAAGTCTCAGAGCCAATAAGAGTCAGAGTGAGGATCCAGCTATTTGATCCTTTGCCAATGTTCTTTCTAGGCCAAGCAAAATAAATACCATGACTCAGGTCCTAAGAGAGAAAAGTTTTAGGAAAAAACAGGCAGGAAATTCCAGAGTCCCAGCCCACTGTTACGCTAGAATGAGGAAAATTTGAGTTCAAATCCAACTCTAACCCTTATTAACTGTGTAATCTGGATAAGTTACCCAACCTCTGTATACCTCAGTTTCTTCAAATGTAAAAGGGGACTAATAATGGCCCCAGCCTCATAGGGTTATTTTGAGGATCAATTGAGAGAATATCTAGTCATAATAAACTTTTATTGAATGTATATTCCCTCACTTGCTTTCTTCATGCAGATGGTTAAAAGGCATGGAAGATGATAAGCAGGAAACTGATGTGCATTATAACTCTCTGACGGGAGAGGGCAACTTCAACTGGCGGTTCCTGTTTCCATTTCAGTATCTCCCTGCTGAGAAGCAACTGGTCATCTCCAAAAGAGAAAACATCTTTTCATTAGAAAAGACAGAGCGGAAAATTCCAGCCGAGCTCGTTCTCCAAGTTTGGGATTTTGAAAGACTTTCTTCTGATGATTTCCTGGGTAAGCTGACAGCCCCACTGAATGCACATGAGCAATCTGCATCATTAGATAGTGTGGCCATCTCTGTCCTCCAAAGACTTGGTTCCTGCCCCTTGTAGAGTTTTCAGTCATTTGTAGTCATAGACTTATATATTGAAAGGTAGTATGACATAATGAAAAGGGAATTGGTTTTAGTGTTAGGAAGCCTAATCTTTCACTTATACTATGTGATCCTGGGTAAATCCTCAGTGACTCAAGGAACTTTTTAAGACTATAAACAGAATGGTTGCTTATCTGTAGGGTGGAGAAATCACAGAATTGTAGCCTTAAGGCAAGAAGGGACTATAGAGTCCAGTTCCCTCATTTTATAATTAAGAAAACTGAGGCCAAGAGAGATTAAGTCATTTGCCCAGAAACATAGAAGTACTAGGTAGCTATCATCTAAAGCAAAGAAAAAAAAATCATAGGTTTGGCCAAAAACCAAAAATATCAAGTTAAGATAGACATGCTGATAGGAATATCATATGGCCTAGTCATATGGACAAATGGAATATAGATAGAACTGTGACTTCCTCTCTACCCACTCAGAAGGTAGCCTTCTACGCCTTATCAAAAAATATCCAAAGGAGTTACCTAAGGCCAATAGAGAAAAAGAGACTTTCATAAGGTCACATAACTGAAATATCTCAGAAGTAAGATTTGAAAACAGGTCGTTCTGACCTAGTGCTCTGAGTGCCCATAATACCTTTATCTTGCCTGGTCATGAATTGTTTTACAGTTTCCATCCTCCTGTTTTTATTTATTTAGCATATAATAAAAAATAACAGCTCATATTTCTATCTGCTTTATAGTTCACAAAGGTTTTTCAATTAACCAACCAATATGCATTTCTTAAGCTGAGGATGACAAGGTACTGGAGATACAAAGTTAAAAATAAAACAATGCTAACTCTCAAGGAGTTTATGCTAATGAGTGAAAATATGTGAATAGGCAAATATGTAAATATAGAGACACATACATATATGTAGAGACACACAATATATATATATACATATACATGTGTTATATATATTATACATATATATATATATATATATATATATATATATATATATATATATATATATATATATAGATATATAGTACATGGATATCTGTGGAGGCAGAATATCCCAAACACCTTAGTGCAGGTTTAAATTATTTAAACATTATTAAAACTAAAATCAAACTAAGACTTTTCTAAACAAAAAAAAATGCATGGTACTTTGAAGTGGAATACAAGCATCTATGTATGTATGGGGTGGGAGGAGTAATGAGATAAGTCCTTAAGCAGTCATCAAGTGTTTATTAAGCACTTACTATGCACCATATGTATAGGGTATTCAGGAAAAACTAGTACCTCTATGTGAGCAGGCTTGCCAAGTCTCTTTTAGGGCTACTTATCTACCTTTGGTGTTCACCTGGTATCTCATCTATGACTCAAAAAATCTATGGTATGAGCAGTGGTCACATTCTGATAAGTTGTATCAGCAAATGGTTTAAATAAACTAGGCTGAGGGTAACTGACAGCCCTCAGTGAGTTAAGAGAATATCTATCCTAAGTATGTGAGAACTTCTTCTAATAGAATGGGTAGATGAGAACAATATTTTCTAGTGGACACCTGCTGAAGCAGGTGTTGTGGAGTCCATAGAGCTTAGTCAGACGTTGAAAATACCAAGATCATTAACTGACTCCCAGGCCATTACCAGAAGTCTGGACTTTTGTTTTAGTGCTGGACTTTTATGACTCTCTTTTTTAAAAAAAAATTTATTTAAGGCAATGGGGTTAAGTGACTTGCCCAAGGTCACACAGCTAGGCAATTTATTAAGTGTCTGAGGCTGGATTTGAACTCTGGTACCTAGGGCCAGTGCTTTATCCACTGTGACACCTAGCTGTCCTGACTTTTATGACTCTTGAAGAGAAAATGAGGCTGGTGACTTTGTGCAACTCTGCCTCACTTGATTGACTAATTGCTTGCTGATCTTCATTGTTGCCCTTTGTAATTGAAGAATATAAAATCATTTGAATGATGGCATGATGCATATTATGTTGATTAAAGTGAGGGATGTTGTGGCATCTTTCTCACTGCCTTTTCCAGAACAGGACTACTGGTGATGGTCTGGATACAGTGGGACGTCTTGGCCACTTAGATGTGGTCCCTCCTATGTAATCAAGGCACCATGGCATTGCATTAACTCTGGACAGAGTGACAATATGGTATTTTGGGGGACAAATTTGTAACATTACAGTAAAGCTAATCTGTCTCTTGATGATCCAAGTTGTCAGTATGGTGATTTTTAAGACAGTAAATCTATTTCAAGCACTTCAAGACATCACTCCATGATGTCATTGGTCCTCTTTGAAAACAAGTGACAAACAACATTAGCAACTATATACTAGGTTTTCAGGATATAAATATGAAAACAAAACCAATTTCTGCTCTCAGGGAACTTACATCTGGTCATGTATAATAAACTCCTCAGTTATAATTTACACTTATCTTCCTTCCCAACCTGCCCTTACCCCACCATTCTAATCTTCTTATATTTGATTCTCTTCCAGGAGCTCTGAGATCTAGGTGTACAGGCCTACTTGTTGGTCCTTGAACAGGACACCTTATCTTCTGTTTTTGGCTTTGATTTCCCTCAAGGCCTAGAATATTTTTTCCTCCTCACTTCAAACATTATTGCACTAGCAAAGAAAATGTGTTTTTTTATCATTAAAATGGAAATGGTATGAATTTGCGTTACTTACCTTACAGACTGCTATGGGAACAAGAAATCCCAAGTTTCCTTTAATATTCAGCTCAGCACTACCTTCTACAAAATCAATCAATGAAATTTTATTTAATAAGTGCTTACAGTGTATAAAGTACTATGCTGTGTTGATGATTCAAGAAAAGGCAAAACATTTTTTTTAATCCTTGCCCTCAAATAGCTTACATATTGATGGGAAAGGTAACTAATTAGATATATGCAAACTTCAGATTGAGTAGATAGAAGGCAAAGACTCAAGTAACTGGAGGACTTGGAAGGCTTCCTGAAGAAGGTGGCATTTTAAAAATATGTGTTTTGTTACACAATATAAACAGGAACTCCTAATTATTGGCCTTTTGAAGGTAGGAACCAAAATTCAATGTTGATTTTCTTGACTTTCTTGGCTTCTTTAAAGACAACTCTAATACTACTTATTTATTTATTTGTTTGTTTAAAGCAATGGGGTTAAGTGACTTGCCCAAGGCTACACAGCTAGGCAGTTATTAAGTGTCTGAGGTCAGATTTGAGCTCAGGTCCTCCTGACTCCAGAGCTGGTGCTTTATGTATTATGACACCTTAGCTGACCCCTCTAACACCACTTTCTGCAAAAATCAAGTTTTCTAATGGATTTTCTCCTTTCCTTCTGAACTAATGTTGCTGTGGGTGGGATCTTAGACATTTTATATGACATACAAGTGGTCTAAATTTTTAATTCAGTACAATTTAACAGGCATTTTTGAGGAGATTGGACTAGATGACCCCTAAGTTCCCTTCCAGCTCTAAATCTATGATTCTAAAATCCAAATGCAAAACAATCCAAATACAAACACCTATATTAGGTTCTAGGGATCAAAAGATAAAAACAAGCAGTCTCTGCCCTCAGGGAGCTTACATTTTCCTGGAATAATACAACAGATATATAGATATAGAATAAAGTAATTTTGAAATTGGGCAGAGCAGACAACTGGGGGAGTCAGGAAAAGCTTCTTGTAGGAGGTAGTATCTAAAGTAAACCTTGAAGGGAGCTAGAGATTTGAAGAGATTGAGAGGAAAAGAGCATTTCTAGCACACAAGAAAATCTTTACCAAAGTAGAGATGAGAATTAGAAGGCCAAATGTGAAGAACAACAAATAGGTCAGTTTGTTTCTAAATAGAGTGCATATTTATAGGAATATAGGCAGCAATGTGAAGTAAGTTTGGAAGGAAAAACTTTCAGACCCTGCCAGAACTGTCCTCCAAGTTGGTTTTTGAAGTATTAAAATATATGTCAGAGCTAGAAGGTGAACTATGAAATCATCTAAGTCAATGCCTTCATTTTCCTGAGAATGCCCCAAGGAATTCAAGTAAAATTTAATCAGTTAATAGAAATCTGAGTCCATGACAATGATATTAACTAAATATTAGAATGACTTACTCAGGGAAGATATGATGTGTACTTTTTGGAAAGCTTTAAAAATAGAAGAACTTCTGCCTGCTGGGGAAGGACAATTTTGAAGACAGTTCAATTTAGTTCAATATTTATCTTGCTCCTGTATGCAAGATTTCATATTAGGCACGGAGGATTCAGAAATAATAGTGACATAGACTCTACTTTCTAAGAGGAAATATGTGCATTTTGTTGGTTTTTGTCCTTCATTCTTGAAAAGAACCATGACATCAGGGAGGTGAAGCAATGACAAGCAAATGAATTGGATTTAAGTAAGGGAGAGCTGTATAAAGTTTTATGTGTGTGTGTGTGTGTGTGTGTGTGTGTGTGTATGCATATATATTATATATACATATGTATGTATGCATGTTCTGTGCATATCTACACACATGATAAATCTATATGTGAAATAAACTTATATGCATATGCTATATGTAAATATTTATCTATATACCTTTATGTATATAAGCATAGCTTTTCATGAGAAATAAAGAAGTCACTATGGGAAAACACTATTGGGAAACAGAAAGTGAGAGAAAAATCATTAATGGGGTATAGTGTTATAGAAGTCTTCTTGAAGGAGAAAGGAAGAGAGAAATAAGATTGCTCAAATGGTAACTTCCATTTAGTGATCTTTACTAAGGTAACTACTGTTAAATTCCAATCACTGTCCAAGCATCTATAACTGTGAACCACAATCAGGGAAAGGGGTAGAAGAGTTGACTGTGTCTTTTGAAAAATAGCATAAAGGTATATTAGTTGGTTGAAAGAAAGGCACTAGAGGGGTTGAGAAGTCATATTGAACTTTGGAGGGAATGATAATTAATGATAATTTCCTGAAATTATGTTTTCTCAAAAAACATCCAAAATAGATTTTTAAAATGAGATATCCCTAAACATGTCTTAAGATCTTATTTCTAAAAAACCCCAAAGAGGCAAAATGGCCGTGTGGAAAGAGGCAGATGGAAGCAAATAGTCTGGATTCAAAACCAACCACAGATGCTCTGATAAAATAGCAAATAGGGAAAATAATACTTGAATTATCTACCTCATGGGGTAGTAGAAGAACTTTGTACATCCTAAAGAATCATATAATTATGAACTATTGTTTGAAAAAAAAGGATTGTTAATTTTTTTGTCTTTGTTTTCATTCAAAGGACTGGTCCCAGAATTACAGTTCATGGAGCATTGTTTCAAAGACCTCTTTAATAAAGACCCTTTACATTCAGACTTATCAATTCCTAATCATATTTTTGACATTTCTGCAGTAGTGAACCCAGTGATGAACTGAGAAAATGAGCTGAGCAAAATAAAGGATGTTTTTTTTTTAAAAAGCTACATTGAGGAAGAGAGTGATGACAGAAGGAGTAAGCGGGTGATAGACAACAGAGAGAAGATAGAACTTAATTCTTATGTTGTTTCTAAAGGAATAAAAAGATCCAAAAGATGACTAATAAGGAGATAAAGCTGAGAGCTATGCAGTAGGAGAGCATTTAATTATCCTTGATTAGTTTAGGTCACCAGTCCTAAATAAACTACTTATACAGAGATTGTGACAGAGTCACTACTCCCTAGAGATTTAGTGTATGCTGTATCTAAAACTCTCCAGCACCTTTCAATACAGTCCACCGTGTGACTCTCTCCCTAAGACACAAGGAAACACCAAAATAGAAGGTAAACAAGCTCCTCTGCTTGCTCCTCTGTCATCCAAGGTCCATCTGGTGCTATTAATCTTCCACTTGACTACATTGACAGCTCTCATTTAAAACTGGTAGCTCAAAATTTTGGGTCACAACTACTTTTATAGGTTAGTGGTCTCAAAGGGGTAAATTTGGTAACTCATTGGTGTTTACCAATTAGCAGTTGTCTTCCTGCTCTACCTCTACAATAGGCTCACTTTCCAGATTGTGGCAAGATAATTTCAGAAAATCTTTTAATCAATGAGGCAGCTCCTTTCTGAAATGGTTCCCGTTGACTATCATTTCCCAAAAGCTGAGGGGCCCAGTTGTTATATTGTTTTTCAGTCAGGTCTCATTTAGGGTTTTCTTGGCAAAGATACTAGAATGGCTTGCCACTTCCTCCTCTAGCTCATTTTATAGATGAGGAACTGAGGCAGAGTTAAATGACTTGCCCAGGGTCACATAGCTAGTAAGTGTCTGAGGCTGCATTTGAACTCAGGGAGAGGAATCTTCCAGATTCTAAGCCTAGTATGCTATTCATTGGGTCACTTAACTGCTCATAAGGGCCAATATTTAGGAGCAAATTGCTCACTGGACTGCCACAGACTCGCTATGACTCTTTTCTTCTTCTTCTTAGTTATCTACAATGCAACTCTGCTGCTACTGTTGCTACTTCCAATTTGGGTTGGATGCTCCCTCAATTATTTATTCATCATTGCATTTCTCATCAGTTTCCTTGCTTTGGATAATTTCCTGAATTTCATCTCAGTTGAGTTTTCTATTTCATTTCTACCTTTTCAGTTCTCATCTGAGCCTTTTCTTGTCTTGCCTGGAATGTGCAGAATCTCCTAGTTGACTGTGACCTACATACTTAGTTAAAGGCGTCTTGACCATTTTAAAAGAATCATTAACAAAAGTGCTTAATTAAAATCAGATCTAACCCTGCTACCCAACTCTCTACTGAGCTTCTTCCCACATCTTAACATGTGTTACAGATAATTCTTCATAGTCTCTGAGGCAGATTGAAGTCCGTGTGTCTCTGAGCTCCTTGGAATTAATTTTTCATTTAACATTAAACACCTGTGGGTCCCTACTTAATGTACAATTACATTATAATTATTTTTTACCATCATCTACAAGCCTAGGATTAAATCAAAATTTGGTCTGGTTCCCCAGGTGTGTAATAACCCACTTTTCAAACACTCAATATGTCCATTTCTTCATAATTAAAAAAAAGTCTTCTCTGGACTATACTATAGAATCCAGCTTCCACCTCATTTCTCTTGTTTCTTCCATTACTAAACTTTTAAAAAATCACACACACACACACACACACACATACACACACAGTGCCTTCCCACTTATTCCTCAATTTCTTGCAACCTGGCCTCTTTCCCCACAACCCTCCAAATGAAACGACTCTCTCAATGGTCACCAATGACCTCTTAATCTTCCAAACCAGGACGGTCATTTTTTTAGTCCTCATACTTTACCTCTCTACAACTTTTGAAATTGTTGATGGAGCCTTCCTCCTGGACATTCCTTTCTCCCTTGGCTTCAGAGACACCACAGTCTCTCTATCCTTCTACCTTTCTAAGGACTCTTTTTCTTTTCACTTCACCATCTTCCAGATCTTTGTTATGACTAGTCCCAAAGCCATTTGGAAGATATTTGTCTTTGGTCTTCTTTTTTCTCCTCCTCTTTTCCCTTTCCTTTCCTTTCCTTTATTCCACTCTCTTCTCTGTCCTTCAGATCTTTCCTTTCAATCTCTTCCCATCCTTTTCAGTCATTTCCCTTCTTCCCTCTTCTGTTCCCTTGTCTCCTCTCTCTACAATCTCTCCTTTCACCTTTTCACTCACTTCCCTCAACTATCACTTCTCCAAAATTGAGCTAATCCTGTCTCGTCTCTTCTCTCTCTCTCTCTCTCTCTCTCTCTCTCTCTCTCTCTCTCTCTCTCTCTCTCTCTCTCTCATTGTTTGCAAGGAAGTGGGGCTGAGTGACTTGCCCAAGATCACACAGCTAGGTAATTTTAAGTGTGAGATTTGAACCCAGGTCCTTCTGACTCTAGGGCCAGTGCTCTATGGCTCTATGCACTGTATTATCTAACTTCCCCTTACCTTCTCTTTTTATGTCTCTACTTGTACTTGTCTTCCACATTGTGAGGGTTAGGGGCACAATACCCCAGTAATCTGGAAAATCTAGGTAAAAATTTTTAGCTTTCCCTTCCTACCAGAGAAGTTTGAATATTTTTCTTTTTCCCTTATGGGATAATTGTAAATTTTGGTTTAAATATTTGATCATAGGTTCTGTGTCATCCACTGTTCTTCATGTATCATTTGTAGCTTCTGCAAAACTTCCCCAAAATTCTCATTTAATTTTTCATGCTGACCTGTGATATAGCAAAACTGTGATGTGGAAAGTTATGTTGCAGAAGGAATAATTGCATTTTAACTTCATAAAGGATGTAACCACTTATATGACAAATAGTCATTTCAAAAGAATCAATTACCTTCCCTTTACAACCTGCCCCCCCCACAAGAAAACATCCTGTTTATCCTTCCAAATTCACTATTTCTGATAGTGGTACCTCTATTTACTTTGCCTCCCACTTTCAAAACCTTCAGTTCTTCCCTTTTCCTTACTTCTCATATACAATCAACAACATAGTCCTTCAATTTCTCCTCTGATTCCATGGCCACTAAATTAACACAAGACATCATTCTACGCACCTGGACAATTATCACAATAGCCTCTGCATAAGTTTTTCTACTACCAATCTCTCCACCTGCAACTTTCATACAACTGCCAAAAGAATCTTTCATACCTATAGATCTGATTCAAGACTCATCTAAAGTATCAACTTCTTCATGAAGTCATTCCTGACCCTTTTCTAATCATCACTAACTGGGAATATAAATACAAAACTTAGTCCCTGCCATGAAGGAGCTTATTTTCTTTTTTTTTTTTACCAGTTTTATTTTTTTTTATTTCTCTCATTGCAATCTTTTCATTACATACTTGTCTTACATCAGTTTTTTTAAGAAAGATCTTATTATTTTGAATTTTGTGATTTCCCCCCTAATCTTGCTTCTCCCCCCACCACCGCCCCACAGAACACAGTCTGTTAGTCTTTACATTGTTTCTATGCATTGATCTAAGTTGAATGTGATGAGAGGGAAATAATATCCTTAAGGAAGAAATATAAAGTATAAGAGATGGCAAAATTACATAATAAGATAATGGGTTTTTAAAAAATTAAAAGTAATATACTTTGGTCTTCGTTCAAACTCCACAATTCTTTCTCTGTATACAAGTGGTATTCTCCATCACAGACACCCCAAAATTGTGCCAAATTGTTGTACTGATGATATGAGCAAGTACATTAAGGTTAACCATTCCCCATGTTGCTGTTAGGGTATACAATATTCCTCTGGTTCTGCTCATCTCACTCAGCATCCGTTTATGCAAATCCTTCCAGGCTTCCCTGAATTCCCATCCCTCCTGTTTTCTAATAGAACAATAGTGTTCCATGACATACATATACCACTGTTTATTAAGCCATTCCCCAATTGAACGATATTTACTTAATTTCCAATTCTTTGCCACCACAAACAGAGCTGCTATGAATACTTTTGTACAAGTGATATTTTTACCCTTTTTCATGATCTTTTCAGGCTATAGACCCAGTAGTGATATTGCTGGATCAAAGGGTAGGCACATTTTTATGCCCTTTGGGCATAATTCCATATTGCTCACCAGAAAGGTTAGATGAGTTCACAGGTCCACCAAAAATGTATTAATGTTCCAGATTTCCCACATCCCTTCCAACATTGATCATTGTCCTTTCTGGTCATATTGGTCAGTCTGAGAGATGTGAGATGGTATCTCAGAGATGCTTTAATTTTCATTTCCTTAATAATTACTGATTTAGAGCAATTTTTCATATAACTATGGATCACTTTGATTTTATTGCCTTTGTGTATCTTTTGACCATTTGTCAACTGGGGAATGGCTTGTATTTTTTTAAAAAGTTGACTCAGGGGCAGCTAGGTGACTCAGTGGATAGAGCACCAGCCCTGGAGTCAGGAGTACCTGAGTTCAAATCTGGCCTCAAACACTTAATAATTACCTAGCTGTGTGACCTTGGGCAAGTCACTTAAACCCATATCCTAGCCAAAAAAAATTTTTTTTTGACTTGGTTCTCTTTATATTTTAGAAATGAGTCCTTTTTTCAGAAATATTAGTTGTAAAAAGTGTTTCCCAATTTACTACATTTCTTTTTATCTTGTTTACAGTGGTTTTGTCTGTGCAAAAGCTTTTTAATTTAATGTAGTCAAAATTGCCTAGTTTATTTTTAATGATGTTCTCCATCTCTTCCTTGTTCATAAACTTTCCCTTTCCATAAATTTGACAGGCAAACTATTCCTTGATCTCCTAGTTTGCTTATAGTATTGTTTTTTTATGTCTAAATCCTGTACCATTTTGATCTTATCTTGGTATAGGGTGTGAGGTAATGTTCTAATCCAAGTTTCTGCCATATTAACTTCCAATTTTCCCAGTAGTTTTTTTTTTTTTTATCAAAGAGAGAGTTTTTATCCCAATAGCTGAACTCCTTGGGTTTATCAAACAGCAGATTACTATAATCATTTCCTGCTATTGCACCTAGTCTATTCCACTGGTCCACCACTCTATTTCTTAGCCAATACCAGACAGTTTTGATGACTGATGCTTTATAATATAATTTTAGATCAGGTAGGGCTAAGCCCCCTTCTTTTGCACTTTTTTTCATCATATTCCTGGAAATTCTTGACTTTATTTCTCCATATGAATTTATTTACAATTTTTCTAACTCATAAAAGTAATTTTTTGAGATTTTGATCGGTAGGGCACTAAACAAGTAGGTTAATTTAGGTAGAACTGTCATTTTATTATATTAGCTCAGCATATCCATGAGCAGTTGATATTTGCCCAAGGGAGTTTACTTTCTAATGAGGAGACAACATGCATAGGATAGACATCTTCATGGAAGGGAATTATGATCTGGGTTCAATTCGAAAATCATTCCATATCTCTTTTCAATATACTTATATATGTACAAATTATCTCCCATGACAGTTTATGTGTTTCTTGAAGATTAAGATTTTTCTTCATATCCCTAGTGCCTAAAGCAATACCAAGAATGTAGAATATGTTTAATAAATGTTTTATTGATTAATTTGAAATATATTAATAAATAAGGAAACACTAAAAGAGTTTCGTGTAAGGAAACGAATTGTATATAGGGAGTGCAGAACTACTTGACTCTTCTTGCCCTATGTGACATATTTCAGAGATTATATGTGCTCCTAAAGAAAATGAGGCACCAATGAAATTTATTGAGTAGAGGAGTGACATGTCCTTCCTATGCTTTAAGAAAACTTTTAGCAGCTGTATGAAGAATGAATTGCAGTGGAGGTAGGTTTGGAGGCAGGAAAATCTTTACCCTAGCTGTCTCATAATTGTCCATTCTTGCTTGGCCTCTATTCTGAGTTAATGTTACTCAAACATTGAGACAAATTTTCAGAAAAGGTAGTCAGGGCAGTGAAAATTCCACTAACCTTGGAGCAGTGGTGATCTGGTAAATGTTTAACAATCAACCTTCCAGGGCATTTCTTTAAGATTATTTTGCAATATTAACACTTTCTCCATCACTTTTGAAAGTCTAGGCAATCTATGATATGATAAATCAGGAGCCAATTTATAGTATTTGTAAGCACAAAATATTTGTTCACACAGAAAATGGAACAATCTTTGTACAAGCTAATTCTAGCACACTCTGATTGGCAGTCAGGAGACCTGAGTCTGCCACTTCTTAAACAGATTATGCCTTATTGTGCAAAAATATCTCTTAACTTTGGGGAACTCAGTTTCTTTGTTGGTAAACTGCAAATTACCTACTTTACAAAGTTATTTGAAGATCAAATGAGATAATTAGAGTGTGATAGGTGGTAGGAGAGGGAGGGGTGAAGATTGTGCTGCTAAATCCAACTGCAACTGATTCTTTACCCTTCAGTCCCCAATTTGCAGGATACAGTGGACTGTCACATAATTAATTAACCAGATGTGGGTAATTTGGCCACCAGATGGCAGTAACCTCAGGCCATCTTTGTAATTGTGACTGTTCTTTCTCTCAGTGCATTCCATCTGGTCAATATATTTTCTAAAATAAAGCATCCAGAATTGCATCCATTACTAAAATTGGTCTGATCAGTGTAAAGTGAAATGAGATTATTACTTCTCTTGCTCAAGATGCTAGACATCTTTTAATGGTACCCCAAATAATGCACTTGCTATTTAGGATGTCACAGGATACTGTTGATTCTATCCACAGTTTACAGGTGAGGAAACTGAAGCAAATAGAAGTTAAGTAACTTGCCCAAGGTCACACAGCTAGTAAGTATCTGCGGTCAGATTTGAACTTAGATATTTCTGACTCTAATCCTATAATTCTATCTATTGCCCCATCTGCCCTTAGTGAATCTGCATTTATCTAAAATTTCCAGATCTTTTCACATGCCTTCTTTGCTAGTCACATCTCCCTCATCCTGTATTTGTATTTGATTTTTGAACCTAAGTTTAAGACTTTTCATGGCTATTAAATTCACTGCACATACCTCCTTCATGACAAGTTATCTTTGGATCAGGGTTCTGTTATTCACTGTACAATCTGTCTCTCCAAACTTTCATCAACTACAAATTCTCTAAGCTTCTTCTAAGTCATTGATTGAAATATGGAAGAGCAGGGGACTATGGACCAATCTTTAGAGATGCCACTAGAGACTTCTTTTCAAGTTAACACTGATCCAAAGAATCTTACTCTTTATTTTATCAGTCAATCAATTTCATAATGTGATGTCAATGGATGTCTTCTTTCCATCATCAAGGAGATCATGAGATGCTTTAGTGAGCACCTTGCAGAAAGTCAAATATATTATGTCTCTGATATTCCCAAGATCTGTTAGTCTAGTTACTGTAAAAAAAGGAAATAAAGCAAACCTGGAATGATTTGTTCCTTACAAATCTACTGTGGCTCCTCATGCTCACATCTTTGCTTTTTAACAAATCAGATGTAAAGTACTCTTTAATATCTAATGTGCTACACAAATGGAAGCTATTATTTTCTTTCAGTATCTTTACAGTGAATTTTGAATGCCACGAGAATAGGACCTGCATTGTGAAACAATGGGATATTTCATTGGGGAAAGTTGACTTTCTTCCCCTAAACTCCTCAACTGAATTGTGTCTCTCATTGTACTCTTTAAAGAACCTGTAGGGTAATTTTTATGTTTTTTAGAAGGAGGTAGGGAAACTAGAGCTATTGAGCTGCCTTACCTTAATACTTGAAAGTCATGTTTCTCAAAGCTCTGTAGAGATTGAGATAACATTTATTCTCACAGCACCACCATAAAGCAGTGCCTGGCCCAGTGCTTCAGAATGAAAGAAATAGCTTGATGACCTCAGTTTTAAAGAGGCAGCTGGGTGATGTGGTGGTCAGAGTTGATCTAATGCTTATTAAATGCTTATTAGCAATATGACCCTGATTTAAAGACACAAGATTTGTAAGGGGCTGATTGTCTTGTCAGCTATGCCAATTACATAGCCAAATGTAAATGGGCTGATGTATTCTGTCCTGATAGGCCTACAGTAGACCCTCTGAGAGAATTCTGAGTTACTGAAGAAAGAGGGTCCTATGCCAACTTGGTCATTAATAGTTTTTATTAGGGTTAATTAGAATGATTAGGGGAGTTTACTCATGAGACACAGTTCTTGAAATCCAGAGGACAGAATGATGGATCCCCACACCCTACCCAGGCTAGGTCAGGTATGATATAGAAAGAGAGAAAAGAAGGCATAGTGCCAGGGATGGCCCAGGATTATGTGCAAGTGTTCTCATGAGATAATTGGAGCTTCTTTTGCTGTTTACAATTACTCAAGTTAGTTTATTCTCTTCTGTGATCTTAGATTATGCTTTCACACTCTAGTTACTATCATACACACCTGGACAATTGATTAATCCTTCTCAGTCTCAGTTTGTTTTCTGTAAAATTATAATAATAATAATAATAATAATAATAATATCATCAATCTTCCAGAATTTTTGCAAAGATTAAATGAAATAAAATATGTAAAATATTTTGCAAAAATTCAAGTGCTATAGGAGATATAAATATTGATACTGTTGTGATTAAATGATATGGAATTTTTTTTCTAGGCTCTCTAGAAATGAACCTCAATGGTTTTCCCCGAGCAGCAAAATCTGCCAAGGCCTGTGAGCTTCCCAAGTCTGGCAAATTGAATGAGGAAAACAAAATCTCAATATTTCAGCAGAAGCGAGTGAGGGGCTGGTGGCCTTTTGTCAAAGCTGGAGAGCTCACTGTAAGTAAATGAGGAGGAAAAACTTTACATAAATCTCTTGGTACCTGAGGGGAGTGTGTTCATACTGGGAGTTTCCAAGACTATTTAATTTACAGGTCTAGACAAAAAAATTTTTTTGACAATTCGATATATTTATTTGATTAGTTATTACTTATTAGTTTTTCCTCTGTATGAATTGACCTTGAAACATCTAATATTAACTTTTCATTGAGCATTACTTGAATTCAATCTTGAACAAATTCTTGAATAACATACAATAATGCTATGACTAGATTATTATATTATTCACAGTGACTTGAGGAAGGATAAGAATGCATTATAAAAAATGATATGACCTTTAAAAATTTTCCCAGGATTGCAATAACCTGAATGAAAATCTTTATCCATTATCATGATGGCAGAAGTTTGGTTTTAGTGGTTACAATGATTTAGAAGTACAATGTCTGCATTTAATTCTCAGTCTGTCTTTTTTTTAGATTTGTGTCCTTTAGCTTCAACACCTGCAAAATGGGTACAATAATTCTTCCCCTATCTATTTCATAGGGCTATTTTGAGCCTCTCACAATATATAATGCATGTGAAAAGTTTTGTATATCTCTTGGGTTGTGCCAGAAGGTGGTGAGCTCATCATCACTGGATCTTTAAATTTGGATTAACCATGTATCAGAGGGATATTTGTTTTTTAAAGAAGGGATATTCAGTTATAGCTTGGACTAGATAACTTTAGAGGTCCCTTTTGTAATTCTATTAGGTAAAATGTGTTATAATTATTGTTATTACTTATTTTGAATCTGGACAATAGACTTTCTTTATACACTGTTTTTTCTATGTAGATGATTTGGGCAGTATCCTTTAAATGATTATAGATCTCATTGAGGAAGTTCTACAAAGTTCTGATATTCTCTAGTCCATTAGGCAAGAGAATGCATAACTACTATAATGTATTACAAACAAGAAATTTTAGAATTTTAGTTATAGATATTTTATACCTGTAGATAAGAATTTTAAAATAAGATATCATCCAAGAACTGCATAATCAAAAAGGAAAATGCGTAGACTATGTAACGAAAGTAAGGAATAACCCATGGACCACTTTCGTATTCCATTGGTATCCCTGCAACATGGAAACTTAAGTAAAGATCTCAAAATAGTGGTTCTCAAACTTTTGGGCTTCAGAATACTTTTGAACTCCTAAAAAATTATTAAGTACTCTAAATAGTCTTTGTTTATATAACATTTCTCTCTAAATTTTACATATTATAAATTGATAAATTTTTAAAATGCTAACTAATTCATTTAAAATAACAATATTAAACCTATTATTTAACAAAAATAACATATTTAATGAGAAAAATTATATTTTCCAAAACCAATATATTTAATAAGGAGAGTGGCATTATTTTGCATATTTTTGAAAGTGTCTTTAATGTCTGACAATATAAAACATCTGGATTCTCATATCTTTTATTGCATTAAGTTTATTGCATTTTGTTGTTATGGATGAAATATTTGAAAAAATCTGTCCTCACACAGATATATAATTGGGTAAAATAAAGCAAATTAATAGCCAAATAGCATCATAGCATTATTATAAAAATACCTTTGATTGAAAGTATCCCCCAAAAGGGTCTTAAGTAACTACATGGATCCAGAGACCACACTTTGAAAATTATTGTTTTATAACTTTTGTACTGTGTCATACTCATGAAAACACATGGACAAGAACTCCACAGGGATAATAAGCATGGATAATTTGTGATTTGCAATGATGGAAGAAATACATTGATGAGATTCAAGATCCATTAGGGTGTGGAAAGATTACTTTCAGATGTATATTGTGCAATCTATGTATGCTGACTATTCTATTATGTTTGTGTTCAGTCATTTTTAGTTGTATTCATTGCATTCAACTCTTAACCTAATTTGGGGTTTTGTTGGCAAAGATCATGGAGTATTTTGCCATTGCCTTCTCCAGCTCTTTTTACAGATGAGGATACTGAGGCAAATAGCCTCAGTTTAAGTGTTTCCAGGGCTGGTACTCTATCCACTGCTAGTTGTAATTAATAATATTGATTATAACTTATCCAAAAACTCTGTCTCAGAAATTTTCACTCATCACAAATTCAAATTAGAGAAAAGAAACAGACTTTGGTTACTATCCTTGGTTTCGTTTCAAGTACACTACAGAAAGGATCCACTGCATTACTCTTAATAGAATGTGACTTGTGCCACTCAGGTAAAGAGCATTAGGCATCTCTTTAGGTCAAGTACCAGATACAGTAAAAGGTTTTACTTAACAGCATACTCAGTATATTTGGGTCAACATAACGGTCAAAAAGCCTATATGATCTTAGGCTGACAAAGGAGAATTTTAACTTCCAAAATGAAAGAAATATTGTCCTTTGCTCTCCATCTGGACTATTGGACATTTCTGAATGCTATGTTTTAAGAAGGACGTTGACAAGAAGTGGATATCCCCAAAAAGAAGTTACCGGGGGACTGGAGAATTTGTCATAGGAGCAACAGAAAAAAGAAAATAGGCATGTTTAGTCTAGAAAAGGAGAGAAAACTCAGGGAGAGAGCAAAGCATCCATTGTTAGGTACTAGATGCGCTATCATGTGAAGAAAGGATTGTTCTATTTGATACCACTGGACAAAAGTAGACATACTGGCTGTAAGTCTGAGAGAAGCAGATTTCAGTTTTCATGTCAATGTAACATGCTGACATTTTATCTTTCCTAGACCATAATATTCTGGGTCAGGAAATAATGAGTTCCAGTCCCTGGAAGTCTTCAAGTAGGGGGCTGGATGGAGATGCTGGGGGTGACTTTTGTTCTGTTCTTAATTGGACCATCAGGTGTTTGAAGTCCCTTCTAACATATAATTTTGTGCATGTGTATGGTGGGGGAAGGGAGGCTGTGATGAGGTGGTGTTTCAATAAAGAAGAGAGAAATGAAATGTAATCTTCAAGCCTTGCTTAGGCATCTAGATTGTCTCTCCTAACTCTATTCATCAGCTTATATGAAAGACTCGAGGAAGATCTCCACCTCATAGTTACCTGCCAATCTCCACACAATTCTTTCCTTGCTTTACCCAAGCTGGACTTTAGAATCTATGACAAACACACACACACAGAGAGAGAGAGAGAGACAGAGACAGAGACAGAGACAGAGACAGAGACAGAGAGAGAACACTCCTTAGCACATATAGTAAGTACTTAATGAATATCTGTTGCCTTGGCTTGCCTTGCCTTGCTTACCTATGGTAGTGTAATCAGAACCATGGACTGCTCATGTGGAACAAGTGGGCATTAGGTGGTGGGACTTCCCTGGCCAGGATTGGGGTTAACAGGAGGGGAAGGAAATGAGAAGTCAGGGTGACCTCTTTCTATGACAAGTAAATGGTGGAAGTAAGCCTGGTTTTCCACCTGTCACAGGCATCACTCATCTCCCCAAAATAACATTTCCATTAGGGACAGGTAGACTTGCAGGGACAACTCAGTGTGACTGTTAGTGGATCCCACTGTTGGCTCCTCAAGGATGCCCTGAGGAATTCAGAATGTTGGCACTAGGTTAATTGCAAAGAGATTCACATTAGAGCTCTGGACTTGGAGTCAACTTAATCCAGGCTTTGACACATAAATTGTGAGAGCTTAAATGAGTTACTTCATCTCTCTTGACCTCAATTTCCTTTTCCTTAAAATGGAAATGAGAGTCCACACCATGCAGTGTTTATAGAGTTGACCTCTGAATCAGGGAGACCCATAATCCAGCCCTACCTCTGACACATATTAGCTATATGATCCTGTTTAAGTCTCTTACCCTCTTAGAGTCCTAGTTTTCTTCCCTAAGGCACCACGGTAATGTAGGGTAAGAATTACTAGTATTTCTGCCCATGCTTAAGGTGTTAAAATGTGCCAATATGATTTAGAAGAAAAAAGAGGACTGGATTGGGAGTCCAATGACCAAATACCATTTATGTGACCTTAAGAAAGTTGCTTAAGTTGCTTTCTGTAGCTTTGGCTACAGGATTTCACATTAGAAAAGTAAGAGTATAGTGCTAGATGATCTCTCAGGTCCCACCAAGCTCTAAGTCTATGCTCTTGTGATGAACAGTCCTAGAAGTTATCCAAGCTTGTTCAGTTTAATTTTATAAGCATCTAATTAATTTACAAGTATTAATCGAGTACCTACTATGTGACTGGCCCTGAGTTAAATGCTGAAGATTATGAGATACTATTTAGCCTCAGAGCTTGTTCTTTACCAGTATAGTCTTTAAGAAACAGGGTCTCTCCATGGCGTGGTAGCAGGGAAATAATAAAAATAACTGGTGTTGGTAAAAGTAACAACTGTGATGGTAGCTGTCCATATCTCTAAAATACCATAGATGTTGTTCTTCATAATAACCCAATAGATTCAGTAATGTCACTACCATTATCTCCATTTTGTAGATCTTGGGATCATAAATCCAGAGTTTGAAGTAGCCTCAGTGACTAAGCTACTTAATTCTAGCATTTTCTAGATGAGGAAACTGAGATCTAAAGAAGTTAGTTAAGTGACTTGCTCTAGAACCTATAACTGATTATAAACAAACATGAGCCTTAAATAGCAGTCTTCTAAGTTCTAGCTGAGTTCTCACATGTTTCTGTAATTCAAGGGTAACATCTCCTTAGGGTTCCCCACTTAGGACTTGCTCAGACATCACAGTGGACAAAGATTCATGCTTATTATGGGTATGTACTGATTATGCCGATCAAGAATCTCTATAAATTAGGTAGATTGTCCTTGTGGGCTGATGTACTACTGCCTGATCATCATCTTGTGGTTATGAGCTTCTCTGAACACAGGTAGACTGGTCCACGGACACTATACGCCATGCAAAATAATATCGAATCACAGGCAGCCAAGTGAGAAATGATTAGCTGAGGTCTTTCATTAAATGGAGGGTTGAAGTTCACGGCTCCCACCCTCCAATCAGAGAAGCAGAAGAGTGATGAGATTCAATACCAAGGCACATGAAATATTACAGGATGACAAGGTTAATGCCATAATGAGCTTCCTGGGGCAGGTGAGAAGTGACTGAGCAAGTAACTTAACCTGTAGTCTCAGTTTCCTCATGTGTAAAATAGTAATGATAATTACAACTACCTCAGAGAGTTGAGAGGACCAAATGAGATGTCTTATCTAAAGAACTTTGCAAACAAAATACTAAGTAAATTCTAGTTATCGTTATTATTATTGTTGTTGTTGTTATTACTAGAATAAAATAGAATGTCAGAGTAGAAAAGGGTTTCAGATTTCTAGATTAATCTCCTCTTCCTTCTGATGAGGAAAACTAAAGTTTAGGGTAAATGGCTCATTTGCATGATGTACCTCCTTTCTCATCTGAAGTACACCCATAAGCCTGTAATATTTTCTATTACCCCTAAGCTAGTGAAGATAAGACTATTGAAGTTTTATTCAAATGTCTTTTCTTCATTGTTTTGCAAGTAGCCTGTGCTGCAAGGGAAAGTGTTATTCTCTAAAATAACATTTTATAGAATAAATGCAATTAATATTAATGTGAGCATTAGAGTTAATGAAACCCTTCAGGGCTCTGAGGCCCTGAAGAAGAATCTAGAGCTGCATTCCCTTTATCTTTGATCCCATAAGGGTAGTCTTAGATCACTCCCCCAGCTATCTCTGACATTGAGGTCATGTCTGCTAAAGGGAGCATTTGCTCAGTTAGCAATTTGGTCTGAACAGGCATTCAAATATCACACAGGAAGTCTCATTGCCCACAAATAGGAACATTTTGGGTTTTTCAAAATCATGTTTGTCAACCTGGAGGGAAATATATCAAAACATTTGAATCAAACTTTAGTGACCTCATCTCCTCTAGTTTAGGGGTAAATAGAAATTATTATGTATAAATAGAGAGGTATCAAGTGAGCCACTTAACGTTAACTAAGCTTTAATTTTCCTCATCTATAGTAACAGGAAGTTGAATTAAAACTGTAAAATCTTCCCAGCTCTACCATTCTATTTTTCTAGACAGAGGTACTGAAATGGCGATTTCCTTCTCCAGTGGATTAGACCAGAGATTAAGAGTCTTACCCAGGGTTGCATAGCTATTAGATTTCTGGGTCTGGATCTGAACCCAGGTCTTCCTGATTTCAGGCCCAGTGCTCTATCCACTGACCCATTTAGCAGCCTAACATTCTGTTTTCTTCTAATTTTACTCTTATTTACTAGCATGGAATGAAAGATGCCAGGGCTCTTAACTTCTTGTCTTTCTGCCATTCCCCAGGCTCCTGGAACCAAGTCACCTCTGTTTCTGGTTCTGCATATTCCTGATAATGTATCTTTCTCCACTTTTTGTGAAACAAAACATTCAGCAATAAGCTACAATGTTCATGTCTCCTTGCAATAGCCCTTAGGATTATCTGTGTTTGGGCATGCTGAGTATCTTCACTGAATGTAAGCCTCTGATTGTAGTCTATTTTATTGTTATAGCTATTAAGATTATCTCCTCCAAAGTATTATTGCTCTTCTCAGACATTTGGTTGAAGTATGATTGTATCTTATTTTAAACAAACCTAGTTTAGGAAATTTGCTCATTATAAGACAGATCAGAAAAGGTAAGAATTTTCTTTGTGAAGTAAATGATTGTTCACTATTTTAAAGAACTCACCTCTCACAGTGAATAGAAACCAGGTCTGGAGTCAGGAAGACACGAGTTCAAATATGGTCTAATAAAAGGCATGATGGCAATGTTGGATCTGGAGTCAGGGAGACCTGAGTTCAATTGTGGCCTCAGACACTTACTAGCTATGTGACCCTGGGCAAGTCATTTAATCCTGTTTGCCTCATTTCCTTATCCATAAAAGATCTGAAGAAGGAAATGGCAAACCACTCCAGTATCTCTGTCAAGAAAGCCACAAATGGGGTCAGGAAGAGAAGGACACAATTGGAAAAAAATGTTATATGTATTATAATAATTATATAAAAGATGGGTCTTAATGAGAAATTATTTCTACTGAAGAAAGAAACTTAAGCTTCCTGGAAACTCTATCAATGAATGGATTATGCTAATAGGCTATTAAATGACAATGTCTATTATTTCATAAATAGCAAATCCAAAGCCTAACTGTGTCCCATTCTTCCCATTTTCTCCTTCCCCTACACAAATGCCCTTAGTTTAATAGATGGCCTTCAGATTAAGCTGATGATTCTATAATTCTATTTTAAATTACATTTGGAAGACTATTAACCTAAAAATCTTGTCTGAACCCATAAGACATATAGAGTCTCTGAATAATATTAATAGCTCGCATTTGTATTATACCTCAAAATTTACAGATTCCTTTGCTTGTAGCAATGCCATGTAATAAATATTTTAAATTTATTTTATTTTTAGCTAAAGGACTAAAGCAAGCATTTTTATAACAATATAATAAAAAAGATGATTGCACACAAAACAGCAAATCTACTATGTACACTTCACTATTCCTTTTAAATATACAGCAAAGTTATGTAAATTTCTTTTTTCCCTTTTTTGTTCCCTCCCCTCACTCTAGAAAGGACCACTATTAGATGCAAATACATATATAAAATTATCCATTAGTTTTGAAGGATCTATATTTTATAAGTAGAACCCTTGAAACTCTAAAATTTATCTGTGATCACAGAGCTAATAAGTCTCTGAAGCAAAATTTGAACCCTGAGCTTTAGCTATTATGCCTTTTTTTGAGAAGCAATCTTTATTTATTTTTTATTCATATTCACATGTATATTTTTAAGTTAACCAATTCCCTTCCACCCTCCCATCTCACCCTCCTCCCCTCAGGGCAGTCAGGTTAACATTGTACATACATATTTTTGATAAACATGTTTACAGATTAGTCATTTTTGGTATAAAGTATTAAGATTAGGGGAAAGAGATACATAAGAAATAATTTTCATTCAGATTCTGAAGGGTTGGGGTTTTTTGTTTTGTTTTGTTTTGCTTTTCTTCCTCTAGATGAAAAACATTGTCTATAGCCAGTCTAATATGGTCTAATAAGGCATAATAAGGCCTTTCTAGATATGTTTGGATTTTAGCTAAAATATTGTTAAGCAGACATCCTGGAACTTTGGCAGTTTTCAGCCAGAATCCACCTCCTCACCCCTCTTGCAGGTTGACCCTCCCCCTGAGTGGTGTGTTATTAGAAACAGTAGATAGAAAACCTCCAAGCATGATGTGTGGTTAGCAATACTTTGTCCCCTTGTTGTCTGGAGATGACAGTCTAATCAATCTCCTGTAGACTTTGCAGTCAAGGGACTTTCCCCTTCCCAAATCTGAACAAAATTAATCTTTATGATGTTGCAAAGTTTATTAATATATCATTAATATGTAAATTCTGAACTTCCCATCATATAGTTGGACACTCTCCAACCAGCCTCCAGCTCCTCCCCTGGGCAGAACTTACATCCCCAACTCTTTTTTCATTTTTTCCTCTTTCAAACCCATAAAAGTCTTTCACTCCTAAATTCAATTAGTCAACTAGTTCCTATCCTACGTGATAAAAGCCTCAATCACTGAGAAAAAGACTTGTCCTCTCCAATAATTCTTACCACTGAACCAGCTCTCCCACTGTAGAACTTAAAACAATTATTACAAAAAAGATTCCTATGACTGCTTCCTTGATCCTTTACATTAGCTTTGTTGCAACACAAGATAATCCACAAGGTAATGCTGAGATAGCTTGTTGCATTAGGATAACTGATAACACAAACATTCAGGATAGGCTTGAAAAGAATTAGCCCCTGGGACTGGAGAGATATTTAGCAGTAGCTGCCTCCAGATATGGAAGTACAGGAGAAAGAACAATATCTTTGGAGTCAGAAGTTCTGTATCAAAATCTTACCTCAAATCCTATAGCCAAATTAGTTACTTACTACCTTTGTGATCTTGTGCAAGCACTTTATTTCCTTGGGTTTTTGTTTCTCATCTTCAAAATGGGGGAGTTGGGCTAGATGGCCTCCATGGTCTTTTCTAGTTGTAGATTTTTGATCCTTTTCTATGAACCATTTTATCTGATTTCCATTGGAATCTATCTCTTAAGCAATTTTCTGGGCATTTTTACTTCCAAGAAGTGATTGTGTCTTCTTATCCCACAAAAGGTAAGAGAGGGGTGAACTCACTGATTTCTCAAGAGTTGGGCTTTGCTTGAGGTAGAACCCAAGATTTGCCAGTCATTAGATAGAAGAGGAATAATATTCCTTACCTTATAGCAAGTACATTGATAAAAGAGGGGGAAACCTCAATTTCCAGTTGCTGTTCCACAACATCTGGCAGGGATCAGAACTTTTGGAATATTCAAACTTTGCTTAGAGAGCATCTGGAAAGCTGAACTCCACAAACAAATTACACCATTTTCCTTCCGAAAGAAATCTAATGGAAACTATGAGCACATAGACAACCAGGGGAAACTAAATCTATAATGAGCACTCTCCCAAGTAAATGGATTGTTAGGGAAATATTGACTAAATAAATAACATATAAAGCTAACAAAACTGACTCATATAATGAACAGAGAATCCTTAGCAATAATACTAAGTATATTACAGTTTTTTTCTATAAAGAAGACTAAAGAGCTTTTCCTTTTCTTGGGCCATTTAGGTTGACTTTTCTCAATTTCTGCAGTGGTGGGGGAGGAGAGACAGTGTGAAACAGAGAGACAGGCACAAAGACAGAGAGAAATATAGATGAAAGGAAAGAGACAGAAACACACAGAGACTAAGGTATTTGATTCATCTCCAGATCAGAGCAGATCCAGGTTTGGGTTACCCTACTTCCTTATGGTCAGCTAGCTGAAAGGGAGAACCTGAGGCTAATCAAGGAGACCTATCATTCTCCCATTCCTTGTACCACTGGAAAAGATTGGGGGTTTTTTTTGCCAATAAACAGGGAAAAACAAGATTCAGACCAATTTCAGGAGATAAATACTTTTATTGTCTACCTTTAGGGAAGAGACAGACAAGAAACATGGCAACAGGACACCTCTCTCCTGAATCTTTCTCTTCTGCTGCCAGTGCAGCATGCTCCTAGTTGGATGCTTTTTTTGCCAAGTCTCAAATCTGTGCTTCAAAATTCAGTTCCCCGAGGATGCTATCTCCCACTATTTCGAGCTCTACCAATTAAGAAATCCCCCAATGCAATCACAATGACTCATTGATGACCAAGGTATTGAGGAAAGAGGAATCTATCCTATTTGACAATGAAAAACTACTTGATGACTGATTTGGAGAATATTCTTGTACCAACAAGTGTTAGGTAGATAAGAAGTAGGTTTCTCTTTAATGCTAGTTTGCCTGAAGA
Organism: Macrotis lagotis; assembly: GCF_037893015.1. Classification (NCBI taxonomy): domain Eukaryota; kingdom Metazoa; phylum Chordata; class Mammalia; order Peramelemorphia; family Peramelidae; genus Macrotis; species Macrotis lagotis. Next base: position 587,113,656 of record NC_133666.1, read on the forward strand.
GCCAGAAGATGCCCATTGGGAAGTATGACATTAACAGGAGTAGTGGGGAACTGGAGATACCTTGTAATCCTAGGAAGGCTAACAAGCACACAGACCTGGAGTCAGGAAGGCTTGAATTTAAGTCTGGTCTCAGATACTTATTAGCTGTGTGAGCCTGGGAAAATCACTTAACCTCTGTCTGCCTCAGTTTCTTTTTCTATAAAATGGAGATAATAATAGCAACTGCCTCCCAGAGACATGAAGACTGACAGAGATAATATTTGTAAATGCTTTATATGGTTTAGCATACTATCTGATACATAGTAGATGTTTAATAAATGCTTATTTTCTTTTATCTCTTTTTTCCTTCCTCCCTTCCTTTTTCTTTCCTTCCTTTTATCTTTTCTCCTTTCATTTCTCTTCTCCCTCCTTTTCCCCCTTTTTCCCCTTCTTTTCATCCTTTCTTCCTCTATTCCTTCTTCCTTCCTCCCTCCTTTTTTCTTCCTTCCTTCTTTTTTCTTTCTTTTTTTTTTTTTTTTTGGTTTTTGCAAGGCAAATGGGGTTAAGTAGCTTGCCCAAGACCACAAAGCTATCTAATTATTAAGTGTCTGAGAGTGGAGTTGAACTCAGGTACTCTTGACTCCAGGGCTGGTGCCCTATCCACTGTGCTACCTAGCCGCCCCCTTCCTTATTTTTTCCAATTTATTGCAAACTCTTGATTTTCTCTTTTTAATATCTCTGATTCATACTGACTTTTCTCCTTTGATACTGCCACTACCCAGGTTCTCATCTCTTCACACCTATGAAAATTAAGTTTCCCTTTAGCTGGTCACCATATCTCAAGTCTCTCCCCACTACAGTCTCTCCTCCTCTTCTTCCTAAGGCACAAGTCTGAATATTTTATTCTTCCATTAAATAAATTCCAGATTCCTACAGGATCAAATATAAAATTCTGTTTGATGATTGGTATTCAACCCTCCCCTCAACACACACACACAAAACCTCATCCCCTCCTATCATTCCATCCTTCTGACACTTTACTTCTTGCATACTCTTTCATTTCGATCTTCCATAGGATACTCTATCTCCAAATTCCATTGTTTTCACCAATTATTTCCCATGCCTGGGACCCTCATCTTCTTCATCATTACCTCCTAACTAAAATAGGAGAAAGTCCCAGAAAAAATTCCATTTTCTACATGAAGTCTTGCCTGGAATTTCTTAATGTGGGTGCCTTTCCAATTTATATTTATTTCCAATTTATTATGTAGATTGTTTGTACACAGGTGTTTTCATATCACCTCTATTAGAATGTGATTCCCTTGAGCACAGGGGCTGTCATTTGCCTTTCTTTGTGAGGTTTGCCTTTTGTTCTGGCAGAAGACTATGACAAAAGGAAGATGTTGCAATGACAAGCACATGAATTGGATTTGAGTGAGGGGGCGTTGTGCTGTAACCAACCTTATCTTTTTCCTCCAGAGTCATCTGGGACTAGTAACCAGATATGAATCAGTATGTCGGGAGATGGCCCAAGGTAACTTGGCTAGTGAGTGTCAAGTGTGTGAGATCAGATCTGAAGTCTGGTCCTTCTGACTCTAGGGCTGGTGTTCTATCCACCTAGTTGTCTCTGGTACCTGTCTTGTAGTTTTGATTCCTTGGTGCTCCCTGCCATCTTCCTAGAAAGGTAGAGTCAGACTTTCAACAGTGTGGAATGAATCTTTAGGAAAGTTCCCAGTGGAAAAAACAGACACTAAATTTTGGGATGAAGCCCATCCCCTAATTATCTCTGTAACCTTAAAGAGTAGCATTGCACTGACTCAGTTTTTTCTTCTACAAAATGGGAATAATGATATCTGCCTCACCTATGTTGGGAGGTAAGTGTTGTCCAGACCTGAAAGTACTGAACATATGGGGCACTTGTTTTTTTGCTTTGTTTCTTCTAAAAGATTTTTGCAACAGAGATGAATTAAAATATTTTCTTCTTGACATAGGGTAAAGTAGAAGCTGAGTTCCATTTAGTCACTGCTGAGGAAGCTGAAAAAAATCCTGTTGGCAAAGCTCGAAAAGAACCGGAACCCCTAGACAAACCCAAGTGAGTAGAAATTCATCTTTCTATCTTTTCAGAAACCTGAAAATGCACTTAAGGTTTAGTCCCCTAGAGAGAAACAGACGTATTTGCCTCAATAGGAAAACTTTTCCATCCTTAGGACCCATTTCATGAACTTGGGGAACCTTAGACTTCCTTTTGTGTTGTTTCCTGTTGTTTCACATTTACTCTAGCTAGACTCCTTGAATTCAGGAACTACATAATCTCCACATGAGACTAACAGAGTCATAGACACACACACACACACACACACACACACACACACACACACACATATATATATATATATATACACGCTAATTATTTGTATATTTATATGCATTGCTGAACACCTGCCATCTATGAATTTGTTTTTTGAGAGGCAACTTGGCATAATGTATAGAATTCTGGACATGGAGTCAGGAGGATCTGAGTTTGAATTCTGCTTCAAACACTTTCAAGCTGTGTGATTCTAGGCAAGTTACTTAATCTCCCAGTCTGTTTTCTCATCTCTAAAATGAGGATAATAATAATTATTATCATTATCATTATTATTGGAAGAAGAAATTTAGAGGAAGTTTTTGAACTTCAGAATTAAGAGAGAATCAGCAGCCAAAACTTGTGGGATGTACCACCCTAGTCATTACAATAAGGACAAAAGTTATCATTTAAAATATTCTCTTTCCCCACCCTTCAGGATTTCTTTCATGTAATATCAAATTTTATATTTGAGACTCAGGGTCTTATTAGGAAATGGTGGTTTGAAATAGTGGCAAAATGGTGGAAATTTTTGATTCATTAACAATCCTTGTTGCTACCCCCCCGACAGCCGCCCAGATACCTCCTTCTCTTGGTTCGTGAGCCCCTTCAAGTGCCTGTACCACCTCATCTGGAAAAATTATAAGAAGTACATCATCATCGGCTTCATTCTGATCATCCTTACTGTCTTTCTGGTGCTTTTCATCTACACATTGCCTGGAGCCATCAGCAACAAGATTGTTGGTTCATAGAGGACTCAGATTTATTTTCAATTCCTTAGCTCCATTACCATCAACAAATATCTATTAAGCACCTCCTATATGATGAGTACTTATACTAAGTCATAGTGTGATGATAGGAAATACAAAGATGAATAAGGTATGGTCTGATGGGGAATTAAGTACAATTCAGTAAAGACTAAAGAAAAACTCTCCTGTCCTCTACTGCCATATCCCCACATCCCTAACTGAATATCTTCCAAAATTGCCAAGATTAAATAATTACTTCTATCCTCAGTAGACTGTCCATAGAGACTTTCCTTCAATGGAATTGTTAACAGAATTTTTTTTAGCTGGTTTCTAACCCGTGAATGGAAATAGTGCTCTAAGATAAGAGTGCCAATAATCAAGTAGCAGTTTAATTAATTAGTTTCAGAGAGTGTAATATAGACATTATCTTGATAACTCTCAGAAATTCTGCCTTGCTGTAGTGAAGGCAGAGATTATACCCATAAATCACATATGGGAAGGAAGGGTATCACAATACAATCATTTCTAAGACTTGCATGGTTTTTCATGTAAGTTCACGAACACAGGATAATTACAGGTATTATAGTTTTGGTGTAACAGTTCTTCTCAGGTCTTGGGGATCACTATTTTTTCCTTGGGAACAGGTCCAACAATTTTTGATTCTCTTCTCTTAACACAAGCAGGCATAGCACAGTGAAAGAATGTAATATTGACCATAATTGATTAATCGTCCTCAAGCTGCATTGTAATTCTGATTCCCAATCCAGAGTCTCCTGGTAAAAATGTATCTCTAAAAACTAAATTATTAGTAAATTCATAATACATATATTGACCAATATGAATATCATGATTCTTTTCACAGTATTGACTTACCTTTTGGACTAAATGTGTATAAATCTGAGAGGTTTAAGTTAATGTCTGAGATTCTAATAGAAATATTTTGTCTGGTTCTGTTGAGAATTATTTATGATGGAAGAATTGAGTTACTTTTAAGTGAGTAACTTAGCCCTGTATTCTACCTCATGGGTATATTTTATAGCCTTTCAATGGTTTACAAAAGCATTTGTTATTGTATATAATCCTCAAGGAAGTTATTATTATTATTACCATTTCAGGGGTAGGGAAACGAGATTCAGACAGAAAAAGCCACTTAGCCAAGATCATACATTTGTTAAGCGATAGAACCAGGTATTCTGGTCTATGGTTTAACCCTTTTTCTGATTCCTATATTTTGCTGTCTCCTTTTTCACATTTGAATGATTAGTTTAAGACATGTTGTAGTGGTTTGACCATATCAGTGCACTCTGGCTGAATGAGGCAATATTTCAGACAAGTCAGTGGGCTCTGTCAAGTTCTAGAAGTTGAGCCAAGGCTCAGACAAGCAGGACACCTCACTTGCTAATACTTGAAATACATTGCTGTCTTGGGCAAAGGCAAAGAGTACTGCTGTTCTCTATGAATGCAGTTCTCCCTAGGATCTGATCCCATTACTCCTGAAATGTAGGTAGCACAATGGAGATTGTTGAAGATGAGAACCCTTGAACGCAACCCTGAATCCCCTCATTTCTGATGCAAGGCAGTCCCAAGAATGATTGCTAATGTAAGCCTTTTTTATGATAAGCACAATGAGTCAACTGCAGCAGAGCTGAGATTGAAACCTCAGTTCCAAATCCATTTCATGTTCCATTGTGATATATTAGGGCAAGTCACCAAAAAGAGCCTCAAAAACAGTAGGACAACTCCAAATAGTTCACTTGATAATAAAAAAGCATAATTTAGGGATGAATCAGGAGTTAATTTTATATTCCACTAGCCCCTGCTTGAGCAAGTAACATTTCATGTCCCGACAATATAATGTATTTTACATCTTCTTTAAATTCATAACGGCAGTCAAGCAAGAATATCAAGTTCTCCCACATGTTGGTGAAAAAGCATATACACCATACTTTATTAGGTATAAAAAAAGATAAAATGTCAGCGAGGTCTAAATGGGAAGTTTTTCAAAGATTTTCACATCAGAAAAAGAAAGGAAAAAAAATGGAAACTGGTAAAATATGTGTCTCTCTGATGCCTGGTGTATCATTCATAGAACATCATGGATTTCATTATTCTGTACATGCAAAAAATTAAATAAAATCACAGTTCTGTTATGTTTTGTATTATTTCAATTACATATGATCCTCTTTGAATCTTAGCTTCCTCCTCTACAAAAAGGAGCTGTACTACATATATCTTAGTTTCCTTTCGATTCTAAATCCTGTGAGTTTAGGAGTGCTAAGCCTATATTAGATATCATTTCCTACAGCTTTTAAATCCTTGGTCAAAGAGAGAACAAAAAGACCACACCCTAAAAGATACAATCTCTACCCACCATTTTTGTACCTCTGATAATGGAACTATCTCACAACTTTCTCTTTCTCAGCTAAACTATGTAATTGGAAATTATAAGCCTAATTTTTCAGGTTAAGCCATATTCTCTTATGGGTTTAGCTAATGCCTAGGTATACAGTAAGCACCTTAGCATGATTATATTGTATCATCTCAACAATGGAATATAAAATCCTTGGGAGCAGGTATTGTCTCACTTTTGTTATTTGTACCCAAGAACTTAGCACAGTGTTTGGTACATGAAAATGCTTAATAAATGATTTTTCTTCATTCATAAGGTAGTGTTACTGAGAACCAGAAGATATAGCTTTATGTATGCTTTCTAAGCAAGCCTAGGAAAAGCCTCAATTTCTTTCTCTGAAAAATCAGAGTTGCTATTCAACAAAACTACTAGGAAACTGGAAAGGAGAGAGAGAGAGAGAGAGAGAGAGAGAGAGAGAGAGAGAGAGAGAGAGAGAGAGAGAGAGAGAGAATGAGAACATACAAACTGGAAGTTTAAAAGGGATTGGGGGGGGGAAGGTACAGTGGGAAGATATCCACTTCCATAGTGGAAAGTAGAGATGACTGTTAGGGCACTTTCTTTAAATGGAGGTTTGGGGAGAAGCTTCTTCCACTGAGAGGGAAGGGCCCCAAGAACAGAAACTACTGATGAGGTACCAGTGGTAAAGTGATCTTTCAGGATCCTGGAGCATAATGGAGGAATCTATAAGAATGCAACCAAGTTAGACCAATGGCTCTGCAATATGTCAGGATAAGCTACAAATGGATATGTGACCTACATATAATCGATGCAGTTAAAATTAGAAGGGAAACAACTGTGAAAAATCATCCCTGCAAGTATCTCTGCTAAAAAATCTGTTATCAAAGATATATAGTCAATTTGAATACATAAGAATAAAAGATATTTTCCAATAAAAGATGCTTAAAGGATATTAATATGCAGTTCTTAAAGACATAAATGGAACTTATCAATAGTCATATAAAAATATTCCAAATCATCAGTAACAAGAGAAATGTTAAGTTAAAATAACTGAGTTTCTACTTTATATCTATAATTGGCAAAAATGATGGTTTCTAGAGGGACTGCAAGAAGACAGAGATGATGAATTCAAGTTTCAAAAAAAGGCGAACTATATATATATGTATGTATATATACATATATATATATGGTCAATAAATGCAATTTGTTGTGCTCATTTATTAGAATTTATTTAGATTAGTAGTGGGGGAGGGAGGCTAGACAAGTATTGTTAAATGAAGAAGGAAGGAAAGAAAAAATAAAATCAATGTGAGGGAGAGAGGGAGAGAGAGAGAGAGAGAGAGAGAGAGAGAGAGAGAGAGAGAGAGAGAGAACATTGTTCCAAAACCGATAGACCAAAAGTTTCAGACAAAGATAAATTTTTTCCATTTTTCTTTATTATTTTTTCTTGCCCAAAGGTAATTTTCAACATTCATCCATATTCAAGTTTTTGAGTTCCAAAGTTTTCTACCACTCTCCCTTCCCTCCCCTTCCATGGCAGCAAACAATCTGATATAGGTTATACATTTCCTATTTAACATTATACAATCCTGTTTAACATATTTCCACTTTAGTCATGTTGTAGAAGAGGAATTAGAACTAAGTGAGGTAAAACCATGAAAAAGAAAAAGTAACAGAAGCTCAAAAATGTGAATAGAGGGGCAGCTAGGTAGCACAAATGATAGTGTACCAACCCTAGAGTCAGGAGGACCTGAGTTCAAATCCAGTCTCAGACACTTAATACTTACTTAGCTGTGTGACCTTGAGCAAGTCACTTAATGCCACTTAAGCTTTGCCAAAAAAAAGTCAACAGAATATGCTTTGCTCTTCTTTCAAACTCCATAGTTTTTTCCTCTGGATGTGGATTATATTTTCCATAATAGATCTCTTAGAATTGTCTTGGGTCACTGAACTGCTGAGAAGTGCTGCATACATCATAGTTGATCAATTCACAATATTGCTGTTAATGTATACAATGTCCACTTCGTTCTGCTCATTTCATTCAGCATTAGTTCATGCAAGTCTTTTCATGCTTTTCTAAGTCTGGCTGCTCATGATTTCTTCCAGAACAATTCACTTCACAACATTCATATACCATATCATTTCCCAATTGCTGAGCATCCCCTCAATTTCCAATTCTTTATTATAACAAAAAGAGCTGCTATAAACCTTTTTGTATATGTGGGTTTTTCTCATTTTTTTATCTCTTTAGGATGTAGATCTAATAGTGGTATTGCTGGATCAAAAGGTATGCACAGTTTCATTGCCCTGTCAGCAGAGTTCCAAATTGGTCTCTAAAATGATTGGATCAGTTTACAATTCCACCAATAGTTCATTAGTATCCTAATCTTCCCACATCCTCTCCAACATTGATCATTTTCTTTTTTTTGTCATCTTAGCCAATCTGATAGGTATGAGGTGGTGCCTCAGAGGAGTTTTAGTTTGCATTTCTCTCATCAATAATGATTTGGAACATTTTTTCATATGACCATAGTTAGCTTTAATTTCTCTTTCTGAAAACTGCCTGTTCATAACCTTTGATCATTTAGCAAATGGAGAATGACTTATAAATTTGATTCAGTTTTCTATATTTTTAGAAATAAGTCCTTTATCAGAAACACTAACTGTAAAGATTGTTTCCCAGCTTTCTGTATTCCTTTTAATCTTGGCTGCATTGGTTTCGTTTGTGTAAAAACTTTTAAATATAATATAATATAATTGAAACCATCCATTTTGCTATTTATAATATTCTCTATCTCTCATTTAGTTGTAAACTTATCCCCTCTCCATAATGTTTTCTTAATATTGTAAAGAGGCAGTGGAGGGAGAAAGGTAGCTATTAAGAGTTTCCACAACCTCTATGGGTCCTCTGGTGCCAATATTCTCTGATTCAAAATGTTAAGTTACTGCTTCAGTGTTGTCAATGATTACCCAAAAAAGGTTTCCAGGAGAATATTCTGTCATTTCCAGAGTTTGTGCTAGAACAAAACACAGGGAAGTCTTTTAGCTTTTCATTGTCCACTCCCAAAGAATAATGTAAGCAGTATAATTACCTAGCTCAATCTTTTTTCTAGAATGATGGGAGTCAGTGGGATACAAAGTACAAAGTAATCTGAATCTGAGTCCTGCATTTCTTCTTTTCTTTGAAGCAAGACATTTCCTATTGTAAATCTGAAACCACAATAAAGAGCACTCTATTCTCACTGATGCCTTTCTCTGTTAGAATAATTTTCTCTTCATACACTGTTAACGACTTTCAGCTTGAGAGCATAGGGAAAGCATTGGCCTGGGAATCAGAAGTGATTTTCAATCCTGGCTTAGCTACCTTGAGAGATCCTGAAAAAGGCACAAATTTTCTGGACCTGAGGGTTCTTGTTATGTATTGAAATGAGAGAGTTAGAAAGGATGATTTCTACTTTCTTACCTAGCTCTAAATCTGAAGATACAATGAATCTGTCATCATAATGTCAACTCTATCTCATAGGACTATTGTAAGAGTGAAATGCTATGGCTTATGTAATATGCTTTGTAATTGTAGGATGGTACTCATAAATTCCTAATACCCCAATCCAATCTCTGAAGTTAGAAACTATAAAGGAAATACTCATCTACATTGCTAGAGAGTGTGCTCCCTACACCAATAAAGTTACAGATTCAGTAAAAAAGAAAAATAAGATATTGTTGATTCAAGAAAAATCTCATTTCATCCTCAACCAATGAAAACATTTGCTAAAACTGGAGGTGACATGTTTATATTTCTGTGCATGAAAAAATAGCACCCATTTCTTCTTATCCATCTTGAGGCGTGAGGGGTTAGGAAAGCTGAGATCTTCCCTATCACATGTCATGGTCCAAGGAGAAGGAACTTCCCAAGCATACTGAAACAAAATATGATTGATCAAGGAATGTTCTGGGTCATGGAGTGCTGAGGAACATTCCTAGTCAACATGTTTTGGGATCCACACTGAGATTTGGTCTGTTCCTGGGTGTTTACCTAAAGACACCTGGAGAAAGTGATTGTACTCAGGATCTGAGGGTGTTTTTGGCTAAAACTCCCCAGATCACTGAGTTACATCTTGTAAACCCTTGGACATGTGCCACTTTTGTGTGAGCACTATAAAGGTCTTACTTGGTAAAGTGGGCTTTGAAAGTCATCCCCCCACTTCAGAAAGGATGCTCTGCCAAAGGAACTTTCCCAATTAAGACCCTGGAGACTGTGTTGTGACTTAACTTCCCCAAGCAGTTAGATTTCCAGGTGTTGGAGCCTCCTCAGTTAGATAACTTTTCTCTTCTTTATCCCTTACCTTTCCTTTATGTATGCTGATGTATTCTTCTTATAAATATTATATATATGTATATATGCATATATGTACTTGTGTATCCCTTAGGTTATAAGTATATTAATCATGGGTTATAATCTTGATTTATAGGTATATTAATCATTAAATTTTCATTTAAAGACTTAAGGCAGAGTGAGCATGTCATTGTGGGACAGATCTTAGTTGGCCGAATTAAAAATCTGTGCAGTTTCTAACCCTTTCTTAACACGTCTTTTTTCAGATTTTTTTTCATTAAAAACACCTGAACAATTGTATATATACAAGCACTGAAATATTGTGCTGGAAGAAATGATGAAAGATTTGGATTCAGAAGACTGTACAGATTCAGAAAAATGTACAAAGTGAGCAGAACCAAGAGAATAATTTGTACAATGATGACAAAGTAAGGCAAAAACAAATTTGTATGAATGCAAAACTCCTAACAACCACAGGGGCCACTGATGACTCCCCAAAACTGATGATTATGCTTACCTCCCACCTCTTGGCAGAAATGCAATGATCTAAAGGTGCTCTCATACAATGGCAAACAATGTGTGGATTTGCCGAAATAAACTACTTTTATTAGTTACATTGGGGGAGAAGGGGAGAATAAGAAGCATCAACTGAGGTTAGTGACAATGAGCCAGATAGAAAAGTAAAGAAAGGAAACAGAAAGGGGAAGGAAAGAAAAGGGAAAAGGGAAAGGAAAAGCAAGGAGAGGAAAGAAGAAGAGAGAAAAGGAGAGAAGAAAGGAGAGGAGAGGGAGTAAAGAGAAAAGAAAAAAAGAAAAGAAAGAACTTCAATTAAGCATTTTTAAAACTATATACAGAGAAGACCAGTAGGAAGGTTAAAAGCAAACACAGACAAGTAGGCCAGTTTTAAAGGGTTGCTTACCTACCAGAGATTTACAGTTTCATATACAAACATATTTTACAATTCTCTGAATATAGGAGTTTATGTAATGAAAATAATTTATTTTAAAATAGAAGGCTATATTGCCTCTGGATACCAAGTGAATTTTGTACATCTCCAAGCACTTAGCTCAGTGTTCAGGACAGAGAGATGCTTGCTAAATGGTATTGACCAGGTCAGGTTGGAAAAATAGGGACAATCTGACATAGTGAGTCCTGTATTTTCCTGCACTTCATCAAGCCTGACAGTTTATTTTTCTTTTTTTCTTAATTTCTTTCAAATCTGGGCAAATACCAGTACAGTTTATCTTATTCAGAATGCAAAATTACCTTCTGACTTTGTCTTCCTAAAGGCAACTCCACATACTAAACCAGTAATTTGCAAATAGAAGGCATATAATAAATTTTTGATGAGGTTTAATTGACCCAGAATCACAGATTTACATGAAATACAGGTCAGGATAATCACAAGATTTAGAGACAGGGAAGATATAGGCAATGTGGCACATTGTAAAGGCCACTGGATTTATTGTCAAAGGAACCCTCTTTGAATTTCCTTGCCTAGTATTTAATATTAGTGGGGACCTTGGGCAAGTCATTTAGCCTTTCTGGTCTCAGTTTCTTCATCTGTAAGATTAGAGCATTGGGCTAAACAGTCTCTAAAGTCTCCTTTAAGTCTGAATCTGTAGTCCCATGTTATCCTCTACTTTTTGAGTCCTTAACCTGGGGGTGGATGGGTACAAAGACACTGTGGACTTCCCTCTGAAATTTGATGGGGGAAAAATAATATCTTTATTTTATGGTAATTGGTTTCCTTTGCAATCCTATATATTTAAAAGCATGAGTCAAAGAAGAAGTCTATAGGTTTCCCTGGATTGCTGAGATAAATTTCCATTTACATAGGGTTCAGTTAACTTCATTTCCATCAGCTGCTCTGCTTGGTTTCTACTTGGGACATCTTGCCTTGCCCAGGATAAGCTCAATGTTTGGAGGTTGTTTTGGAGGTTGATTCTGCTTTAGTACTCAATCCTCAGCCCTCTCAGCTGCCTCTCCTGTGAGATCAGAGGGGGTGGAGGACAGGGGAAAAATTACTCCTCCCAAAGCCTCCAGCAGGGAGGGCTCAGACTTTTCCAGCTAATTTCATTTACTATCCATCAGTTACTTTGCTTGACTTCAAATCTATGAGCATCATGCCCCATGGCCCTTTTCCCCCTCATCCCTCAATTCCCCCCAACAATATTGCACAGTCCCTGGTGTTCCCCTCTTTCAACTTCCTTCTGTGTATTGTCTTCCCTCATTGGAACATAAGTGGCTTGTGGGTAGAAACTTTTTTTTAAAAAGCTCTATCCTATTTTGCATAATGACTAGTATATAATAAGTGCTTAATAAAAGTTATTTTGGGGGCAGAGCCAAGATGGCAGAATAAAAAGGCAGGGACTCCTCTGAGCTTTCCCCCAGACCATACCAAATACCATTAAATAATTACTATTACTTAAATTTAAATTCTAGAGTACCAGAGCCCACAAAAAGACTGAGGGAAACAATTTTCCAGTCCAAGTCAAATTGGGATATCCACAGTAAGGGTCTTTTACACTGAGGTTAGAAAGGGCCCACATCACAGCCCACAATGGAGCAAACCAGACCCATCCATCCAGGAACAGCCTGTTGGGTGCCTGGGTCCCCTAGGAGCACCTAGGACCATGGTAGCAGGGGTAGTTAACAGACCTCTCAGCCCAGGGATTGCCAAGGACCACTTGGAAAGTCAGTGCGAGAACTCTGCCACACCAGAGTAAGCACCAGAGCCCAGGCCAGTGCAGACCCAGCCCCAGGGGCTCAGGAACAGACCTGGGGAGTCACCTGACAGCTGCTTCCAGAGTGCTCAGCCCCTCCATGGTAAGGGGGTCAGGAGAGGTTGCAGAGATCTCTTTGTTATCCATGAAGTAAGACTCAGTGATTTTATCCACACTCAGATCCAGGTCACAGTCTGGAGCCCCAGGGAACCACCTCACAGTTCAAGGCAGAGGGGAGGGCTTGTGGTCATCCATAGACCAGAGCACAGGCCAAGAGAGCAGTCAGAACCTCTCAAAAGAACTTGGAGGAATTGAGAACTTGACTCTGGGGAGTATCCCTGAAAACAACTACAAAAATCCTGAAAAGTTTGGGAGAGTGTATCCTCCACCTTGGGAGCAGAGCCCCACCTTAACAAAGAATTAAAATCAAGTAACAGGCTGTGAAAATGAAACAGAAGAAAATAAACAACAAGGAAAATAACAGAAGAAAATAATCAGACCATAGACAATTACTTTGGTGCTATGGAGAATAAAAATACACACTCAGAACATAACAAAGTCACAGCTTTTGAATCCAAAGCCTCCAAGAAAAAAATAGGAATTAGTCTCAGGGCATGGAAGAGCTCAAAAAAAGATTCTGAAAATCAAGTATGTGTTGTAGAGGAAAAACTGGGAAGAGAAATGAGTGATGTAGGAAAATCATGAAAGCAAAGTCAGCAGCTTACTGAGGGAGATACAAAAAAAAGACTGAAGAAAATAAATACAGTCCAAAAGGAGAACAATTGGCCAGATAGAAAAGGAGATACAAACTCTCTCTGAAGAAAATAATTCCTTCAAATGTAGAATGGAGCTAAGGGAAGTAGACTGACCTGAAAAACAGATCCAGAAGAGACAATTTAAAAATTATTGGACTACCTGAAAGTCATGACCAAAAGAAGAGCCTTGACTTCATTTTTCAAGAAATACAGGAAAACTGCCCTGATATTCCAGAAGCAGAGGGTAAAACATAAGTTGAAAGAATCCACCAATCACTTCCTGAAATAGATTCCAAAATAAAAACTCCAAGAAATATGATAGCCAAATTTCAGAACTCCCAAGTCAAGGATAAAATATCACAAGCAGCTGAAAGAAACAATTCAAATATTGTGAAGCTACAGTTAGGATTACACAAGATTTAGCAGTGTCTACATTAAGGGCTCATAAGGCTTGGAGTGTGATTCCAAAAGACAAAAGAAATTGGATTGCAACTGAGAAAATACTCTTCCAGGGGAAAAGATGGACATTCAGTGAAATAGGAGCATTTCAAACTTTCCTGCTAAAATGACCAGAATTGAACAAAAAGTTTGATCTTTTAGTATAGGACTCAGATGAAGCATAGAGAAGGTGGTTGGGAAGGGCAAATTATGAGGGATTTAATGGTGTTGAACTGCTTCTATTCCTGCATAGGAAGAGGATACTGATAACTCATATGAATCTTCTCATTTATTAGGGCAGTTAGAAGGAACATGTAGAGTTAAGGCCCAGGAGGGAGCTGAATATGAAGGTATATTATTAAGATGGAGTCACTGGGTGAAAAGGGAATGTACTGGGAGAAAGGAAAAAGGAAAGTTGGAATGGGTTAAGTTATTTCACATAAAAGAGGCAAGAAAAATCTTTTGCAATGGAATGGAAGGGGTGAGGTGAGGGGGGGGAATAAGTGAACCTTCACTCTCATTGGAAGTGACTCAGAAGGAAATAAGATACACACTCAATGGGATATAGAAATCTATCTTACCCTAGAAGAAAATAGAAGAGGAATGGGGTGGGAGAAAGGGGTTGGAGAAGTGGAGGGGGACAGATGAAGATGATAGAAGAAAGGGAAGAACATGGGAGAGGGTAGTCAGATACAATACATTTTTGAGGAGGAACAGGGTGAAAGGTGAGAGAGAATAGAATAAATGGGATGGAGGGAATAGGATAAAGGGAGATGCAGCTATCAATGGCAATTGTGGGGAAAAAATTGAAACAATTTCTCTAATGAACTTAATGATAAAGAATGCTATCTATACCAAAGACAGAGCTGATGGTGTCTGCAAACAGACTGAAGCACACTTTTTTCCCTAACTTTATTTTTTTGAGGTTTCTCATTCTTTGTAGGGGAGAGGTACTGTTTACTTTTACAACATGACGATTTTAGTTGTATTTTTTCTGGCTACACAATTTTAGCCTACACCATGTAATTTGCTTTCTCAGTAGGGGGAGTGGGGTGGGAGGAAGGGAAAGAACTTGGAACTGAAGATTTTGGAAGTAAATGTTAAAACTTGCCTGTAACTGGGGTAAAAAAAGTTTAAAAATTTTTAAATTTATATTGAGATATAAAAAATTAAAAACTTCTGCTGAGTTACAAAGAATGAAATAATCTTCCCAACATCCCTGGAAATACCACTGAATTTGGAGTCAAAGGACCTGTCATATACTACCTTATGAGATCTTGAAGAGGTCATTGAACTCTCCTAAGCCTCAGTTTTCTTACATATAAAATGTCTCCAAAGGGCTTTCTGATTTTATGTTCCTATGATTACTTTTTCATCCTATCAGATTTCATCAGTTTTGTTACTTCACCTCACCACCATCCTCTATGCCTCAGATGGGAGGACAAGGCCATGAACTCCACAGCTCAATTTAAAGAGATAGCTCAGCTTATACTTCTGATTTCACACCTCTAACTTCTGTACCTGGATCCCTCCTGAGGTACCTTCTCCTCCTCCCCTCCTACTGCACCTCACATTCCAGATTCTTTTTGTATTTCCCCCATTAGATTGTTAGATCCTTGAGAGTAAGGATTGACTTTCTTTTTTCATATTTGTATCTTCCATGCATAGCACAGTTTAATAAGTATTTACTGACAGATTGGCAGACACATGTAGAATTAGTAGCAAAGCCTAGGAGTGATCCCAGAACTAATGAATTTAAATCCATTGCTAATCCCATTATACCACACTTCCTCCAGTCTATCCATGACACAAAAGGATACCTACAAATTCACATTTGTGCTTCACTTTATACTTCACACAACACTCCCTTACTTATATTCAATTCACTTGCATGTCATAGTATTCTCTCTCTGATGTCATGGTTTTAGAATGAAGGACAAATAACAACTACCACTTTATACAGTTAGCATGTTCCTGAAAATAAGATTATAAACTATATAATTTAATCAGATTGATTCTGTATCATCATTTAATTAGAATTGATTCTGTATCATCTTATTTACACTGAATTAATTTTATCCTATAGTCTGTCATAGTTTTTTGTCTCTGAACTTAGTTGAGAAATTCAACTGTCCTTCATAAATTAAATTCAGAAATCCAGCTCTCCTGCTAATCTCTATTCTAGTCTTGTCTCAGGGAAAACTGTTATCCTCAGTGAATGTGAGTAAACACCTGGAGTCTGGTCTAGTATCATTACACCACCATGCAATGCTTCAAGGATGTCTGATTTGCCAATCAAAGACATCTGGTCCACTCCCTTACAGGGACTCAAACAAAGACTCAAACAAAGAGTATTACTAAGTTACAGGAGGGAAGGAGGGGGTTGTTGCTAGCTTCTCGTTTTCCAGTGAATCATAGGGCCCTCTACTCAAAAAGCTCTAAGAAAACCAATTATATTGATTTTGCCATTCACAATACTGAGTTCTTTTAACCAACATTGACTTGTTTTCCCATCAAAAAAGTTCTGTTCTTTGTTCTAAACTCCTCAAAACTATAAAAGAGGGACGACTAGGTGGCATAGTGGATAGAGCACTGGCCCTGGATTCAGGAGTACCTGAGTTCAAATCCCATCTCAGACACTGTGTGGCCTTGGGCAAACCAGTTAACACCATTGCCTTGCCAAAAAAAAAAAAAAACTAAAAAAACAACTATAAAAATAACTGTTCCTCTCCTTCTGGGGGGAAATCTAGTAAATTCTCTACTAACTGATCTAATAGATTGATCATGTTTGGAACTTTGTGCCTCAGTTTACCTAATTTTAACTATTATATAACCAATATTTAAACCAGATCTAGAACTGAAAGAGACTGTAAAGATCAGTTAGTAGAATTCCTTCATTGTACATATGGTGAAACTGAGACCATGAGAAACTAGGTAACTTGTCCAAGGTCATGCAGGGAAGGATTTGAATCTATGTTCTGTGACTCCAAAGCCAGTGTTCTTTGTCTCCAAAATTTAACTTCTATTTTAGAAATACCAATTTGTGAGCTTTCTAGTTAGAGCAGAATTTCTTGACTTCCTTTGTATCCTAAAGATTTTAGGCAGTGTTTTAAGCCTATGGATCCCATCTTAAAATAATGTTTTTAAATATATAAAATAAAATACAAAAGATTATAAAGGGAATCATTTATATTGAAATATAGTTATCAAATTTCTAAAAATCCCTAGTTCAAACCTTGAGTAGAAGAATTCCATACTAAATTCATTTATAAAGCAGATAAATAATATATAAGCCTCCTATATATTGATTTGCCAAAATGTGAGCTTCTGAAACAGAGAATACTTGTTAGAATGTTACCCCAGGCATGACTAGACTACCACATTATCTCCATTTTTTAATATCCTACACTAACATAGGGATTACAGCAAGAGACAATTTAACTGGATTTTCTTTTTCCTTCAGAAGACAATAAAATTTCCAGCCAATACCAACCTTGATGATATTTATTATTGATTAAAAAAGAATTTTCAAACATAAGCCAAATTATTTTCTTTAAAACAAAGGATGCAATGAGTCATTGCTCCAGTTTTCCTAAAGTGTCTCACCAGAATTGCTTCCTGCTTCTAAGGCATTTTCAGGGATCACATGGTGCACCTTGACAGTAATCTCAAACTAATGGTCCAGAAAATTTGAAAAATACTCAAAATAACTGAATCTAGGTACCTGAAAACAGACCATAATGGCAGTCAATGATTAAGAGTGAAAATTAATACATACCTATAGAGTTGAATCAAAGAAAAAGGCAAGTTTGATATTACCCTGGACATTGAGCCATCAGGTTTCTCATTTCTATTTGTTCTATTCAGTGATAGAGACCTGGGAACATAAAAATGGAAAAAAAATTCTAGAGCAAGATAATTGTAGGAAGCAACCTACATGGTAAAGAGAATGAACTTAATACTAAGAGAGTTGGTTCTCAGAAACAACTTAACCACTTGGTTTTGTGAGTAACAATGGAGATATTTTATCTTTCTGAGACCCAACTAATTCATCTATAAAATGACATAACACCATTAAAATTTGAAAGTTTGAACACAGGTTTCATTGAATAAAAACACTCAATGTTACCCCATTATTATTTGGACTAGCAAAGGAAACTGGGTTTCTTCTCATCAAATTCTCTCCCTCATCTGAAATGCAGATTTATTTTTTTTGTTTTAGAAATAACCCTCTATCATAGAAAATAACTATTAGTTCTACACATGTCTGAACAGGTAATGATTATTTCTCTGACCATTCCTGTCTCGTGTGGATTCCTTGATTCTATAGCATTGCATAACCAGAAAGCTAGTTCTCTGTGGATTATATTTGGAAACATTGAATTTTTTTCATGAACCTGTGCTCTGGCTTTAGTTGTCATTAATAATAAATAAATAAATGAATGAATGAATGAATGAATTAGGAAGAAAGTGAATAAATTCATGTATATAAGTGAATGGATAAATAAATAAATCAACATAATAAAATAAATATCAAGACGAGTAAATAAATATTTGGTTTGGTCCAGGATTTCCTTTATGTAGGAAATACTTAGAGGGGAAACTCTCTCCATCAATGTGATAGAAAACTCCTATGTAAATTCTAGTTTTATATATTTTCTTGAGGCACTAAAAAGTTAAATGATTTATCCAGGATTACACAGAAAGCATGTATCAAAGGCAAGATTTTAACCTAGAGCATCCTAATTCCAAGGGCAGTTATCCATTGAAACATGTGGAAATAATGCTCCCACTTGTTTTATGCTGTCTAGAATATTTAAATGAAGTACCACATATCTCTTTTTGCAGGGTTTTCTTTGTGAAGTAAAAAAAATGCTGATAATTTATGTGGATTTACTTTATAATCCAACTTCTTTGCTAAAATTATTGTTTCTGTCAACTTTTTAGTTGAATCTTTAGCAAGTATATCATCATATTTTCTGTAGAAAAGAGATAGTGTTATTACCTCATTTTCTATTCTGATTCCAATTCTTTTTTTCCTCTTATTTCTATTGTTAAGAATTCCAATAAAATCCTGAAATGATATTTATGACATGGGCATTTATATTTCATGCCTGATATTACTAGGAAAGCTTCTCGTTTATTTCCATTACAAAAAAAATTGCTGTTGGTTTTAGGTAAATGCTTTTTTTAAATCAATTTAAGGAAAAATACTTTTATATCTAACTTTCAACTGTTTTTGTAAAAATGAGTCTTGTACTTTACTTGTTATTGATATAATCAATTATATTAATAGCATTCCTTATGTTAAACCATCCTTGGATTCTTGATATAAATCCCATGTCATAATTTATACTTTTTGTTGTAATTTGTGGTATTGTAGTCATTTAGCTAGTGTTTTATTTAAAATTTTATATCCATATTTATTAAATAAATTGGTCCACTATTTTCTTTCTCTCTTTTTAATCTTTCTGGTTTAATTGGAAAAAATATTAAATGTTCATGGATAGCAGGGCTACTATAATAAAAATTACAAATTACAATTTTGACTAAACTAATTTATGTATTTAAGGTCAAATTCAATTAATTTAATAAATTTTTTACTGAATTAAAAATAATAACAAAATTCATTTGTTAAAACAAAAAATCAAGAATATCAAAAGAACTAATTTTAAAAATGCAAAGGAAGGAGAGCAGTACCATATGTTAAACTATATTATAAGGTTACAATTATCAAAACTAACTGATTCTAACTAAGAAGTAGAAAGGCAAATAAGTGGAGCAGAGAATACAAATAATTCACAGCAACAAATAAATATAATTATCCTGTATTCAACAAGTATAAAAACAAGTTAGGGGAATAAGAGATCATTATTTGATTTAAAAAACTGGGAGAACTGGGAAAAAAGTATGACAGAAATTGGATATAGAATAATATCTTACACCATTTACTAAGGTAAGACAAAGCAGCTGCATGACTTAGATATAAAGAGAAATATTGAATATAATGGAATATATTACCATCATGTTTATGGATAAGCAAATTATGAATAAGCAAGAAATGAAAAAGTTTAAGATGTAAAGTGGATTATTTCAATTACATTAAATTAAAAAGGTTTTGTGCAAATAAAATAAATGCAACCAAGATCAGAAGAAAAACAGAATAATGGGGAGAAAATTTATAGACAGATTCTCAGATAAAGATCTCATAGCTAATTATGTAAAGAACTTTGTCAAATCTGTAAGAATATAAATCATTTCCCAATTTATAAACGATCAAGAGAGATGAACAGGCAGTTTTCAGATGAAGAAATCAAAACAATTTACATTCATGTGAAAGAATGTTCTGACTCATCATTGATTAGAGAAATGGAAATGAAAACAGCCTTGAGATATTGTTTTACATCTCTCAGGTTGATTTAATGGTTGAAGGGGAAATCAACAAATACTGAAGAGGATATGGAAGAATTGGAACATTCATTAACTTCTGGTGGAATTGTAAACTGTTTGAACCATTTTGGAGAGCCCTCTGGAATTCTACCCAAGGAGTTATTAAACTGTCCCTTTCAGCAAAATAGAACCCAATTTATCTCCAAAGAAGATTAGGGGAAAAGGAAAAGAACCTATATGTTCTAAAATATTTATACTAGCTCCCTTTGTGAAGGCAAAGGGGATTTGTGGGGATTTCAATCAAATGGAAAATGATTGAATAAGCTGTAGTATAATGATTGTAATGGAATACTACTATACTATAAGAAATAATGGCCTCAATGATTTTAGAAAACAGTAATACTTTCATTAAATAATAAAGAGCAAAATGAGTGGAACCAAGAGAACGTAGTATACAGTAACAGTACTGTTTTAAGAACAACTTTAATGGTTCAATATTAGGAAAACTGTAAGTATAATCAATTATATCGACAACAAACCTATAAGAAATTATATGATCATATCAATAGATGCTGAAAAAGCTTTTGACAAAATACAGCACTCATTCCTACTAAAATCACTACAGAGTGTAGGAATAAATGGACTGTTCCTTAAAATAATTAGCAGTATCTATCTGAAACCATCAAAAAGCATTATATTCAATGGGGAGAGACTAGAGGCATTTCCAGTAAGATCAGGGGGTGAAACAAGGATGCCCATTATCACCACTACTATTCAATATCATATTAGAAATGTTAGCTTCAGCAATTAGAGAAGAAAAAAATTAAAGGAATTAGAATTGAGAAGGAAGAGGCAAAACTCTCACTCTTTGAAGATGACATGATGGTTTACCTAAAGAATCCCAAAATATCATCCAAAAAACTACTGGAAACAATTAGCAATTTTAGCAAAGTTGCAGGATAGAAAATAAATCCTCATAAATCCTCAGCTTTTCTATATAGGACTAGCAAGATACAGCAGGAATTCAATCCAAAGTAACCTCAGACAATGTAACCTCAGACAAAGTAACCTCAGAAACTTTTTGAAAACAGTTATAAAACACTTTTCACACAAATTAAATCATATTTAAATAACTGGGCAAATATCAACTGCTCATGGATAGGTGGTAATATAATAAAAATGATAATTCTACCCAAACTAAACTATCTGTTTAGTGCCCTACCAATCAAAATTCCAAAAAATTACTTTAATTAATTAGAAAAAGTTGTAAGTAAATTCATATGGAGAAATAAAAAGTAAAGAATTTCCAGGGATATAATAAAAAAAGTGCAAAAGAAGGGAGCTTAGCCCTACCTGATCTCAAATTATATTATAAAGCATCAGTCATCAAAACTTTCTGGTACTGGCTAAGAAACAGAGTGGTGGACCAGTGGAATAGACTAGGTGCAATAGCAGGAAACGATTATATTAATCTGCTGTTTGATAAACCCAAAGAGTCCAGCTATTGAGATAAAAATTCTCTCTTTGATAAAAACTGCTGGGAAAATTGAAAGTTAGTATGGAAGAAACTTAGATTAGACCAACACCTCACACCCTATATACCAAAATAAGATCCAAATGGATATAAGATTTAGACATAAAAAACAATAGTATAAGCAGATTAGAAGATCAAGGACTAGTTTACCTGTCAGAGCTATGGAAAGGGAAGCATTTTATGACTAAGGAAGAGATGGAGCACATCACTAAAAACAAACTAGATGATTTTGATTATATTAAATTAAAAAGCTTTTGCACAGATAAAACCACTGTAACCAAGATCAAAAGAAATGTAGTAAACTGGGAAACAATCTTTACAACTAACGTTTATGACAAAGGACTCATTTCTAAAATATACAGAGAATTGAGTCATATTTTGAAAAAAAAGCCATTCCCCAGTTGACAAATTGTCAAAGGATATTCAAAGGCAATATAAAGATGAGGAGATCAAAGCAATCAATAGTCATATGAAAAATTGCTCTAAATCATTATTTATTAGAGAAATGCAAATTAAAGCTTCTCTGAGGTACCACCTCACACCTCTCAGACTGGTCAATATGACCAGAAAGGATAATGATCATTGTTGGAAGGGTTGTGGAAAATCTGGGACACTATTACATTGTTGGTGGAACTGTGAACTTATCCAACCTTTCTGGAGAGAAATTTGGAACTGTGCCCAAAGGGCAACACAAATGTGCATACCCTTTGACCCCACAATACCATTACTGGGTCTATCTATACCCTGAAGAGATGATGAAAAAGGGTAAAATCATCACTTGTACAAAAATATTCATAGCAGCCCTGTTTGTGGTGGCAAAGAATTGGAAATCAAGTAAATGTCCTTCAATTGGGGAATGTCTTAGCAAACTGTGGTATATGTATATCATGGAACACTATTGTTCTATCAGAAAACAGGAGGGATGGGAATTCAGGGAAGCCTGGAGGGATTTGCACGAACTGATGCTGAGTGAGATGAACAGAACCAGAAGAACATTGTACACCCTAATAGCAACATGAGGGTGATGATCAACCTTGATGGACTTGCTCATTCCATCAATGCAACAATCAGGGACAATTTGGGGCTGTCTGGGATGGAGAATACCATCTGTATCCAGATAAAGAACCGTGGAGTTTGAACAAAGTTCAAGGACTATTCGCTTTAATTTAGAAAAAAACCCTGATATCTTATTGTCTGATCTTGTTATCTCTTATACTTTATGTTTCTTCCTTGGTGATATGATTTCTCTCTCATCACATTCAATTTGGATCAATGTACAACATGGAAACAATGTAAAGACTGACAAATTGCTTTCTGTGGGGAGGTGGGAGAGGGAAGTAAGATTGGGGGAAAATTGTAAAACTCAAAATAAATAAAATCTTTAATAAAAAAAAGAACAACTTTAAGTGACTAACATGTCTGTGTATGTGTGTTTGTGTGTATCTAATGATAGCCATCTTTAGGGCAAAATGGGAAGGTGAAAAGAAAAAAAGGAAAGTTACATGATAGTTTTATAATATATTTAAAAGAAATAACTTGTACATAATAGATTTGTAGTTTCATATAAATCATCTTTTTACTATTCTACTATATTATGGAGATGCCTGTTTTATTTCTTAAATTCAAAATAAATAAATAAAAATTTAAAAAATAACATGAAAATGGAGATGGAGGAATGGGGAAAGCAGTCCTTCAGTTCCTAAAAAATGATTTTAAGGGGCAGCTAGGTGGTGCAGTGCATGGAACGCTAGCCCTGGAATCAGGAGGACCTGAATTCAAATTTGACCTCAAATTCTTTGTTTACTTAACTGTGTGACCTTGGGCAAGCCACTTAACCCCATTACCTTGACAAAAAAAAAGTTATCTTTATACACCTCATGACTGAAAGTATTTTTTAAACAAGGCAGGGGGATTAAGTGATTTGCCCAAAGTCACACAGCTAGATAATTATTATGTGTCTGAGATCGGATTTGAATTCAGGTCCTCCTGACTCCAGGGCCGGTGTTCTATCCACTGCGCTACCTAGCTGCCCCACATGACCAATAGCATTGAGAAAATAGATATTTGGTGCCTTACACACACACAGACACACACACACACACACACACACACACACACACACACCACATTCATTTCTAGCTTAGCAGACATTATATTTTTGAGATCAAGTCTCCCTGGAGTTGGAAGGGCAATAGCCACTTACATACTCAATCCCAATGCTAAAAAGCATGGAAACTTTAACTCGTTCTCTTTTTTTTTTTTTTCAATTGGGCCAGTTTGCCCCTCCTTAACCAATCTACTGGTCCTACACCACAGGAAATTCAATATATTAGCACAAGGCTTAGTATGGAGACCCAAATCACCTTAGCTCTACTGCAACTCAAAACTCCCCAAATCAGACAATCCACCAGACTCAACCTTCACAACCACAGCAACTTCAGATGAATGCCACCATACTTAGCATTACCATATAATTAAAAGGCTGCCATCTTGCAGAAAGCCAACTGTTTATTACCTCTTCATAAAAAAAAAAATTTGCCAAAGAAGCTGCATCAGTACTCATTGACAGATACAAAATCTTTAAATAATAATCCACTACAATTATAATTTCCTAGTAGATTAATAATTGAGACATTAAAATGT
The DNA here is from genome assembly GCF_037893015.1 of Macrotis lagotis. NCBI lineage: Eukaryota > Metazoa > Chordata > Mammalia > Peramelemorphia > Peramelidae > Macrotis > Macrotis lagotis. The sequence goes on from NC_133666.1 coordinate 587,137,915, forward strand.
GGAATATTGAATGAAAACATTAAAATGGAGCACTACTGAATAGGCATTTTTTTTACTTTGATTCTGTTCAGTTCAAATGATGCCCTCAAGGTCTATCATTTTCAGTCAGACATCCCTTCAGAGTCAACTTCTCTAAATAGAGTGAAATTGCAGAAATAACTTTCTACTACCAGTCAGTTCTAACCAAGGGACTTGAGAACCCCTGACTGCTTGTATACACAGAGTTGACTCAAAGGCTAGAAAATTCCTTCTGAGGATTACTATTTGGTCAACTGTGCTCAAGGAAAGAAATGCCATAAGCAAGAGAAGCCTCAAAAGACCTAAGACTTGGGGTGGCTAGGTGGCGCATTAGATAGAGCACCGGCCCTGGAGTCAGGAGTACCTGAGTTCCAATCCGGCCTCAGACACTTAATAATTACTTAGCTGTGTGGCCTTGGGCAAGTCACTTAACCCCATTGCCTTGAAAAAAAACCTAAAAAACAACAACAACAAAAGACCTAAGACTTAGGCTCATTCTCTCCTAGACAAAATACACATCCAGTGCCATATATATATATATATATATATATATATATATATATATATGAATAGTCACCATTGTGAGAGGTGTCCTTTTATCCCCTCAAAATCCTTCCCCTAGAGGAAGTCTCAGAGAGCTAAATATCATATATTCTGGAGACAGAGAAAAGAAAGCAAGAATATAAGTTGCTTTTTCTTTCCAAGACTGTTTAGACAGTAGGTCTTCCTGGATTCTCCCTATAAGGTGTTTGCTTCATCAGCTCAAAGGGCAAAGTATTTAAACTTTGAACCGGAGCTCATAAAGGTTCACTGGAAGTAGATTCAGGGTCATGCAAATCAAGGAAACTTATCTTTATACTTTCATGTTTTATGTATATATTATCCTCTCAAACATGCAGACTCTTATGGGGGGGGGGGTGTTAGGGACTAAGGTTAAGTGACTTACCTAAAGTCACTTAGCTAGTAAATGTTAAGTGTCTGAGGTTAGATTTTAGCTCAGGTCCTCCTAATTCTAGAGCCAGTAATCTATCCACTGAGTCACCAAGATTTAAATTTCTTGATGACATGAATGCTTTTATTTTTGTCTTTGTCTATCCAGCACCTAGTACAGTGCCTGATATTTAGCAGTTGCTAAATAAATGTTTCTTGATTGATTGATCAAGTACAGAAAGGTACCTTAGAGAGTCTCATCAAGGCATTTGTTTTTGTAATTAAGGAAATTCAGATTAAGGCATTTGTTCAAGGTCACACAGCTAATAAGCAGCAGACCAATCTTTGAAAACAAGTCTTCTGCCTTGATTTTTCCTTCATTTCATGGTACTATCAAATTACCCTTCTAATTCAGAAGGCTTCTTAAGCTTAGGAACTAGCTCTTATTTCTCCCCCTCCAAGTACTAGAAAATAATATGGGACATACAGTGATTATATTCTATTCCCCTGAAAAACATGGGGAGGAAAAGATGAAAAGGAAGACCAAAAAGAAATACAAAAGAACTCTATCTAATTCAGGAATTGACAAGAAGATGGTCAGAAAGCAGAGTGAGATTGATCTTTTAATCAATATGCAGTTAAGTCTCAATTAGTGAAAATAATGAATCTCCTAAAGCAGTCACATATATTTGAATTCATATTACTCAAAGTTATAATTCTATAAAACATGGTAATTGGATCCAGCACAAGGAAAATATGCAATGAGAATTCATCTACCCTTCTATTTCAAAGGGTATTCATTGTTCACAGTAATTGAAACCTAGTTGTATCCAAATCTATTCAAATATCAGAAATGATCTGAGTTTGAAGTTACTTAGACCATTATGTGGATGATCAAAAATAAAGCATCCCATAATGCTTTGGTTTTCTTATGAAGCAGGATAAGGCTCTGGATTGGAATACACAGTAGATAGAGCACTGGTCCTGGAGTCAGGAATATATGAATTCAAATGCAGCCTCGGATACTTACCAGTTATGTTACCTTGGGCAATTCACTTAGCCTCTGTTTGTCTCAGTTTCCTCATCTATAAATAAGAGTTTCTACCTCCCAGGGTTGTTGTGAGCATCAAATGAAATTATATAGTTAGCACAGTGCCTAGAATATAAAAGTGGATTTATAAATGCTTAGTAACATCATCATTATCATCATCAGTTTAATTATAGGAGGGTTGCATGGAGCTTATTGAGCACCAAAGGGAATTTTTGAAGAGATTGTGAATTCTCATTTCTAATATTTTATGATGTAGATAAGTCTAGATGCATTCAATGCAGTTCTTTGTGAAAGCAGAGACTGGACTGAGTGACTCCTGAAGAATATGTGATTTTATGAAACTGTACTCTGTGTAGGTTGGAAAAATTCAGATTTAACCCACATACCTCTGACCTCAACTTACCCAGGAGTCTACGATTCTCTGCTCATTTCATCTCTTCCCCTCCATCTTTTTATAAATTATTCTTCTGGTGTCTCCATCTTCTTGATATTTGTATTTTAATCAGCCTCATCTCACATGCAGTTCCTAGCATTTCTTCAAGTTTCTTCCCCTCTCCTTAAGACTTCATTGTCAATTCAAAACATGCCCAACCAGAAAGCATTCACACCTCTAATATTCCTATGTGTTTCTATTCAGTTTTCCCTTCCAGCCTTGGAAATAGTTGCTTTGGGAACAAAACCTGTGTCTCCTTAAGGCTAATGGATGAGAGGAACAGGCAGCCCCTATATTCTCAATCAGAACCAGCTCTTCAATATTACTTGGGGATGTCCTTTCTACTTTGATAACTCAAAGGAATCATGACCCTGAGGATGTTAGAAACTAAAAGCAATGTACACTTTTCATCCATTCTACTTGAATGTCCTGAGACATTCTACTTGAAAGTCCTGAGAAATATAAAGGCAAAAAAATCCCCCTCATCCCTATTATAGCTCAGTTGGATAAAGCATAATATTAACAATGTTTGAAACTGTGTGGTCCAAAATGGTTAAATGCAAAGGCAATTTATTAGCTGAGGAAATCAATGTGATCCATAATCATATGAAAAATTGCTCTAAATCATTACTTATTAGAGAAATGCAAATTAAAGCATCTCTGAGATGCCACCTCACACTCTCAGACTGGCCAATATGACCAGAAAGGACAATGATCAATGTTGGAAGGGATGTGGGAAATCTGGGACACTAATACATTATTGGTGGAGCTGTGAACTCATCCCACCTTTCTGGAGAACAATTTGGAATTATGCCCAAAGGCCAACAAAAATGTGCATACCCTTTGATCCCACAATAACACCACTGGTTCAATAACCTGAAGACATTATGAAAAAGGGTTAAAACATCACTTGTACAAAAATATTCATAGCAGTCCTGTTTGTGGTGGCAAAGAATTGGAAATTAAATGAATGTCCTTCATTTGGGGAATGGTTTAATAAACTGTGGTGTACGTATGTGATGGAACACTATTGTTCTATTAGAAAACAGGAGGGATGGGAATTCAGGGAAGACTGGAAGGATTTGCATAAACTGATGCTGAGAGAGATGATGAGCAGGAGCAGAAAAATATTGTACACCCTAACAGCAACATGATCAACCTTGATGGACTTGCTCATTGCATCAGTGCAACAATAAGAGACAATCTTGGGCTGTCTGCAATGGAGAATACCATCTGAATCCAGAGAAAGAATTGTGGAGTTTGAACAAAGACCAAAAGACTATTACCTTCCATTTAGAAGAAAAATCCTGTTATCTTATCATATAACTTTGCTATCTCTGATACTTTATTTTTCTTTCTTAAGGATATGATTTCTCTCTCATCACATTCAACTGAGATCAATATATACCATAGAAACAATGTAAAGACTAACAGAATGCCTCCTGTGGGAGGTGGTGGGGGGAAGCAAGAATGGGGGGAAAATTATAAAACTCAAAATAAATAAAATCTTTCTAAAAACAACAACAAAAAGAAAATGTGTAGTCTAGATAGCTTTGCTAGCTATAGATTGCAACTCCATGTCTGGTTAGCCTTCTCAACTATAAGTCAATTGCTCACAAGGAGAGAAGATCAATATATTCCTTAAGCCCTTTAATGAGATCTACCCTGATAACCTAACTCAATAATTCAGAATTATCTCTCCTCTTTTTTCAATCCATTGCTCCATTTCTTGACCCTGAGTTAGACTGTAAGTACAAGTGAGCTAATGTTAAAAGGAATGTTGTGGAAGGAAGGTCTAGAAGGGACTTTTAGTTAAGAGTGTTCTCCAAAATAGATGGGTGAGTTCACAACTCTATCAACAATTTTTTCATATTCACTCAACATTTGTTATTTTCCTTTTCTGTTATGTTAATCAATCTGATATGATTGGCCAATAAGAGATGATACCTCAGAGTTGTTTAATTTATATTTCTCTAACTAATAGTGATTTAAAGCATTTTATATTACTAGAAGTAATTGATTTCTTCTTCTGAAAACTGACTTTTCATATCCTTTGATCACATCAACTGGGGAATAACTCATACTTTTTTATAAATTTGATTCATTACCCTATACATTTCAGAAATGATGCCTTTATTAGAGAAACTTGCTGGAAATTTTCCCCCAATTTCTTTCTTTCCTTCTAATCTTGACTGCATTATTTTTGTTTGTGCAAAACTTTCTTAATACAATGCAATTAAAATTATCCATTTTACTTCCCATAAACTTCTCTATTTCTTGTTTGTTCATAAATGTTTACTTTATACATGTGAAAGGCATAATCTTCTATGTTCCCCTAATTTACTTATAATATCACCCTTTAGGTCTAAATCATGTACTCCTTTTGACATTATCTTGGAATTATTCAGTGTGAGTTGTTGATCAATGCCTAGTTTCTGTCAAACTGCTTTCAAGTTTTCCCAGAAATTTTTTATCAAATAAGATATTTTTGTCCAAAAAACTTAACTCTTTGAGTCATTTACTATTGTGTATTATATACTATATAAGTAATCTATTCTGTGAATTTATACTGTATTTCTTAGCCAATCCTAGATTGATTTCATGGTCAACATTGTATAATTGTAAAGGTTTTATTTATTTTGAGTTTTACAATTTTTCCCCCAATCTTACTTTCTTCCCCCACCCCCTACAGAAAGCAATTTATCAGTCTTTACATTGATCCAAATTGAGTATTATGAGAGAGAAATCATATCCTTAAAGAAGAAACATAAAGTATAAAAGATAACAAGATCAGACAATGAGATATCAGGTTTTTTCCCCCTAAATTAAAGGGAATAGTCCTTGAATTTTGTTCAAACTCCACAGTCCTTTATCTGGAAACAGATGGTATTCTCCATTGCAGACAGCCCCAAATTGTCCCTGATTGTTGCACTGATGAAATATGTGTGTCCATCAAGGTTAATCATCATCCCCATGTTGAACACTGTATAATCTTTCAAATATGGTACTGGTAGACTAAATAATGTTAAAGATTATTTGGGTCAAAGAATATATTATATTCTTTTATATAAATAGATAGATAAATTTATCCAAGAAAATTACCATGAAGCATAACAAAACCATCAGGATATAGTCAAAAAGAGTTATTGCTGAGTTTTTCTAATATAATAAAAAAATATTATATATATAACATATAATACAAATGTCATACAGAGTACATATTTTATACATATATAAAATACCTAAAATGACAATGCCAAATTTATTTAAACATATTAATTGCTATAACAGACTGAAAGGGGATTATTTATAGAAATTGACAAAATAAAAATAAAATTAATCTAAAAGTATAAAATGTAAAGAATTTCAAGGAAAATCATGAAAAAAGTGAGAAAGATAAAGATCTGGCAATCTTAGAACTCAGCTTACATTACAAAGCAAGCATTCATCAAAACAATTACACACTGATTAAAAAATAAAAATATATGTATAGCATAATATAGTAATATAGTATTTGATAAATATAAGAACAACAATTATTGGAGGAAGGAAATACTATTTCACAAAAACCTCTGAGGAAAAAATGGAGAGTCTAAAATTAGTTTTAAATCAGCATTTTACACCATAAACTATAATAAGTTCCAATAGGATACATGCCTTGGATATAAAAAGAAAAACCATCAACAAATTAGACAACAATCATCAACAAATTAGAGATTTTTTTTTACATAATGGAGGTGGGGAAGAGATCCTGACTAAATAAGGAACAGAGAAGATCATAAAAGACAAAATGGACAATTTTGATTCTTTTAATTGAAAGATGCAAAGTATCAAGAGTCTTATGAAAATAATCCTAATAATCTCTAATATTAATAAAAATGCAAATTCAAAGAATTCTGAGTTTCTTCATTATACCTATCAGATAACAAGGTTATGAAAAAAATGAGCAGTGATTGTTGGAGGGGTCATAGAAGGTCAAGTACACCAATTCATTGCTGATAGTTCCAGCTAGATAACCCCAAGTCTCTTTATTCCAGTCTATCCCCTACTCAGCTACCAAACTGATCCGGCTTCAGTGGTGGTCTGATCATGTCAGTCCTCTATTGAGTAAATTCCAATGACTCCCCATCTTCTCCAGCATGAAATATATAAAGTCCTCTGTTAGCCTGGTCCTTTTCACTGTTCCCCTCCTATCTTTTCAGTTATCTTATACATAACTCCCTCCCTCCCCAGGTACTCTAAGATCCAATGACACTGACATTTATTTTGTCTCTTATATAACACATTATATTTTCTATCTCCAGGCATTTTCATTGGCTATTCCCAATTCTGGGCATTATCTCCCTCCTCAGAGACACCATTCTGATTCTGTCTTCATGGACTAAATGGCACCACAGGATCCTTTCTGGGAGGGCACAAGCCCATAGGCTCTCTTGCCACTCAGAACTCCCTGCCTTGAAGTGCCCCTTTTAGGCCAAAGTTGGCTCCCCAGGGCAGGAGAACAGGGGTTCCCGAGGACTATGCCATCTCTCAAAAGTAGAGAGGCAGGGGCTTTTAAGCAGATATCAAAATAGTGGTACCTGGGGCAGAAGCTAAAGAGTTGTCTAGGTAGTTCAGACTAAAGTGATTGGTGCCTTTTCATCCAGGAGCCTAGGAGCCTCTGCATTAGGATCACTGTCTCTTTCCTCCTGGCTCAGTCTCTTCCAGCCCTGGACCACCCTCCTAGGGCTTCAATTTTCAATCTACCTCCTCCAGAAATCTTCTTGGACACTATGGTCCACCTTGCTTCTCTCTCTCTACCTATCTTTTCTGCAACTTTCAGAGATGCTTTCAAGAATCAGGTGCTCTGATAAGCACTAGGGGGATACAAAGATAAAAATGAAATACTTCCTGATCTCAAGAAATTTGTAGTCTAATGGAGAAGACATTGTGGCATAAATAGATATATACAAGATAGTCTAAATGTTGGTGATCAATAACTAATATGCTGTCCTCCCAAAATGTAGGCCTTGCTTCCATAGAAGTAGGAAGGAAAGGAAAAAGAGGCCCATGGTGGTGGCCCTATGAGGTTTGTGAGGAACAAGGTATGGGAATAGTGGCCTCTTGACTCCAGTGTGAAAGAATACCTCTCCCTGTGAGAAACCTCTCTAGCATAGCCCCAAACACACACATAAAACCTTGTATGAGGGGTGGCTAGGTGGCGCAGTGGATAAAGCACCGGCCCTGGAGTCAGGAGTACCTGGGTTCAAATCTGGTCTCAGACACTTAATAATTACCTAACCATGTGGCCTTGGGCAAGCCACTTAACCCCATTACCTTGCAAAAAAAAAAAACAACCTTGTATGAGATCTGGCCATCCAGCTGCAGTCATTGCTCGAGCTGATACTATAAGAATACCTGTATTCATTCAGTTTCATTCATTTAGTGCCTTCTATCTGAAAATTTTATACTACATAGTATTTTTGCAGAGATAAAAAATTATTGTCATTTTATATAGAAGGAAAACAAGAAATTTATGGATGAAGAAAATCAGAGAATTTAAGCTCTTTGACAATGTCATATAGCTAGTGAGTAGCAGAAGCATAATAATATGTGGGATAAAAATCCACTTAAAAATATAGAGACTCTTCTGAGCAAAAAAAGAAAGTTTATTTTGGCTTTTCTTGAGAAAAGGCCAAATTACAAGTCTCATAAAAAGGTAGTGAAGATCATGGAGCTGCCCCGATGTAACAGTCAAGCATGACTATATGGCCTAGTACAATTCCCCCCTCCCTAACCACCTGTCTTCCAACCTGATTGGTTAAAGTTTTCAGAGCTACAATCTTTATGTGAAAAATCTACCTGGTAACAAAGAGTAGAATAAAATGTTTTCATAGACTATTACCTCACCATCCAGATGGTGAGGATATCAGAAGAAGAGTTCTAATGGCCTGTTGTTGTCTATCTGAATGAATTAATGTCTGAGTATGCAAGGTCTTCTAAGAAACTCTACTATCTTCTTAGTTTAGTACTTATCATTAAACAGGAGAAGGCAGTCTACTGTTCTCCCAGTCTATCATCAAATAAGTGGCTAACTAAGAATGCAAGGTCCCTTCTCTGGTAGTATTCCACTATTTCCCTCCTAATAGAATCAGAAGAGTGTCTGGGTTGGGAATGCAAGGTCTTTCTGGAAATAGTTCACTCTTTCACTGTTTTCCTCCCTAACAGAATTGGGATGCTGTTTGACTGAAAATGCAATGCCTCTTTCCCTCTTTTCTTCTAAGAATAGTCTAAGGATAATTGTCTGTCTTTGTTTTAATGATTTTTAACCCTGAGAGGACTTCACTAGGAATATTAACTCTTAAGAGGGAATATTCCACACACTCCCTCCTCTTTTTTAATACACACACACACACACACACACACACACACACACACACACGTATATACCTTGGCATCTGAAGTCCTCTCACACTATCCTTGATACCCTCTCAGTTTCCATTCTCTCTTATCCTGTCCACTTGGGACCCATTCTCTTCTTGGAACCCTGACCAAACAACCCATTCACACACATATCATAGACACAATGGAGGAAGATGAACTCCTCTGGTCTCTCTTTTCCCCTGGAGACATTCAATATATTTCTCTATCTGCAGAGTCTGTTCCAATCTCCAATTCGGATGACTTGTTGAGATCTCTTCTGGTAAAGGAACTTCTTAACACAACATCTTATCAGACAGATTCATATTTTCATCCTTAAACCATAAAATTCTAAAGCTATTAAAATTCACATTTTGGGGGTGGCTAGGTGGCGCAGTGGATAGAGCACCGGCCCTGGAGTCAGGAGTACCTGAGTTCAAATCTGGCCTCAGACACTTAATAATTACCTGTGTGGCCTTGGGCAAGCCACTTAACCCCATTGCCTTGTTAAAAAAAAAACCTAAAAAAAAATTCACATTTTGCCTTACTCATATTGATATACATACTTTACTTTAACTAAATTATAACTTCCATAATTGTTCACTTTACAAGTGAATAAGTTGAAAAATATCAAGTTAATTTGAGCCTATAACATTTACATTAGATGACCATCTTTCTACAAAGAGTGTTCAGCAAGTGACCTACAAATAATCTTAATCTCTTGCTCTTCATTAAGATAATAACTTAAGTATCCTGAACTAAAATAAATTCTTCTTTCTTCCCAAAATGTTTCTTAACTAAACTACAGGTGATTCCTCTCCTGATATACCCAACTGACTTATATTCCGTTCTCAAAGTAGAACTTGAAACTGCTACTGCACAGGAGTGTGTCCTGAGATTATATAACCTTCTTTATTCTTCTTACCTAAATATCTTTTTCCCAGCACAAAATAAAATAAAAGAATCTTAATTCTTTTCAAAATATATAGCTAACAGCAGAGGTTAAAATGCCATGCTGGCCTATCTAGTTTTTAAACTCCACTTGACCTAAAATTTCTATATCAGATTGACTTTTAGCAATTTACTATAAAGATCTAGGACATCAAAGGAAAATTCCTTTTTAGATATAATTTTGAGTTCCAGTTTCCAGGCAGAGGTCATGTACATAGTCAAATGCCTTAAGTCAAATTTTAGATTTTATCCAGTGAGATATTATTCAAATGTCACATTTGGGGAAATCAAGTCAAAAGAGTCCAACCTCAGGTTGCACTGAAAAGTCACCCCTTCTGCTTTTTCTCCCAATACATCTGTCACCTGTGTAGTATCTAAACCTCCTTTGGGCTTCCAGTCTTCAAGAGAGCATTGACTCAACAGCACTTCCTTTGCTCATCAAACCTGATGTCAGACACAAAACAAAAGCCAATTAAAAATCCTATGATCTAAAAATAGTAATTCCATCTAATTAGATATCCAAGTGAATACACTTCACAAAGACTAAATGCTAATTTTAATCTGGATTTGGAGGGGGGGGTCACAATGAATCAGTCCCCTTCCCTACACATATATCACCTATATCTACTCTGAGTATCCCTATCATCAGAATACATTAAATAAAGTGACTTTCTAAAAATTCAAAATGCAATCAAGTTCCCTCATTATCTGGAGCATTCATTGACATACCAAATAACTTCTCAAATATGTTTTATAATTCAACTAGAAGGTATATCCTCCTGGTGACACTAACTTCTAATCTGCAGACCCACATCCCTTTGTCTGAAATCATATCTGCTTTATCCTTGGACAAAGATGGCATATTAAGAGACCTCTTGGCTAGCCTGCTGTATTACAATAAATAAACACCTTCTTTGGCCAGGAGATTATTCTAAGAATTCTCACATAACAATTAGCCAGAGATTGTCACAAAAAAATTACGAATTATTATCATTATTTTCTTTCTCATGTTGCTCAGGTGCTTTTACTTCAAAGCAAACAACCATAACTTTGAGATTACATATATATATAATATATATATATCACACATTACCACAAAAATTCCAATTTATATATATATATAATTGTTAAGTTCTTATATAAACAATTCTCTATATTAAACATGTTTAATTATTAGCCATGTTTAAAATAAAAATTATTACTTTTCAGAATTCATGCAACTCATTAGAATATCTCTATATTTAAAAAAACAGTAATAAGTGTAACACATTGAGAACTAGATTTCACAAAACAATCTTTCCATTATTACATTTATACCTGGACCTACAGTTCTAGAGGAAGGTCCAACACGTCATTTGAAAATTTCAGGGAACCCAGAGGATCATGACCTTTGATAATTTCCCTCATTATCCCTACAAAGCTATCAATCATTAATTCCATGTTTGAACACAATACAGGAAAATAGTTTATATTTCCAAAAGTAGATCACATGTTTGATAACATTCTTCAACAACTTATTCATTGACCAGTCGTCTAATTAGGATTACATATTTTTTAATTTTCTAATCATTTTGCAAAGCCCCTCACATTTATACAACATTATTGGAAAGGGTCTCTTGCAGTTACACTATCCTTCTGAATCTGCATTTATCATGGGGGAAGAAATCTGCAATTTTTACTTCTTTAAAATGTAAACATTAAATCCTTAACCTGCTTGAAACAAAGTTTTAATGCTGACATCTTATTCTCTTAAACCAAAACAAAACCACAGGTTTTCTGAAAGTTAATCTTATAATTAAGCATCTTTTACATATAATTAAGTATCTCCTAAATTTGTGCTTTATAAGGTTAGCTTTCTCTTCTTCCAAATACACTTCTATTTTCAAAACAAAGAAAAAAAGATTCTCCATGAATTTTAGCCATATACATATGATAATTTCAAAAGTATACTTTTTACCCATAACAGTGTTACATTTACATATATATAATATAATTTCTTCTTCTTAAATAACAAACCTCTATTCATTCATTGTTCATTATTGTAACACAATTTTAAACTCTCAAAAAAAGTTGTTTACATCTGTTCTTATACAAAGTTTACTAATTTTTCTCATATTTAAAATTTCATGTAGTTTCCTTTTAACTCCCCAGAATTTTGCAACAAAGAAAAGTTCTTAAGACCAGTTGTTGTTAAAAAATCCCTTTTTATAATTACAAGATTTTCTTTATGCTTCTCTTAAATTCTAAAAGTCATATTCAAAATAATCCTTAGATCATTTTCTTTTTCTAAGCCAAAAAAAGTCGCAAATTCTTTTTACCTTTATCAGCGCAATTCTAACTTATAAGAATTTTCTATCCTTACTGACCAACATTTCTTAACATTAGAATATTTTATGAGATTCCCCTCAATTTGATATATTAAAGTAATATGTATTAATTCTTTACCTTTACTGTTTATCGTTACTTACCCCAGATTTTTTCCCAAATACATGAACTATACTCCAAACATATTTTGAATTGGTGTTTCCTGATTCTCCTTGTTTAGTCATTTTTTAAGCTTGATTAAGATAATTCACAGCCTATCCTGACAATAGTTTTGACACCAAGGCCATTCTGTCCCTATCTATTACAGCATTTCCATTAATTCTTTTTTCCTCCTATGACTCTGGAGGAGCTATAAAACATTAAAATAAAAAAAAGCCAAACCCCTTAATTGAATTTGAAATCACCTCCCAAGTCTCCCCAAATCCCCAAAATCAATCCTTTTACTTATACAATATCAAACCTGCTCAAATCTTCTCTCTAGATGCTTTAACCAATTCCCATACTTAAATGGTTCAAAAACCCCAATTGTCTCTATGCCTTGATTTTCTTCCCAGTACTTTCAGAACCTCTTACTCAGATCATTCAACTTACATTTTCCCTTAATATGCTGTTCCACTATTCTTTTTCATTATCTCTTTTTGATTGTACTTAATACTGTTCTGTACTGGCTATATAAACCACAGACATGATTCCACTTTCCAGAAAACATTTTCCACTCAAAGGATTTAATATTTAACACTTCTTACTTTTAACTGGTAAAACTTTTGAGAAGGCAAACAGCTACTCGAAAAAAAATCTCACAGCCTAATTGGAATATTACCTGTTCCCTTCTTCAGATAGAATAGACTACATAACTTTTCTCATATGAAGGCAGGTCCAAAATCTTTCTTGGGGGGCTCTTCTGTTCTTAGGTCCCCCCTTATTCCATTACTCTCTGTAATAACTAACATTATCAGAATCTATACCACTTAATTCCTGAAACTATAATGTTACCTGTTGGGAGCCAGCTTAGAAGCTGTTTGACACAGTCGCAGCAAGAAGACTCAAGGCAGTCACACTGCCTGATGGAACATTTCCTTCTTCAATATATATAGGGATTTCATGCATACCAATATTTATAGGTTTATTATTGATCACAATATTTACTCACCCTAATAGTGGAATGACTATAAAGGAAAGATTTCAGAAAAATTCCTTGAATAAAACAGATTGTAAACTCTGTCCATATTTAACAGGACTGCTTCTCCCTGAGGCATACAAAAGGCTTCAACATTATGAAATCTCTGGAAAACCCAACACTTGGAATTGCAAGGAGATGTCATAATATATACAGGGAAAACAGATACAAGATGGGTCAGATAGAATTCCAGGTAAATTAATAGTTTTGCCCCCCCTTACCATACACAGGAATATATGAAAAAGATGGTGAGAAAGTAGTTAGTACAGGTGACCGATATGTGAACTCTAACAGCCTTAGTTTCATGGGAAAGAATAAAAAAGTCACAGAAACCGTGGTTTCTACCAACAAGGCCTGAAAGAAAAATTGGTTATTGTAAGAGTTAACAGATGGGTGGACAAGCATAAAGACCCTCACTATAGATTGTTAAGGAAGTGTATTGAAAAACATTACTTACACAAAAAATATAAAAAACTTTTCATTAAAAGAATTGCTTAATTAATAACTTTAAATGAATTAATAATTATACAATGTAGTAATAAATAAGGTAATGGATAGGTTGAGGTCATCATGGTCTGAGTAGGGATAAGAAATCAATTAACTATATGATTATTAATTAAACTTGTAATCACATGATTAAAACTTGTAACCACATGAATTATATGATTGATGATGAAAATTGTATACTTTTGTAACCAAGGAAATGATCTTAGATTGCTTACTTGAAACATACATGATTCTGAGACTATAAAAAATAAATCCAAGCAGCTGACAGTCAGTCAACCTGTTCCTGTCTTTACCCCTTTGTTGACTAAACTCATTTCGCCGACTCTATCCCTCCTGTCAGGTTCCAAGGACCCTACAGAGGCTGGACCCCCGAAGTTACCAATATCATTCTGGTAAAAGATTAACTATTTAGTTTCCCTTTTATGGAATTTCTGTGTAACCAAATTATATATTTTAGAATTAACCTGACTCTCTTGACTTTCTGGAATTTACTTTACTTTTCAAATTAAAATAATATTTCTTTCTATGATTTCTTTAACATATTTGGAAATTTTCATTGTCTAACTTCAAAATAAGGTCCCTTTTAACACTTATTTTAATAAGTCTTCATGAAACAGTTCTCTCTATTATTAATTAGTCCTTTTTCTTAACAAATTCCCTTTTTGCTCCCATTTCCCTCCCAAGGTCAAAAGATAAACCAAAAGAGAAAAAAAACCAGGCAAGCTCCCCAGAGAAAAGAAGCAGGGAGGGGGAGGGAAAAGAGGAAAAAGCATTCTAGCAACACAGAATCACAGTGAAAAAGCAGGGCAGTGAAAAAAATCAACAGCATTTTATCATTTTCTGCACTTTTCCCTTTTTACTTTGGATTTCTTCCCATTATTAAGTCTAGACCTTAGAAGTCTCAACTGGTACTTTTGGACCCGTTCTGCCTTGTCCTACAGACTCCAACAACTTGGACTTGCACATTGCTTGGGAATATTTCCATCTTCACCCTTTGCTCTGCTCCAAATGAATGGGATGACAGGGCTGGGTCACCTAGGAGTACACAACACCTAGGCTCATGTATACAAACTTATGGACCCATGGCGTTGTCCCTGGGTCTTGTCCTGTACTGGCTTCTTGTAGTACTGCCTCTGGAGGTCTTCTGGCTTTCAGTTTTGCTCAAGCTAAGTTTCTCTTCAGGTTCTTTCCCCTCACTCCTCAATGGGTCTACCTGGGTACTAAATCACAAGCTGCTGAAAACATCCCAGGATGACACCTGTTTGTGCCTATGCCCAGGAGAGTCTTTGGGGGGGGGGGTTAAGATTCCCAGGCAATGTACCATAAACTGTGCGGGATAAAAATCCACTTAAAAAATATGGAGACTCCTCTGAGCAAAAAAGAAAGTTTATTTTGGCTTTTCTTGAGAAAAGGTCACATTTCAAGTCTCACAAAGGTAGTGAAGATCAAGGAGCTGCCCCGAGGTAACAGTCAAGCAGGATTATATGGCCTAGCACGATTCTCCCCTTCCCTAACTCCCTGTCTTCCAACCTGATTGGTTAAGGTTTTCAGAGTTACAATCTTTATGTGAAAAATCTGGTAACAAAGAGTAGAATAAAATGTTTTCATAGACTATTATCTCACCATCCAGATGGTGAGCATATCAGAAGAAGATTTCTAATGGCCTGTTGGTTGTCTATCTGAATGAATTAATGTCTGAGTATGCAAGGTCTTCTAAGAAACTCTACTATCTTCTTAGTTTAGTACTTATCATTAAACAGGAGAAGGCAGTCTACTGTTCTCCCAGTCTATCATCAAATAAGTGGCTAACTAAGAATGCAAGGTCTCTTCTCTGGAAGTATTCCACTATTTCTCTCCCTAACAGAATCAGGAGGGTGTCTGGATTGGGAATGCAAGGTCTTTCTGGAAATAGTCCACTGTTTGACTGTTTCCCTCCCTAACAGAATTGGGAGGGTGTCTGACTGAGAATGCCTCTCTCCCTCTTTTCTTCTAAGAATTGTCTAAGGGTAATAGTTTGTCTTTGTGTTAATGACTTTTAGCCCTGAGAGTACTTCACCAGGAATATTAACTCTTAAGAGGGAATATTCCACTCAATAATAATAGAGATTCATATATTGTTTCTATATAATGATTAAAGGTCTTCAAAGTGCTTTACATAAGTTATCTCACTGAACTGTCAGAATAACACTATGAAGTGAGTGTTATTACTATCACCTTCATTTTTATTTTACAGATGTGGAAACCATGTTTAAGAGAGGTTAAGTGATTTGCTCAGGGTCATATAAATTCCTTTTCCTAACTTTAGAACTAAGACTTTATTTTGCCAGCTTGCTGCCTCTAAATATCAGTTCCATAGCTTAATAGCCTTATTATTGCACAAAGAGGATTTAGGGGAAGCCAGGCTGCAAAAGGAAGGGTGAGGCTGTTAGATTTAATGCCTCAAAGTCTTTATTCTTCAAGGAACCATTTGCTAAATGCTCCAACTTAAAAACTATTGATAATTGGTGAAATAGATAAAGGATATACATCTCATCAGAAAAAAATTGTTCTAGTGACCCATTAACAGACTTATTTCTTAAAATTTATTATTATGCCTTTTCAGTTGTGTCTGACTCTTCATTTCACTACTGTCCATATGGTTTTCTTGGCAAGGATGCTGGGGTGATGTGCCATATCCTTCTCCAGTGGATCAAGACAAAGAGAAGTTAAGCAACTTGTCCAGGGTAAAACAGGTGGAAAGTGACCAAGGTCAAATTTGAACTCAGGTCATCCTGACTTCATGCCCAGAAACTTGTTCACTGAACTACCTATCTGTGTCCTAGGATATATTAAGTGAATTCTTTAAATATTTCAAAAAAAGAGCTTGTTTTTCAAAGTTATATTATGTCAATTCTTGGACAGTTCAGATATATATATTATAGTTTTTATTAATATGAGGTTTAACTAATGGCTGATTATAGTTAAGAAGAAGAAGAAGAAGATGATGATGATGATGATGATGATAATGATGATGATGATGATGATGATTGTCCTTCATTCTCAAAGAAGACCATGACATCAGGGAAGGGATAGCATGAAATGTATGTGAATTGGATTTGAATGAGGAGGATGCTGTGCTAAGCTACTAACTCACTTCCTCCTCCAGAATCATCTGAGTCCAGTGGCCAGAGGAGAATCAGGACAACTGGAGAAGGCCCTGGATGCCAGGCAATCAGTTTAGGTGACATATCCAATGTCACACAGCTACTAAGTACCAGATTTGAACTGAGGTCCTCCTGATTTCAGGACTGGTGTTCTCTCCACTACACCATCGAGTTGTTCCACTGCACCATCTTATTAGGAGGAAAAAATAATTTCATGAGTAAAGGTATTGTTTGCCATAACTTAGTAACTTAAGTCAGACCTTATTCAATTATTTTAGGAAAGAACTAAGTGTAGGTCCCTGTAGTAGTAAAAATAGCAAGTCAGTTAGGCTCAAATCTCAGTTCAAATCCATAAAATGATACATTTGGACTCAATAGTCTCTTTTATCTTTTAATCTATGAGCCTATGACTATAGGAAATTTAAATATTCTTGGAGGCATGTAAATACATTAATATTTCTTTTTAGGTATCAAATGTCTTTAATCCAAATCAGATCTTTAATTTTGAAGAGAAAATGACTAGTCTTTACAACAGATGTGTTAATGAGACCATTCCATGACAAATAAGCATTAACTGTATGTTGACCCCTAGCATGTTCCAGTGGAGAGAGCATTGGATCAAGGATAGGGATTCAATGCCAGGCTTTGCCATTAAACTTGGATAAGTTAAATGACCTTCTCTGAGTTCGGGGGTGGGGGTGGTTAATGAGAGAAATTTGACCAAATGTCCTATAGGGTGGATTTCAGTCCTACTATTCTCTTTGCATATCTTTGTGCTAGAAATATTGTTCATTTTCCTATTATTTCAGGTGTCCTGTTGGTTAATTTTTCAAAGCAATAGGGCTTCCTGTACCCAGAATGGGTTTTAGCAGCATGTAAGCATAAGTCAGAGCTCAGTGGAGCAAAGTAGCTATTTGGCTATAACTCAACCTTTCCTTTTTGCCAAGGTAAAAAATTCCTTTCTCCTCCTTCCCTGCTGAATACCACCAATGAGCAAGAAGCTCATTCATTAAATAGGAAGAGAAATAGCAGCATAGAAAGCAAGAGTTGGAGATCAGCTTGTGCTGCCCCCCTCATTTTACAGAGGAGGACAAAGAGGACCAGAGAGAAGGTTCATCCCTGATTATACAATTAGAGAACATCAGAGCTAGGACTGGAACCCAGAACACTTCCTTCCACTGGGTAGCTAAGTGGCACCATAAGGTATAGAGTAATGAGTCTAAAGTCAGGAAAATTCAGCTTTCTGAATTCAAATCTGGTCTTGGACACTTACCAGCTTGTGGGAACCTGGGAAAATCATTTAATCCTGTTTGCCTCAGTATCCTCATTCATAAAATAAGCTAGAGAAGGCAAACCACTCCAGTTTCTTTTCCAATAAAACTCCAAATAAATCTGATCACAAAGAGTCAGACATAACTGAATTCATCATCATCATCATCATCATCCCTCCACTGGATCCAAAGAGCCATTTTAATAGGGAAATATTAGTAATCACAGAATTTCAAACTTGCAAGGTACCTCAGTGACTAACTAATTCAATTCATACTAGGAAAAGGATTCCTAGTAAAAAGATATCAGACAAATGG
Organism: Macrotis lagotis; assembly: GCF_037893015.1. Lineage (NCBI taxonomy): Eukaryota > Metazoa > Chordata > Mammalia > Peramelemorphia > Peramelidae > Macrotis > Macrotis lagotis. The sequence goes on from NC_133666.1 coordinate 587,156,435, forward strand.
CCACCTTCCCTTTGTTTGTAGACCTTCAATGACATGAAATCTGCTCCCTTCCCAAGCAGCCTATTCCATTTTGCTATAGTTCTAATTTTCCTCATATCAAGTTTAAATTGGGCCTATATAGTTTTTTTCCCCTATGTGCTAGAACCAAACAAAACAAGTCTAATCATTTTCCCCCTACATGACAGCCTTTCAAGCGCTTGAAGATAATTATCATGTCACCTCTAAATTTTCTTGTCTTTTTTTAGGCTAAA